>NC_138046.1:26063674-26663674 GCF_964194185.1 Rhinolophus hipposideros
CCTATCTGGGCGTATCCCTGCAGGAGTAAACAGAACTGCTGAACCATGTGGGCTCTGAATCTGGTGCAGTTTAGGAACTTCAAAAGCTCTCCACACCCCCACAGGGACATGGTGCCCTATGACTCAGGCAAACTGTTAACAAAGGAGAAGCCCGTCTTCCAGGGAATCCCCCCATTGTGTGAGAAGCTGGAATTGTGCAGAGAAAACATAGCACTACTGTGTGAGAGAGTAAAAAATAAGGCTGCAGTCGGACAGAAAATAAAACATTCTACCAACAAGCATTGGAAAACAAAAAAAAAGACCTCTTCCTATCAACCTGTTGCAGAAGCCACTCTTGTAGATGTCTAGGAAGAGAAATAATAAATCAGTAATTGCTAGGAATAACCAAAGCAACAAGACAGCTCAGAAAGAAAGTGAAAAATCTCCAGAAAAGGAACTTAAATATATGGAAATATGTGACTTAAATGACAGAGAATTCAAGATTACACTTCTCAAAAATCTCAAGGAGATGCAACAAAAAACAGAAAGGCAGTTTAATGAACTCAGAAATGCAATCAAAGAACAACATGAGCATTTTACGAAAGACATTGAAATTTGAGAAGAGAACTAAATGGAATTTCTTGAGATTAAGAACTCAATAGAAGAAATTAAGAATGAAATAACCAGTTTAGGTAGTAGAGTTGACCAGATGGAGGAAAGAATCAGTGACATCGAAGATAGAAACCTAGAAATTAAACAGATGGAAGAAGAAAGAGACTTGAGACTTCAAAGAAATGAAAGAACTCTACAAGAGCTTTCTGACTCCATGAGAAAGAGCAATATAAGAATAATGGGCATGCCAGAAGGAGAAGAAAGAGAGAAGGGAACAGAGAATATATTCAAGCAAATTGTTGACGAGAACTTCCCAAATTTGTGGACAGAACTGGATCCTCGAATCCAAAAGCAAATAGAACACCTAATTACCTCAATCCCAACAGGCCTTCACCAAGGCACATTGTATTGAAGCTGTCTAAAATCAACGACAAAGAAAGAATCCTCAAGGCAGCCAGGGAAAAGAAGACAGTAATCTACAAAAGAAAGCCCATTAGATTATCATCAGATTTTTCAGCAGAAACTCTACAAGCTAGGAGGGAATGGAACCAAATATTCAAACTATTGAAAGAGAGAAATCATGAGCCAAGAATAATATATCCAGCAAAGATATCCTTTAAATATGAACGAGGAATAAAGACCTTTCCAGACATACAGAAGCTGAGGGAATCTTCTAGTACATGACCTGCACTACAAGAATACTAAAGGAGACTATTCGACCACCATCAACAGGAACAGTTTGTGGCAACATAAAAAGGGGGAGAGCAAAGGCCTGAACCGGAATATGGGAATGGAGAAAGTAAGCGTGCAGAACAAATTGGAGTACTCTAAACATCAAACTTTCTTTTACATAAACTTAAGGGTAACCACTCAAAAAAAAAATTCCAGAGCTAAAATACATACTGCAATAAAAGAAGAAACAGAGGGAAACATCATGGAATACCACAACACAGAAATAATAGACAACAGCAAAATGGCAAAGAAACAATGGAGTCACAGCCTTACCAGAAAACTAAAGTTAGAATGACAGGAAATCGTCAGGTAGCAATAATCACCCTAAATGTAAATGGACTGCAATCACTAATAAAAAGGCACACAGTAGAAGATTGGATCAAAAAACTAAACCCCACCATATACTGTCTCCAAGAGACACATCTCAGGTACAAGGACAAGCATAGACTCAAAGTGAAAGGGTGGAAATTGACACTCCAAGCAAATGGTACGCAAAGAAAATCAGTTGTAGCCATAATGATAACAGATGAAACAGACTTCAGGGTGAAAAAGATAACAAGAGACAAAGGTTGACGTTTCATAATGGTAAAGGGGACTATACAACAACAAGACATAAGAGTCATCAATATTTATGCACCCAATCAGGGAACACCAAATCATTCCAAGCAACTACTAACAGAACTAAAGTGAGAAATTGACCAAAACACAATTATATTAGGGGACTTAAATAAATTATTGACAGCTATGGATAGATCATCCAAACAGAAAATAAATAAAGAAATAGTAGCCCGAGATGACACATTAAATGAAATGGACATAATTGACATACATAGAGCACTTCATCCTAAAACATCAGACCATTACCACAAAATGGCCTCAGGGTTTTTGAAAAATAACTTGGGGAACGTAATCATTAATGTTGTAAAGATTTTGTAGGGTATCCTATGGGCACAGGTCCCATTTGGGAGACCACCTCAGGAAAGATGTAGATACTTGATCAATGTACTGTACACCTGAAGCTGAACAATGAAGAATACCAACTATAATTATATATATATATATATATATATATATATATATATATATATATATATATATATATATATAATGTGGTGGCTAGTTGCAATGTCAGAGGGATAGTGGAAGGGAGTTGGGGTGGGGGGTTCACAGTGTGAGGGATATAAATGATGAACGTCTAAGTATTACCTTGTTTTGTGCACCTGAGACTAATAAAAAAATAATAAAGTCCATTTTCTCTGATAAAAGTAAAAAATAATTAAATAAATAAAAAATAAAACATCAGATTATACATTCTTTTTGAGTGTACATAGTACATTCTCAAGAATAGACCATATATTCGGACATAAAATCAGCCTCAGCAAATTTAAGAACATTGAAATCACACCAAGCATATTCTCTGATCACAAGGCTTTGAAATTGGATATCAACTGTGAAAAGAAAGCAGGAAAAAACACAAATACATGGAGATTAAACAACATACTTTTGAAGAACGACTGCATCAAAGAAGTAATTAGAGGAGAGATCAAAAGACACACAGAAATAAATGACAATGAAAATACATCCTACCAAAATTTTGGGGATGCAGCAAAAGCATTTTTAAGAGGGAAATTTATATCATTACAGGCCTATCTCAAGAAACAAGAAAAATCCCAAATAAATAACCTCATGTTACATCTTAAAGAACTAGAAAAAGAAGAAAAAGTGAAATCCAAGGTCAGCAGAAGAAAGGAAATAACAAAAATCAGAGCAGAACTAAATGAAATAGCGAAAAAAAGACAATAGAAAAAACTAATGTGACAAAGAGCTGGTACTTTAAAAAATTAACATAATCGACAAACCCTTGGCTAGACTCACTAAGATAAAAAGAGAGAAGACACTAATTAACAAAATCAGAAATGAAAAAGGGGAAGTAATCACGGACACCACAGAAATACAAAGGATCATGCAAGAATACTATGAAGGACTATATCCCACCAAATTCAATAACCTAGAAGAAATGGACAAGTTCTTAGAAACATATAGCCTTCCAAGGCTGAACCATGAAGAACTGGAAAATCTAAACAGAGGGATCACCAGTAACGAAATTGAATCAGTCATCCAAAACCTTCCCAAAAGTAAAAGTCCAGGACCAGACGGCTTCACTAGTGAATTCTACCAAACCTTCAAAGAGGATCTAATGCCAATCCTGCTCAAACTCTTCCAAAATGTGAAGAAGAGACAGTACTCCATAACTCATTTTATGTGCCAACATTACCATGATACCAAAACCTGGTAAGGACAACACAAAAAAAAGAAAACTACAGACCAATATCTTTGATGAATACTGATGCAAAAATCTTAAGCAAAATTCTAGCAAATCGAATACAACAATGCATTAAAAAGATTATTCATCACGACCAAGTGGAGTTCATCCCCGGGGCAGAAGGATGGTTCAACATTCGCAAGTCCATCAATGTGATACATCACATAACCAAAATAAAGGACAAAAATCATATGATTGTATCAATTGATGCAGAAAAAGCATTTGACAAGATACAACGTCCATTTATGATTAAAACACTTAATAAAATAAGTATAGAAGGAAAATACCTTAACATAATAAAGGCCATATATGACAAGCCCTCAGCTAATCTCATAATTAATGGTGAAAAACTGAAGCTCTTTGCTCTACGTTCAGGAACACGACAGAGCTCTCCCCTATCATTTCTGCTTTTCAACATAGTGTTGGAAGTCCTTCCTAGAGCCATCAGGCAAAGAAATAAATAAAAGGTATCCAAATTGTTAATGAAGAAGTTAAATTATCACTCTTTGCAGATGACATGACACTACATATAGAAAACTCTAAAGACTCCACCAAAAAGCTGTTAGAAACAATCAACGAATACTGTAAAGTTGCAGGCTACAAAATCAACGTACAAAAGTCCATTGCATTCCTATATACTAACAATCAAATCTCAGAAAAAGAGATAGAAAAAACAATTCCTTTTGCAATTCCAGCAAAAAGAATAAAATACCTAGGAATAAACTTAACCAAGGATGTGAAAGATTTATATGCTGAAAACTATAAGATATTTTTTAAAGAAATTGAAGAAGACACAAAGAAATGGAAAGACATTCTGTGCTCGTGCATTGGAAGAATCAACATAGTTAAAATGGCCATATTACCCAAAACGATATACAGATTTAATGCAATCCCCCATCAAAATCCCAACAGCATTGTTTTAGAGAAGTAGAACAAAAAATCATCAGATTTGTTTGGAACAACAAAAGACCCCAAATAGGCAAAGCATTCTTAAGAAAAAAGAACAATACTGGAGGTATCACACTCCCTGACTTTAGCTTGCGCTACAGAGCTACAATAATCAAAACAGCATGGTATTCGCAGAAAAACAGACACATAGACTAATGGAATAGTATTGAGAAACCAGAAATAAACAAAAAACACACTATGGAGAAAAGACAGCCTCTTCAATAAATCGTGCTGCAGAATTGGATAGCCACGTGGAAAATGATGAAACTGGACTGTTATCTGTCACCATGTACCAAAATTAATTCAAAATGGATCAAAGATTTAAGCATAAGACCTGACACAATAAACTGCATTGAAGAAAACATAGGTACTAAACTTATGGACCTTGGGTTCAAAGAGCATTTTATGACTTTGACTCCAAAGGCAAGGGAAGTAAAAGCTAAAATATATGAATGGGACTATATTAAACTTAAAAGCTTCTGCACAGCAAAAGAAACCGTCGACAAAATAAAAAGGCAACTAACCGAATGGGAGAAGATTTTTTCAAACAATACTTCCGATAAAGGGCTAATATCCAAAGTATACAAGTAACTTATGCAACTCAACAACAACAAAAAAAAACACAACCCAATTGAAAAATGGGCAGACGACCTGAAGAGACATTTCTCCAAAGAGGACATACAAATGGCAAATAGACATATGAAAAAATGCTCAACAATACTAATCATCAGAGAAATGCCAATAAAAACCACAATGAAATATCACCTCAGCACACTCAGAATGGCTACCATCAACAAGACAAATAGTAACAAGTGTTGGAGAGGCTGTGGAGATAAAGGAACCCTCATACACTGTTTGTGGGAATGCAGACTGGTGCAGCCGTTATGGAAGGCAGAGTGGAGGTTTCTCAAAAAATTACGAATAGAATTACCATATGACCCAGCAATCCCTCTCCTGGGTATCTACCCAAAAAATCTGAATACATTTATCCTTGAAGACACGTGTGCTCCAGTGTTCATTGCAGCTTTGTTTCGTGTCCAAGACATGGAAAGAACCAAAATGTCTTCGATAGATGAATGGATAAAGAAGTTGTGGTATATATACACAATTGGATACTATTAGGTGGTAAGAAAAGATGATATAGTAACATTTGTGACAACATGGATGGATCTTGAGAGTATGATGCTAAGCGAAATAAATCAGACAGAAAAAGCAGAGAACCCTATGATTTCATTGATATGTGGTATATAAACCAAAAAGAACAAAAGAGCAAGACAAACAAATGAGAAATAAAAACTCGTAGACACAGACAATAATTTAGTGGTTACCAGAGGTTAAGGGGGGAGGGCGGTTGGAGATGAGTGTAAGGGGGATCAAATATATGGTGATGGAAGGAGAACTGACTCTGGGTAGTGAACACACAATGGGATTTATAGATGATTTAATACAGAATTGTACCCCTGAAATCTATATAATTTTACTAACAATTGTCACTTTAATAAACTTTAAAAAAATGAGTTAATTACTCTTGTTTGATTGATCCCTTCAATGTTATGAAATGCCCTTCTTTGTCTCTTACAGTCTTTGTTTTGAAGTCTATTTTGTCTAAGTATTGCTACCCCACCCTTTTTTATTTCATTTTCATTGCATGAAATATGTTTATCCATCTGTTTACTTTCAGTCTGTGTTTGTCTTTCAATCTGAGGTGTGTCTCTTGTAGAGGTAATATGTATGGGACTCATTTTGTTACCCATTGAGCTACCCTATGTCTTTGGATAGGATCATTAGTTACATTTACATTTAAAGTGATTATTGATAGGTGCATAGTTATTGCCATTTTTTATTTATATTCATTTCCTTTTTTCCCCTTTCTTGTTCTTATATAAGATCCTTTGACATTTCTTATAATAGTGGTTTGATAGTGATGAACTCCTTTAGTTTTTTTCCTCAGGAAAGTTCTTTTTGTCTTGTTTGATTTTAAGTGATAGTCTCGCTGGGTTGAGTGTTGGTCACAAGTCTTTGCTTTTCATCACTTTGAATACTTCTTGCCAATTCTTTGTGGCCTGCCATATTTCTGATGAGAAATCCATTGACAGGCTTATTGGAGCTCCCTTGTAGGTAACTAACTTCCTTTCTCTTTCTGCTTTAAGGATTCTCTCTTTGTGTTTAACCTTTGACATTTTAATTGTGATGTGTCTTGGTTGGAGCCTGTTTAGGTTCATCTTTTTTGTGACTTTCTGTACTTCCTGGACTTGTATGTCTATTTATGTTCCCAGGTTATGGGAATTTTCAGTCATTTTTTTCTTCAAAGAGTCTCTCAATCCCTTGCTTTCTTTATTCTCTTTCTGGTACACGTATGATGCCAATGTTGTTATGCTTGATGTTGTCCCACAGGTCCCTTAAACAATTGTCTTTTTGTTTGCTTTTTTCTTTTGGCTGTTCTGTTTGGGTGCTTTCTGTTACCTTGTCTTTCAAATTGGTGATTCAGTCCTCTGGTTCATCTACTCTGATGTTGATTCATTCTATTGTATTCTTCGTTTAAGTTATTGCAGTCTTCATTTCTCATTGTTTTTTATTATGGTTTCTATGTCCTATTTTATGCTTGCTATCTCTTTGTTGAAGTTCTCACTAAGTTCCTGGAGCATCCTCAAAACAAGTGTCTTGAACTCTGTATTTGGTAGATTGTTTGTCTCCATTTTGTTTATTTCTTTTTCTGGAGTTTTCTTCTGTTCTTTCATTTGGGGCATGTTTCTTTGTTTCCTCATTTTGGCTGCTGCTCTCTGTTTGTGTCTATGAATTATATAGATATGCTATGCCTCCCAGTCTTCGCAGGCTGGCCTTTTGTGTAGGTCTATCTTGTGGTGCCCAGTGGCACCTTCTCCATGATCACCTAAGCCGAATGTTTGAGGCATGTCCTTTGTGTGGATTGTGTTTGCCCTCTTGTTTTAGTTGACCCTTGATTGCTGTTAGCATGTTAGTAGGTGAGATTTACCCTGAGGCTGATTTTCTGTGATGATTGGCCACAGCCATAACATATGAGCTGTTGTGTGGAGGCTGACCCCATGGACTGGGATTCGCCTTTGTGGGTTCCTATGCCTGCCGAGACCACCCTTTGGGTGTGCTGCTTTGGGGGATAATTGGTGGTACTATGTTGTGACCTGAAGCTGGCCTCTGTGTGTTTTGGCTTTGGGGTCTCTCCAGAGGGGCTCCCATGCAGACCAAGATGATCCCCTTCCTGTGACCAGCCTAGGGCTACCTGGTAGGTCCTACAAAACAATTTGTAGTTGGTCGTTGTCTGTGCTGTATCTAGAGTTGCATGAAAGAGGCTATGCTGGGAACCGCGGCCAGCTGCAACCAGTACCCGTCTTGGGGCAGCTCAGCCAAACACCCTGGTAACCTAAGGCCTAAGTAACATTTTTTGAGCTCCTACTGTGCCAGACACTGTTCTGAAAGCTTTACATGGATTGTTTCATTTATTCCTCTTAATAACTCTCTGAGGTCGTTTATCATAAGCCCCATTTTATAGACAAAGAAACTGAGACACAGAGAGGTTTTATGACTTTGTTCCACAATGCCTCTAAAGATTTCCTTATTATCGGAGTTTGAATCATATGATTACCAAAGTAGACTGTCAAGCTAAAATCAAGTGATTGGTCTGATGTAATCAAGTCTCCAGAATTCTGGATTGTTCTATGTTTTAGTGAAGATATGATTTTCAAGAACAATTTGTTTAGAGTTTTTATTTTACATGGTGTTTCCTTAACTCCTATTTCCATTGAAATAGTTTCTCAGCTTTCTTGACTTCTGGAAGCTTACTTAAGATATAAGCCCATGAAAAGTTTATAAGACATTCTTTGAACACATAGATTTTGTTACATTTTTCAATATTGGACAAATAAGTAACCATACTTAAAAGATAAAACAGTTAGGGTATACTTGTGTTTTAAAGGTACCCAACTAACAGATCAGATTTATATTTCAGAAAGTCAAGACAGTCTATTTTGTCAAGCCAGGGACCATAACTCCTTTCTCTGAGATGCATGTGTTCAACTGTCGGAGATTGGGAAGAGATGTATAGTTCAACTTTTATAAAAGACTGGTGCCATTAACATCAGTCTCCATAGCAGTTCCAAAGAGGAGGTGGAGATGGACAGACAAATGGCCAGAGAGGATAGACAGACAGGCATAGAAATAGGAATGGACAGAGGTAGACAGAAGCAGGGGTGAGCAGACAGGGAAGGATAGACCAAGAAACAGAGACAGGGACATACAAATGGAAAAACCGAGAGGCAGCAGGAACTATGGTTAGGTAAAGGGATAGAGATCAGCAGACAAATATAAAGAGATAGAAGCATGTCAAATGAGATGGACAGACAGACACAGAGAGACAGGGGGAGAAGCAGACAAACTGGAGACAGATTAGGAGACAGAAAAAGAAAGGGAAAAAATGAAAGAGGGACAGGAACAACAGTTAGGAACAGGGAAAGAGAGATAGAGAAACAACAAAATAATCAGAAAAGATCGAATGAGGTAGACAGTCAGAAAGATAGAGAGAGAAAGGGATACAGAGAGAAAAGGAGACCCAGAAACAGAAAATCCTAAAGAACCAGAGGGAGACAGGGAGAGACTGTAATTGAGGGAGAACAATCAAGAATAAAAGAAACAGAATGAAACTGACGTAGAGAGAGAAAGGAATATAGTTGCACTCATAAAGAAAGACACCCTGAGAGACAGTCAGATAGAAAAGTGAGGAGAAGGAGTTACAGAGACAAAGGGAAATAGAGTGGGAGACAAAAAGAGAGAGAGAGAAGTAGAGGGAAAGTACAGACTGAGTGAGAGAGGAGCAAGGGAGAGAGTGAGAAGAGAGGAAGGTGCATGTAGAGCCAGAGACACTACAAGAGACAGGAAGACAAAAAAGCAGATAGACAGGGAGTGAGAGAGAAACAGATAGAGAGCCAGTGAAACAGTCTATCAGCTGGAGATAATTAGCCAGACAGAGATATACTGGAGAAGCAGGGGAAAGAGACAGTGAGAGAGATCAGGAGATAGGTGGAGAGACAGACTGAGAGACAAACTAAGAGGCTAACAGGAAAATAAATTAAAAAGATGGAGAGAAACAGGCATGGAAAGAGAAACAGAAAGAGACCAAAGAAACGGTTACACAAAGAGATAGACACAGAAAGAGAAAACAGTAAGGAAAGTCAAAAATAATATGACAGAGACAGAGATTGAGACATACTGAGACAGATACTTAGGGAGACAGAGACAGAGGGAAAGGCAAACACAGAGAGACAGAGAGACAGACTAAAAGAGATGAAGGCTGAAGATAGAGTGATCAACCAACTGACAGACAAACCAACAAAGAGATCATCAGAAAGACACAAAGCAAGACAAAAAGTGGACAGAGAGATATAAACAGAGCTAACTAAATGGATAGAGAGAGTGTTAGACTGAGAAATGGATTGGAGGAGAGAAAATAGTGAGGAAAAGGGGAGTCAGTGACAGACGTGGAGACTGATAGGAAGACAAAGAGAAAGTGAAAAAGAGAAAGGGGGAGAAAGGGGGAGGAAACAGAGTGTGAGGGGGAAGGAGAGGGAGAAAAAACAAACAAAAGGAGACATGACAGAGACAGATTGATACAAAGAGACCAACAGAAAAGTATCAGAAAAATCACACAGAGAAAATCAATCTGTCCAAAAGAGAGAGAAAGAAAACGAGAGAGAAAAAGAAATGGATGTTAACTAGACTTATTGTGGGGATCATTTCACAATATATACAAATATTGAATCATTATGTTGTACACCTGAAACTAATGTAATGTTATATGTCAACTATATGTCAAAGAAGTATGAAAAGCAAAAGAAAGAGGGCAAACAATTTGGGAGGAAATATTTGCAAACTATATATCTGGTAAGGGTCTAGTATGCAGAAAATATATTTAAAAAACACTTCTAAATCAACAACAAAAAGATGACTCAATCAAATAATGGGTTAAGGACTTGAATCGTCATTTCTAGAAAGAAGATATGTAAATGGTCACTAAGCACATGAAAAGATGCTCAAAACATTAGTAATTAGGAAAATGCGTATCAAATCCAAAAGATAACCACCTTGCATTCACTAAGGTGGCCAGAATCTTAAGAATGGAAAATATCAACTGTTTTTGAGGATGTGGGAAATTGGTATCCTCCTAAATTGCTGGTGAGCATATAAAATAGTTCGGCTACTATGGGAAAGTTTGGTGGTTCCTCAAAAAGTTAAATATAGAATTACTGTATAACCTAGCAATTTCATTCCCAGGTATATACAAAGGAGAACTGAAAATAGATACTCAAATACATTTACATGTATGTTCATAACAGCAATATTCACAATAACCAACAGGTGCATACAGTCCACCAATGGATGAATGGATAAACAAATTGTGATATATCTCTACAATGGAATACTATTCATCCATAAAAAGAAATTAAGTAGGATTTCCAGTGTTCAATTCTGCATGTATGGCGTTCTGTCCTAACAACAAGTGAGATTTTTATAGCAGTTATATTCCTAAGTACCAAAACTTGGAAGCAACCTCAATGTCCTTCAATAGGTGAATGGATAAATATACTGGGGTACATACAGAGAATGGAATATTGTTCAGTGCTTAAAACAAATGAGCTATCAAGCCCTGAAAACACATGGAGGGTATCTTAAATACACATTACTAAGTAAAAGAAGCTGATCTGAAAAGGCTACATATTGTATGACTCCAACTGTATGACATTTGGGAAAAGGCAAAACTATGGAGACAGTAAAAAGATCCATGGTTGCCAAGGGTTGGGGGTGGCTAAGGATTGATAGGCAGCATATAGAGGACTTTTAGGGCAGTGACAATGCTCTGTGTGATACCATAATGGTGGAGACATGTCATTATACATTTGTCAGAACCCATAGAAGGTACAACACCAAGAGCAAACCCTAATGCAAACAATGGACTATGGATGATTATGATGTGTCAGTGTAGGTTCATCAATCATAACAAATTTTGCCATTCTAGTTGTACAACTGGCAGGGGGTGTTGATAATGGGGGAGGCTGTGCATGTATGGAAGCAGGGGGTATATGGGAAATCTTTGTATCTTCCTCTCAATTTTGCTATGAACCTTAAACTTCCCTAAAAAAAATAAATTCCTAATAAAAGAAAAGGGAAAAGAAGAAGGGCAAAAATAAATGAAATTCTGATACATGCTACAATGTGGATGAACCTCAAAAACATTATGCTACATGGAAGAAGCCAGAATCACAATTCATAGGTTATGTGATTCCACTTATATGAAATATAAAGAATAAGCAAATCTGTAGAGACAGAAAGTAGATTGTGGTTGCCAGGGGCTGGGGAGGATGGAATGGGGAGCAATTGCTTAATGAGAACTGACTTTCCTTTTTGGGTGATGCAAACATTTTGGAACTAGATAGAAGTGGTAGTTGTATAACATTATGGATGTATTAAATGCTACTGAATAGTTCACTTTAAAATGATTAATGTTATGTGAGGCTCACCTCAATAAAAGGAGAGACAGAGAAGAAAAAAAATGGGACCAAGAGAATGAGAGAGACAGAGAGGGAGACACAGAGAAAGACAGACAGAGATAATGATAAACAGAGTGACAGAAAGAGAGACAGGAAGACAGCCTGAGAGAGAGCCAGACAGATAGACAAACTATTAAAGGGAAAGGTAAACAGACAGACAGATACACAGGCAGCAAAGAGAGGGAGACAGACAGATGGACTAAGATTATGACAAAAACGGACAGGGACAAACAATAGAATCAAAAGACAGGGAGATAGAGAGACAGAACATGTAGATATGGAGGAGAATGTAGAGAGAAGAACTATTGTGGTGAGATACACAGAGTAGGACACAGGCAGAGAGAAGAGAGAGAGAGAGAGAGAGAGAGAGAGAGAGAGAGAGAGAGAGAGAGAGAGAGAGAGATTGAGAGAACGAGAATAGAAAACTAACAGCCTGGCAGAGAGAAAGAACTAAATAGTCTATGAGACAGACAGACTGTTGGAAAGAGAGAGAACAACAGACAAACATAGAGAGGAGACTGACAGGGACAGGCAGACAGACAGACAGACAGAAAATGACTGACAGAGACATTTGTGTGATAGACCAAAAGATGAGAAACAGAGTAGCTGAGAGCAAAACAATATGACAGAGAGGCCTATATAGAGAGAAACAGCAACAAAAAGAATCAGAGAGACAGATAGATACAGAGAGAGAAAGAGCAAGAGAAAAAAATAGAGAGAAAGATAGTCACCTAGACGAAGAGATAGACCAAAGTTCAGACTGCATATAAATACATGCAATCAAAGAAACAGACAGACGGAGGGATAGTGGATGGGGGGAGGGGGGTTCACAGTATGAGGGATATAAATGATGAACGTCTAAGTATTACCTTGTTTTGTACACCTGAAACTAATAAATAAATTAATTAAAAAAAATAAATAAAATAAACAAACAAACAAACAAAAAAAAAGAAAAAAAAAAGAAACAGACAGAGACAGGCTGGTGGAGAGAAAGGCTGATTTAGACAGCCAGAGCACAGACCATTGTAGAAAGACAGTGACACAGAGACAGACAAACAAAAAAGAGGCATATACAGAGACAGAAATACAGAAATAATTAACAGACAGAAAAACAGAAACAAAGAAGCAAATAAACAGAAAGAGGCACACAGTGGTAGAGAGACTAAGGAAGAAACAGGAAGGCAGACATATAGTACCAAAATGCAGACCAAAAGAGACAGACTGAGAACTAGACATGGGCAGAGACTGATATTCAAACAGAGAGAAAAATAGGTAGAGATGGTCAAAGGTTATTGGTCAGAGACAGACCTTGAGAGACAGACCAGAAGACAGGTAGGCAAAGACAGAAACACAGAGAGACCAAGTAAGTTTCAAACAGGCAGAGGGATGAAGGGATGGAAAAAAGAGAGAAGGGAGACAGACTGAAAGAGAAAGAATGCACAGCCACCAGTCAGAGCAGCAGGCAGACAGATTACTTAACAGAGAGACAGACAACCTGAGGGTGAGACATACAGAATCAGGAAGCAAGAAGGTTGGCAGACAGTGTCATAACAGACAAGGAAAGACAAGAAAAAAGAGATGGACAGGCTGAGAGACTGACTGAAAAACAGTCAGGGAAACAGACAGAACAACAACAACTACAAATAAACAGACAGAAAAATAGACATGCTGACATAGAGAAAGACTGGCAAAAATACAGGCAGAGAACCAAATTGAAAAAGAGAGGCACCCTCTCATGACTCACCCTCACTCTCCCCACCATCACCACCATAAATGCCCTTCATTGTTTACCCTTAGATGACAGACAACAGGGAGGAATTTTAGCATAGTGCCTGGAACATGGTAGAGATTTGGGGGAAAATTCAAAACATGCCTGGAAGGGGATGGAGTCTGAAGACTGAACTTTGTCTTCTGGAAATATGCCAGGGCCCATGTGTTATTAGGTATGAAACATTTGTCCCACGTCAATACTGTCCCTTGTCAATGACACGAGGTTAGGGTTGTTGTTATTTTTGTTTTTAAGCAAACACATGAAATCTCTCAGAAGTACATTGTTTGCAGATTTCCCATCATGCTTCCGTCCTCCCTGGAGGAAAATGCTTTGTTTCTTTGATAAAGCAAACTTATCGCTTTTACAGTTTTCTATTAGGTGTCTTGTTTCCATAGTTTAGAATTCACATAGCTCTCAGGCAAGTTTCTCTAAGATGTTTCTATTATTTAATATTCAGCTGTAGGTCAAAGGAGTTTAAAATTATTTTCATTTTTTAAATGAAAAATCTAAGGGAAATTTCTCTTCTTCCTGTAGGCATTTTACCTTAATGTCTTCAAGGGACTTCTGGCTTTTTCTTAATTATGACTGGCATCAGATATTTCCTGCCCCAACTGTATAAACAATGTGCAAATAAATAAGATGAACTCCATAGGTGGCCATTTTGTTGCTTCAGACTCTCAGGTGAGTTTAGTCAGCCCAGCTCCTGCCCAGAAGGAGAAAGCTGTGGAAAGTGACATAGATGTTGAGCAGCAGCTTAGGCTCCCTCTTAGAACCACTGGACATTTGCCATTTGGCCTGAGGGAACTGAAGAGTGAGAGGAAGTCTGCATGGTTTGTGCTTTGCTAAGGTGGGTTGCAGGGAGCAGGAGTAGCCTGGTCTACTGGAAAGTTCCCTAGCCGGCTTTGTGGAGGCCACTCACCCTATAGAAAGGTGAACAGGAAAGTCAGTTTTCCCCGGCAACAGGCACCTACTGTTCAAAGGAGAAAAAGTCACACAGAATATTATTTAAGATTGAAGTTGGAATGTTGTCTACTGGAACTGTATCCACACTTACCTAGAAGAAAAGATAGCTTTTTTTCTCACTCTTTATGAAATTACTGAATTTTTAGAATTGGGAGGGTACTAAGATCATCCAGTCCATAAGACCCATGTGTAAGTGAGGAAATGAAGGAAGAGTGGCGATACAGTAAACAGTGTAGCCTCATAACTTGTGAGTTTAGTGTGGAAGATAGGCAGTGATTCAAAGAAGTTAGACATCAGACTAACGTGGTGTGGGGACAGAGCCAGGAGTGCAGTTTCCAGGCTCGCGGCCTCACATGAAAAGGTGCTGGCTCAAATAGTAAATGGCCATCAACTGTGATTAGATGGCCATCAGCTGTGGCTAACTGGCCGTCAGCTGTAACCAGTGAACCATGGGCCACTAATATAACTGCCATGGCTACGCTAGCAGCAAATGGGGACTAGCAAGAAGATGGTGGCTGAGCTAGCAAGAGCATATTGCAGTTAGCATGGTGGATTGCAGCTAGCAAGCGAGAGTGGTGCAGGAAGACCCCTTGTTGGGGTGCTGGTGGATGTTTGCTTCCTGTGTCTCCAACCCAGCTGCTAGTGAGACTATAGTGGTATGACTCCCCTATCTATGGCTCTGTGGTGTTCCTTTTTGGCCTCACCATATCCTGTGGTCTTATGTGGGGAGCGGGACAGGAGACCTCACATGACACCCTGCATGACACTTGGGCTCTGTGTAGCCTGTATTATGTTCAGCAAATGTTTGACTTCTCTGTGCTTTCTGTAATGGGACTCATAGGACAGTTATGAAGAAATAAATGAGATAACGTAAACAAGGAGTAATGTTCTTCCAACAATATCTGACACATAATAGGTGCTTAATATGTTAGCTGTCATTAGCTTAGAAAGAAGTGACTTGATAGAATTACGGTCTCTTGATTCCTGATCCAGTTCTCTTTGAAAACTTGAATGTACAGAGTACCCACTGAATGTGTAGTAATGTGCTTAATATGCACTCTACATTTGCAGCACCAACTTTCTGTGCCCTTTGTTGTTGTTATTCTGAATTTTCACGACTTTGGGGGAAACAAGAGCTTAAGGAACATCTCCCTCTAACTACATCACTATATCACTCTACGTTTGCTTCTAATCTTTGATTATTGTCTGTGGACCTTCTTAAATGGTGGCTACAGCCTGAGCTAGAATCCAAATTGCCTATAGGCCTCCAAATGTTGAATAAATACATCTGTCCAAAGAAACTGAAGACTCCAATTTAATCAGAGCCACTTACGCAAATTGGGAACTTGGTAGATCTGAGTGATACTCCAAGTCTGGTACGCATTGCTGCAAATCTCTATTATTGGAAGACACATAGGATGGGGAAGCATTTGTCTGCTGGTTGAGCCTATTTGCAGTGTGCAAAGAGCTTGCTTAGCAGAGAAGCTCTTTGAAAAGCCCTGCTTCAGGGGCACTAGGCCCACAGTTCAGAGCTGCTTTGAGTCTTAAAACAGGTCATCTATACACAGAATCCAGAGTCACCTGAAGGGTGAAACTCCAAAGTAAATTCAGAGAGATAATGATCGATATTTATCTGAGACCAGGAGGCACTTGGGCTCCTTTTATCTACATGGGCTATTACAAAATTGAACAGGGGAATTAAGTTCTGAAAATAAGTTGAAACTCTTGGTATTGAAAGGGTCTTAAGCTAGGAATTAATTCCAATTTGTTTTACAGCTCATCCTTTTTCAATTGAAAAGCCATTGCTTATCTAAACAGGTTTAGGGGAATTCAAACTTCCTGCCAAGTGCTAATTACTATCTTAGGTATACTGGAAATAAAAATGGAAACTTGGTAGATTTGTTTTCTGTCTGCTAGGAGAGTACAATCTAAGACCACATATAACTTATAAGAGCTTCATTTACAGTAATTAAGTTGTGATTCACAGATATTTTTCATAACTTGACTCCCCTGCCTCTCTGGCCAAGGAAAATGCCTCAAATCACCCTTCCACACATACTTAAAGATTTGACTTTGATGGTGCTATTGCCACCATCAAACAACTTTGATGCCAATCTCTTTCTTCATATCCTAGTTAATATTTAAGAGTGGGAGGTAAGCATGGATAGCAATTCTCTTACATTTTCACTGTCACCAGCTTATGTTATAGTGTAATAGCCTGTTAACTGGCCTCCTGGCCTCCAGATGTTTACTCATCTCTGGCTTGCACACAGCTATTCTATTGTGATGAAGAGTGAAAACCCTCATTGGAGCCCTGGTTTTGGCTGTGCCAATGCCTGCCCCTCATGGACATAGCCACCCAGCTTGGTTTGGCGCTGGAGATGAGGGATCAAAGTGTTATCATCTTCCCTATTCTCCCTTGAACTGACCCTAGTCTCACTTTCACATTCCTCATCAGCTAGTTGGAAATGGGATTGATTTGTGCTTAGAGACTAGCTTAATTGTTTGTTTTTTCCGTTATGGTAGGCAGTTTTTGTAACGGGAAATCCTTGTTGGAAGGCAATGGGAATCCCAGGTCCATATCAAGTTGGAGATGGTGGTAAGGATAGTTAAAAACAGCACTAATTAAGGCAGGAAGAAATCTGGCCTCTGGTAGACACCAAGAACTGGTTTGGAGCTGTTACATTTCTATCTTCAGTGCCTAAAACAAGAGGGCATTTTAACTAAAACATAAGAGAAGGCAAAAAGCAAGGTCTTAATATAAAGAAAGATGAGGCTGTGAGTTTATGAGGACTCTTGTGTTGGCAGTAAAGCAGTTACACATTAGTCCCCAGGGAAATGAAGCTATGTGAGGCTACGGATGTGGCTCAAGTTCATTATTCTGTGATTGTTCCTGGAGTGTCTTTTCTGGATGGGAAAAATAGTACAAACAGTGTCTGCTGGCAAGCCTGTTGACTCTCATTAACGGGAAGCTTAAGAGAAATGTGTAAGCTGGGAAATGCACTGGCCTTTCACCAATTGCTTGAATTGTCACAGTAGCAATTTCTCTTCACACTACTGATGCCTTCTCAGAAGTGAGAACTTGTGGTCTGTTGGATTCGGGACTTATAATTCATCACAAGCAGTGGAGAACAAATGACAGGTTCTGAAAAAGGGCTTAAAGTTGAAGTTAGCCAACCAAATCTTTCCTGGAAGTCTCCGGTACTCCATTGCCATCTGTTGTCCCTATGCTTTAAATTCGTACTTAAGAACCAGTTGAACTCAGGACTTGCTCTAAACTTTATTCATTTATACTAATGAAAGAGAGGGTGAGCATGAAGCTCCATCCAAAGAATAACTAGCTTTGCAATAGTATATCTCAGACTCAACAGGAATTTCACTGCATTGCATTAGAATTTTCACTTAGCACCCTACGACTGGGAGCTCCCTCAATTAGCTCCCCTAATTTAGAATCTAGATTTCAGGAAACAGAGGCATATCTTTTACTTTGCCTTCTCCCTCTAGTAGGACTTCAAGCACATTCTTCTGATCTTAAAATGAAGCCTATAGAACAGGCCAGGAGTCTCCAAATTTCTCACCATCTGTGCTAAAGAGACCAAGCTTTCTGTTAGAATGTACATTTTTTTTCAAGGCAGGGATCATATAAATCTGGATATTGGATGATATAGTTCTTTATCAACGATAGCCATTACCATTTGTGATATGCTTTACATTTTCAGTGTTTTGTGCTAACAGAAGAAAGAAAAAGGAAGGAAGGTACTGATTTAGCAGAGCAGACTGTACGAAGTCAGAAGTGTGTGTGTGTTCAAATCCTGGCACTGCTATGTCCTAACTGTGTGACAGTGGATTATTTACTTGTCTTTAAGACTCTGTTTTTTAAACTTTCAAATAGAAATATCTTCATACCAACCTTGTCAGGTTGTTGCAAGGATTAAATAAAGCAATGTACTAAAATCTTCTAACACAGAAGTAAATTATTATGTTTATGCTTTACAAAGACAGAACAAGAGAATCACCCTGTGATTCAGCCATTGAGATGAAATCCTTTTGAAATTTACATTTTCTAATTTTTTCTCATTGTCTATTTTTGAAAATGTGATGTATATTTCAATTCCTGCCCATCATAAATGCAGCATATTGTACTTTCTCACTTTATTGCATGGACTTATAATAGATTATTTATTAGGATTCCAAAGTATTCGAAACCTCCGTATATCCACATGGTATCCCCATTTCCCCTTAAACCCTGGTGTGTGTGTGATTAAAAACATAAAGGTATATTGTGTGTGTGTGCGTGTGTGTGTATGTGTGTGCATTTAGACATATAGCAGCAATTTGATGAAGAGTTCAAAATGCTATATTTGGAGCATCAGATTATATTTTTAATGTCATAAAGCTGAAAACAGAGAAAGTAGATTTACTGAGTCTTAGATTAGATGATGCCTCACATAACTGTCTAATTCAACTCCCACCCCCTATCCTGCCACCTCAATACAAAATTACATATGACACATTCCTGAGAGGCGTCCATCTAGCTTGTGTCTAAATACTCCAAATGACATTAAGATCACTGCTTTACAATGTAGGCACTTCCCTCTCCATGGACCTCATGCGTTCTTGTGGGGATCCCATGAGATAATATATCATCAGTGGAGTGTAATATTTGGTACCTAAATATTGTCTACTTTTATCACTACACGGTTGGAACACTCTAATTATTAGGGATTTCTTTCTAATATTGAACCTTAAGCTGCCTCCTGGGTCCTGGCTTTGCACTATAAAACATATCAGACGAAATATTTTTTCCACATGATTGTCCTTCCAATATATGAATACAGCTCCCATGTTACCAAGTTTTCTCCTCACTAAGCTAAAGATTCTAGTTATTTCAAAATGTACCTCAAAAGAGATGGTTTCCAAACACTTCACCCCAGTCACTTCCCTCTGGTGATGTTCAGTGTTGCTTTTATTGCCTACCCATCACAGCAGAACACAGGGGCCAGAGGAGAAAATAATATGTAACAGCTTCTCAGGCTCTAGAGTCCACACAGTGCTTCTATTAATACAGCCTAAGTTACATATGCTTTTTGGGAAGCCATTAATATTGTTATCTCATTTTAAAGTTGCAAACTAAACCCCCTAGATGTTTGTACCATGAGTTACAATTAAGTCATATTTTTTCCATTCTGTTTTTCTATGGCTACTCCCCCCATTTTTTCCTGTATTACATTACATTTTCATAGTTTGGGCTCTTCATTCCAGCCACTTTTCCTCATATAAAGATAGAAATAATAATATAACCTGGAAGTAGTAACGTTCACTGTCTTCTAGCACAGAATATTCCTAGAAATGTATTAGTCCAAGTGCTGCTTTTCACCATCATCTTAGCACCACTCTGATTCTTCATGAAAGCCATAGTGAATCCATGTGGTCTGATTCTTTCTTGTTTCCCAGAGCTTTCAACCTCTGCTCTGTTCCATCCTATCTTTGGGAGAAATCATATTCTAGTCTAGTTTGTCAAGACAATGTAGAGTAGGACTGACAATGTAGTATATGAGAAAGAGCATGAGCTTAAATAGCATACAGATTTGGGTTTAAATCCTGATGGTGTCACTTACTAGCTGTGTAGCTTTCGACAAGCTACTTAAAGCCTCTCTAAACCTTAGTTTACTATGGCTTTAAGATTTCAGTGAGATAGCTTATATGCAGTAGTGCCTCGAAGATAATAAATGATGCTGACAATTATTTTTGAAACCTCATTCTATTATCAAGTATTAGGTTGGATCAAAAGTAATTGCGGTTTTTGCAATTTTTAACCTTTTAAACTGCAATTACTTTTGCAGCAAACTAATAAGAGTATGTTGTAGCCTTGTCTTACCTACAGTTGTAATAAGCAAGCCTGTTATACCTTCATCCAAATATAGTAGATTAAAATGTTGAACAGGACATGGACAAGTAGAGAGCCATATAGCAACTGTTAGAGACCTCCCCCCAAGTTATTGTCAATTCATTCATCATCACTCTTTGAGTATAATTCTTCAACCAACTAAGAATCCAACCAAGTTATCATCTGATCCATGTTTCTTCACCTTTTTTATAGGGCAATTTTGAAACATTTGCTGTATTCAGTTTTATATACCACATATCAGTGAAATCATATGGTTCTCTACTTTTACTGACTTATTTCGCTTAGCATTATAATCTCAAGATCCATCCATGTTGTCGCAAATGGCACTATTTCATCTTTTCTTATGGCAGAATAGTATTCCATTGTGTATAGTACCACATCTTCTTTATTCAATCATCTATAAAGGGACACTTTGGTTATTTCCATGTCTTAGCTACCGAAAATAAAGCTGCAATGAACATTAGAGTACATATATCTTTACAGATAAATGTTTTCAGATTTTTTGAGGGGTAGATACCCAGGAGAGGGATTGCTAAGTCATATGGTAATTCTATTCTTAATTTTTTGAGGAACCTCCACACTGCCTTCCACTGCACAGACAATAGTTTAGTGGTTACCAGAGGGTAAGGGGGGAGGAGGTGGTAGATGAGGGTAAAGGGGATCAAATATATGGTGATGGAAGGATAACTGACTCTGGGTGGTGAACACACAATGTGATATATAGATGATGTATTACAGAATTGTACACCTGAAATCTATGTAACTTTACTAACAATTGCCACCCCAATAAACTTTAATTGAAATAAAAAAAGAATATTTCACCAAAAATAAATTTTCCCAAGACACTGAAAAAAGAAAAAAAAATAAGAAAGATTTGCTGTAAAGCTGCCATTATAGTCTCTTTTTAAATGAGAAAAAAATAAACAAAATTATTTTTACTTAACTAGACATGTTCTTACACTGACTTCTCTGGTCACCACTTAACTTTCCTGAGAGCCATACGTTATATATATAAGCCATTCTTTAACAGTGACAGTCAACAAGCAGTGAGCTGTCATTTTTAGAATCTATATTTCCTCTCCCTTTGAAAAAGAAATGGGAGAGAAACATAAGAAAGGTGGTACATGTGGTGATAGAGGGTGACTTGTCAAACTTTATTTACTTCAAAGGCAATACTACATTCCACCCTACACCAAGGAAAATTATATATGAAGACTATTTGAAAACACTTAATTTAACATAGGTTTCTAGAGGGTGGTTATAGATAACTGGAGGTAAGACGATAATTTTCTTTATCAGAAATACAGCTAGTTTGACTCTTGAGTTCCTCACATTTAAATATTACATTGTTCTCTGTTTCTCCCTCTCCATCCCACTTTAATTAGTGTATCCACCTGTTTTCCTGGAATCAAGGGGAGGCTCATTGGTTGGTAATTACAGCAATGTACGTGGGCTCCTATTTTAAAAATGTGCTCCACATTCATGATGTTCTAGGCCAGGGGTGTACAAACTGCGGCCCGCGGGCCTACTGCGGCCCGCAATCCATTTTTAATTGGCCCGCAGCAAATTCCAAAAATATATTTAGTTTACTTACATAAACCAGGTGAGGCAATACGTACTTCACCTCGAGTGAGTGGCCCGGCTGTTTGTGCATTTTACTGCATATGGCCCTTGGTGAAAAACGTTGAAAAAAGTTTGGACACCCCTGTTCTAGGCTCAGATAAGAGTTGCTCTTTCTTGGGATTCTGTTGCTTAGCATTGTTGGCACCTGTTATTTCCTTCTGCTTCACTTAAGCCAGGGGTTAACTTCCTTCGAGGTTCTCAGACTACTCCTCTGTGAATCTGACCCTTTTCTTAGATGTCCCTAGCCTCTTATTAGAAAGTGATTATACCCAGGGCCTCCAGGACAAAATGCTGATCCAAAATTTCTATTCATCAGAAAGTATATGAGGGAAGGAAAATGTGCCCAGCATACCATAACTTTAAGAAAAATGCTCCTTAGAAAATGAGAGGAAGCAAGAGTGTCAAGTGGATGAGCAAATGAAAGGATAAGCAGTTTGCAAGCTTGGGACAGCCAGCAGTTTGCTAAGTACCCTTGAGCTGATTCCTCTGGCTCCTTCTCCTTAGTCATATCGCATATGTATTCCCCACTGGGCAATCTCCTCACATCAACCATAAAGATCTTACAGGATCTGATCTTAACTTTCCTATTCAAAACAGCACCTTTCACTCTGTCCCCACTACTATGGTCATCATGTTTTTTAATCAAAATTTGAATAAAAATTAAACCAAGTGTTTGAACCAAAAATACTTTTTACTTTTTAGTTTATCCATATGAAAAACTTAATGAAGGTATAAAAACAAAGTCTTATTCAATGGATTACTTTTATCATAGTTTCCATTTAATGACTGTTTATAATGCGCCAACACTTTGCTCAGTACTTGATGAGCATTAGGCTCCACATTAGAGCCCCATTTTACAAAGAGGGAAACTAAGCCCCAAAAGGTTAATTAATTAACTCAAGATAATAAATACAGCAAGTAAGTAATAAACCTGGTACTCAAAACCTGGCCTGTCTGACTCTGGAGCTGAGCTCTTAAAAACTCTTTATGTCTACCTTTGATGCCATTTTAATTCATGAGTGAATAGGGTGCTATGAAAGCAACCCTCTGCCTGAACACTTAGGATGAATTGTGGCTTTACCAGATCCTCCCCCACTGCTCTATACTCAGATCAGTATCCTCACAGATATCCAATCTCATGTATGCCTCCCCTTTGGTTTAGTTCATGCTATTCTCTTCCCATACCCTTCACTCACCCTTTAACCGGGAATCGTCCTCTTCCTCCTCTCTGACAATAAAATTCTGTTCATTCTTTAAATGCTTAATTCAATTCCATTTCTTCCATGAAAATATTCTTCACTGACTTCTCCCTTCCCTTATGTCCCTATAGCACTTATTGTTGTGACTGCAATGTTAGCTATTTATTATACACTATTTAGTGCTTATGAATCTCCTTAAAGTCAGCAATCATGTTCTATATTTTTGTATATCTCCATATCACTATGTGCAAGGTCAGTTATATAGATGTTCAATATATATTTGCTTTGAATCTACTAGAAATATAATAATCAATTGAATTAATTGTGTAATATGTATTTTTTCAGAGAGTTCTCCTCCTCACTGATCCCATTACGCAAAATTAAACCTATGTCAGACGTCTTTAAGTGAGTGTAAAATTACTTTGCAATATTTAGACACAGTGCTAAAACCTCTGATCTTTAATTTGCACTCCTGACAACACCTAGCAATTAGTATATCTGGACAGTTGATGAATTGTATTGGGGAATTAGCTGAACTAGTCAAGATGTGAGAGTTGTACTTTTGGCTCTGCCACTTGCTATGAGATCTGGGACAAGTCCTTAATCTCTCTAAGCCCTAGTTTCCTTACCTGGTAAATGGGGATAATAGTACCTATTTCCCTCACCTTAGTGGATTATTAAGAAAATATAAGTGAGAAAATACATTTATTGACATGTGTTGTAAAATATAAAGTGCTATGCAAAACTGGGCTATTATATAATGATTACTATCATGTTTTCTAAACATTTTAAATTAGCTATAAAAGAGAACCACACTTATCAATTATGTAGAAGTAATTCCATCGCTTCCTGTGGAAAGGATTTCAGCTTAGTCCTCAAAGCAAGTGTTAGACTTGGCACAGGGTTTCTGTGAGTTGGCCAGGATTCCTTCAGTGATAGAATCATTTGTTCCTGATCTAAAAATTGACCAGTGTGGGCACGAAGAGGAAACCACTTTGTTTTCACTAGGTAATAAGGCAGCACTCTCTGGCTGCACAGTTGGGGCCTTTTGTAATAATACTTGCTTGCTGTGCTGCCCAAGGGGTGAGTTAATGAACCACTAGAGAGCTGTTCAGAATTAAAAAGGTCATACCTGACATGAGCCATTTCAGCATAAACATCCTGTTCTTTTCCCCTGTTAAAGGGGGAGATTTTATTTAAGACCATCTGTGATATACCGAAAACAAATTGTGTGGTGGCAGAATGGCCCTTGCAAATAAATGTCAGGAGAGAAAACCCACCAGGAATCAGAGTCATAAAATGTGAGAGGATAAAGATCCTTTAGAAATTATGGAGTCCAACCTCCTCATCTCATAGATGAAGACACTAACAGCCAGAGAGAGGAAGTGACTTAGTCAAGATCGTGCAATAAAATCCGTGACAGAGCTGACACTGGAAGCCGGGTTTCCTCAAGGCTCCCTACTTCTTGTTCACTGTATTTTCTTCTGCATCAGTTCACTTAAGTTACAAATTTGAAACTTTTTAAGTAGTGGTAGCAATTTTAGTGTCATTCTCTAAATTGGAAAAGCTGCCTGTAATCCACTAGCCGGGAACAGCTGTATGCCCCATCCCCATTTATTTAGAATCAGGCACTTACAAGTTTTAAAGCAATCAGTTTGCAAACCTTAAAATGTCTGCCCTCTACATAGAGTCAAGCAACCATTTCACACCTACATACTACACAGTATTTCTAAGGTGTTTAAATCTTTAGGAAAATGAACAGGCACTAGCTTCATGAGCAGCTGGGGGCATGGTGGAATATAACATCAGAGTAGAAACTGAGTGAATTGACAGTTCAAGATAACTGATGGGGACTTGAATAAGTCACTTACCATGCCTCTGTCAAATAGAAACCACAGTGCTAGCAACATGTATGTGTTCCCTCTCTGGTCCTCCTTTTCACCTTTAGATCACATTTACCTCAACCAGCCCCTTTACTCAATCCCGCACACCCTTTTGAACTTTTGAAACATTGTCTGTTGAATTATTTTGGTTCTCTTGAATATGTTTTCCTGTTTCCCTTTCTTTTTACCCACCTTAGTCAACTTCCCTCTTTTCTAGATGTTCTGTTGTGCTGGGCTTCTCCATAAGTGCTCTGGGCTGCCTCCAACTCCTGAGAGTTTATCAGTGCATTTTTGGTGTTACAGTATATGTCAGATTTTCCCAGATTAGAAAATCAGGACATATATCTCTGCTGTAACCCAGAATCCAGAGTACCTGCCTCTGGTTCCCTGGATCCTATACCTAATACATTCTATTTGTAGGTGACTTCCTTTGTTTTGAGTGGCCACCATTAAATGTAATTGAATAATATTTTAGATAGAAGGATTGGGTGATCTGGAAGCTATGTAATTTGGAAGCATTTCAGGTGCGCGCACGCGTGTGTGTGTGTGTGTGTGTGTGTGTGTGACAGAGAGAGAGAGAGAGGGAGGGAGGGAGGGAGGGAGAGAGAGAGAGAGAGAGAGAGAGAGAGAGAGAGAGAGAGAGAGAGAATTTATTTTTCCTTACTTTGAAGAGAAGAGAGGTAGAAAATACTTTTTGCAGATTGGCTATGTCAAATAAACTGCATTAAGAAACCACAACACTGATTGTAACTTAAGGCCAAGGCAAATGCATGAACTAAATCCATATAGTTAACCTGGTTCCATTGCTCTTCTGGGAATGAGGGTGCTGTCTGTGACTAGGAGTACCTGATCATCTTCACTAAAACTTCCTGTTTTTCCTTATGTGTATTTTGCCTCAGCTGTGTAAGTCTTTTAAAGTCCTAAATTAGGCTGTTATTGAACATTTTAAGACTCCTTAAAAGCTTTCCTGTGGACAGACTATTATAATCCATCTCCTCAGAAAACTGGTTTATGGGGTGTGTTAATACTGGTGGGCTATAGGAAACACTAATTCTTTTGAACTTTCTAGTTCTAGCTACAGTCACTCAGCTGGTGGTTGTAAATTCTTCAACCCTTTTGAGTTGCTTAGCAGGCTTCTGTAACCATGGCATCTAGGGTTCACTTTGGTGGGCAGGGTGGCCCTAAATAAAGCATGTCCTAAGTATGGAGTAGGAAAATTTTCAAACCAAGTAGGAAAAAAGCTTCAGTGATGTCTCCAAGCCATTTTGGCCTCATCTTTGGAGAGCAGAAACTAGTAATATAACCTGCATTGACCTAGGAGAACAGAGGAAACCAGATTACTTTTCAATGCATCATGGGACTTTGGTCTCTTCTATTTAGTATTTTAGAGCAGGGTTCAGTAAACTACAATCTGTGGTTGAAATCCAGACTACTGCTTGTTTCGATAAATAAAGTTTTATTGGAACATAGCCATGTTAGTTGTTTACATATTGTCTCTAGGTCCCTTAGTACTACAGGGGGAAAATGGAGTAGTTATGACATAGGCTCCATGACCCACAAAGCCTAAAATATTTACAATCTGGCCCTTTACAAAAAAAGTTTGCCAAACTTTGCTCTAGATTAAAAACTAGGAGTTGAATGGATTTCAATTTCAAGTCAAAGTAACTTGTTAGTTGTATAGCTACAATCCCATAGTATTCCTTTTTTTTAAATTTGTAGTTTTGGTTTATTCCATTAAAATAGACCATTATATAATACAAGACGACATAGAGAGTATTTGTGGAAAAAGGTTCTAACATTTGGAAGATCATTACTGCTATAATTTCCTGTCTTTTAGCATAATAAACTTTAGTGTTGTATACTTATTCATATACATGCAAATACGCATTCGATAGTATTTCTTAACAAAATAATTTTGCTGTGCATGGTTTTTAAAAATTCAGACAGCTTTTAAAGAAAGATGTACAGAAAGATGTGAAAATCATTCACAATCACAACACCCAGAGAGAACATCTATTAACATTTTGGTGTATGTATACCTTTTCTGGCTTTTTGGCCAGTGCATCTATTTTTCAAATGAAAATAATTGAATAATATTGTATATACAGTAGTACCCCCTTATCTGCAGTTTCGCTTTCTGTGGTTTTAGTTGCCTGTGGTCACCACGGTCCAAAAATGTTAAATGGAAAATGCCAGAAATAAACTGTTCCTAATTTTTAAATTGTGTGCTGTTCTGAGTAGTTGGATGCTTCCCTCCCACTCTCTCCCATCCAAGTCATGAATCATCTTTTTGTTCAGCATGTCCATGCTGTATATGCTACCCATCAGTGGTCACTTAGTAGCCATCTCAGTTATCAGATTGACTGTCACTGTATCACAGTGCTTGTGTTCAAGTAACTCATATAGTAGCCTCATGCTGCCTCACAATGCCTAAGTCACTCACCTCACTTTATCATTTCAGCATTGTATCATCTCACGTCATCAAAAGAAGAAAAGGGTCAGTACAGTACAATAAGATCCTTTGAGAGAGAGAGACCACTTTCACACAACTTATTACAGCATATCATTATAATTGTTCTATGTTATTAGTTATTGTTGTTAATCTCTTACTGTGCTTAATTTGTAAATTAAACTTTATCAGAAGTATGCCTGTCTAGGAAAAAACATAGCATGTAGAGCGTTTGGTACTATATTCACATATGTTTCAGCCATCCACTGGGCATTTTGGAGCATATATTTCACAGATAAGGGAAGATGACTATACTACTTTTTTTAGCATATTTATTCTGTCTCACTTATTTAAAAGGACATGCTCACTAAACTTTATTCAATGTGAATAGTCCCATGCATTCCTCTTATTACTATTGGAATTCCTTAGTGCAGAAGAACTCTTTGTTCACCAACAACATTCTTTTTCTTTCTTTTTTTTTTTTTTACTACACTAGTTTTTGGCCTGATTTTTTCACTTATTAATGTATCTTGGCATTTTTCCATGTCAGTAAACGGATCTACATCGTCATTCCTACTGCCTACAAAGTATTCTATTATATAAATATATCATTTAATTTATTTAAGCAATTTTCTATTATTGGACAGTTGGGTTGTCCCTAGTTTATTTTCTTCTTATAGCAGTGCCATAATAGACATTCGTCATATGCACATCTTTTCACACTTATTTTTTTAATATTTTTTCCAATTTTTTAGAAATCATCAGTTACTTTGATGATGCCCAAAAGAAAAAAAAAATCCTACAACCCTCTCTTCTAGAACAAACAGATGTTTTCATACGTGGCAACAGGGTTCAGTTGTATTAATGTGGACACAGAGCCAGAGGGACTAAAAAGTCACCTTCTCTCATGCGTAGGTTGAATTAGTGTACCCACCTGATAGTAAATAACAACTTTGTCACCTAAAGCATGTGCATATCAACAGGTTTTTGTGAAAGCTTTTAGTGACATTAAATGTTAATGACTGACAGTGAAACATTGCTTCAGGAAAACAATGGCCCAAAGGAAACTGGGAGGCTCTATTAAAAAGTAAACAAACAAACAAAAAAACCTATAGCACTTCTAGCAGGATCAAATTTCTGATGGAGATAATAGAGTTGGCAGTCAGAAGAGAAGGTGGGAAAAGCAGGAAGGTACTATGTCCTGTGGAAATGGGCTGAACACAAAATGCATTTGGAAACCCAAGAAACTCCTCTCTGCCTCTGGAGGCAGATTAGGCAAGATGGAATACAGAGTGAGAGCTATCACTGTACTGCTCCTGTGAGACAGCCACAGCATAATTGCTGCATCAGGTGTATACATGAGTGGGGCCCTCACTTCACCTTAAAATTTCTTAAGTCAGACACATTAGATATTCATCTGATCCCGAGGAACTCTGCTGATTGTAGGTAGACCACTGGGGCTGGGCATTTTTCAATGGATTTGGTAAACAGAAAGCCAGTACATGGGGAGGCCTAAAAATCAGTGTTAATCACATTGAATAGTTTAATGACATCACAAAAGAGAACAGCAAGAAAGACCTAGTGTTTCTGTTTGAAAATACTCAGCCAGTGGTAGAAATGCATTCTCCCTGTAGTGATTCATCATCCAGATGGAAAAACAGACTGATCTTTAATATTCTGCACAATCGTTCGCATATGAACAGTTAACCTTTAAAAATGGGATGTCAACACTCAGTCTTTACCCAAAACTTTTCTTCCAAATTGCCTGATGTACTGCATGACATCCATGATAGGTAAAGAGATGCCCAATTACCCGAACACATGGAGACAGAGTAATGTATGCCTTCTTCCTTGTCAAACCTGTGATCTTCAGTCTTTTCTCCCCTACGTGCCACTTTCAGGCTCTCTTTTCCTTCTTCACACTGTCTTCAAGAAGAGAGCCATCCTATCACTGCTCTCCCTTGTCTCTCTTCTTCAGAGGCCAAGCAAAAGAATACAGTGGTACCTCGATTTTCGAACGTAATCCATTCTGGAAAACCATTCAACTTCTGAAACGTTCGAAAACAGCCAACAGCTAGGCCTCAGAATCTTGCACTCGTCAGACACTGTGTGACATGTTCGGTTTCCAAGGCGTGTTCGAAAACTGAAGCATTTACTTCCAGGTTTACAGCGACCATAAACTGAAATGTTCGTCAATGGAAACGTTCGAAAACCGAGGTACTACTGTTTTATTTCCTCTGAGATCTCCTGTGCTGAAGTGAGCTCAAGGAGGCTTCTTCAGTAACAGCCTGGGTGCCAGCAACAGAGCTGCTTGGAGGACTTTCAGCAACTTTACTAGTTCTGACTCTAATCCAGAGCTTCTTAACCTTCATTAATTGTGTCATATGCCTCCCAGTTTCCCAATTTGTAAGAGCAATAACTAATATTCTGGTGAAAGGAGCAAGTGCTATCTCTGTGGGTAAACTGGATCGCTGCAGTACACTGGATTAGCCTGCCAAACTGGAAACCGTGCTGTGATCTGGGACACATATCCTGTTTCGACTCTGCTTCTTCTATCCATATCATTTTTTTCTTTTCTTTTTTTAAATCTTGTTTTTAAATTTTGAGATAATTAAAGACTCTCATGTAATTGTAAGAAATAATAGAGACTCCATATACTCTTCATTCAGTAACATCTTGCAACATTGTAGTATGAGGTCTGACAAGCTTGTGAACTTGCCACCGTGCACTTACACTGGTAGCACTCTACAAACAACTTGGTAAGGTTTCATAACCTTGGTATATCAGAGTCTCACAGCTGTGTTCCTGTTGACATGTGGTGGTGTCTTGCTGAGTGGCGTTCATTATTGTTGTTGCATGTTTTTGTGTGCCTTAGCCAGAATGAGCTTGAGTTAGAGCAACGAACAAACATTAAGTTTCTTGTTAAATTTGGCAAGAGTGGAAGTGAAATCAGGGACATTTTACTCCAAGTTTATGGGGATAATGTCACGAAGAAAATGGCAGTGTACAAATGGATTAAACGTTTTTCTGATGGGAGAAAACACGTCACTGATGAAGAGAGGTCAGGGTGGCCAGTAATGAGCATAACTGAAGAAAACATTGCAAAAATTCGTCAAATTGTGCCTCAAAATCATTGGCTGACTGTGAGAAGCATAGCAGAGTGGAAGTGAAATCAGGGACATGTTAGTCCAAGTTTATCCCCAGAAACTTGGACTAACTTAACTAAGTAAACATCAATATCCCCAAGTTTATCCCCATAAACTTGGACTAACTTAACTAAGTAAACATCAATAGAGAAACAGTTAGGAAAATCTTAACTGAAAATCTTGGCATGAGAAAGGTGTGTGCAAAAATGGTCCCGAAGGAGCTCTTGTATCACAACAATGCACCAGCTCACACAGCACTGTCTGTAGGGGAGTTTTTAGCCAGTAAACAAATAACTGTATTGGAACACCCTCCCTTTTCACCTGATCAGCCCCCAATGACTTCTTTCTTTACCCAAAGAGAAAGGAAATATTGAAAGGAAGACATTCTGATGACCTCAGGACACCAAAGGTAATACGATGACAGCACTAATGGCCATTCCAGAAAAAGAGTTCCAAACTTGCTTTGAAGGGTGGGCTAAGCACTGATGTCAGTGCATAGCTTCCCAAGGGGAGTACTTCGAAGGTGACCATAGTGATATTCAGCAATGAATTATGTAGCTCTTTTTCTGGGATGAGTTCACAAATGTAATTGTCAGACCTTGTACAATAGCACAACCAGGATACTAACATTGGTACAGTCAAGAGGCAGAACAGTTCATCACCAGAAGGATCCCTCTTGTTGCCCTGCCTCCCTTCTGCCTTACACTAGCCACAAATATGTTCTGTATTTCCATGATTTGGGCATTTCAGTAATGTTATATAAATACACAGTATGTAACCTTTCTGAATTGGCTTTTTTCTTTCTTTCTTTCTTTTAGTTAAAGTTTATTGGGGTAACAATTGTTAGCAAAGTTACATAGATTTCAGGTGTACAATTCTTTAATACATCATATATATATATATATATATATATATATATATATATATATATATATATATATATATATATCTCACATTGTGTGTTCAACACCCAGAGTCATTTCTCTTTCCATCACCATATATTTATATATTTGACCCCCTTTACCCTCGTCTACCACCGCCCTCCCTTTCACTCAGCATAATTCCTTTGAGATTTGTTCAGATAATTGTGTGTATCAGTAGCTGATATTGTAGTATTCCATTGTATGGATGTACCACAGTTTAACATTCACATGTTGAGAAGATCTTTGTTTTTTCCAGTTTTTTGCTATTATGAATAAAGCTACTATACACATTTATGTACGTGTTCTTTTATGTGAACGTAGTCTTCATTCCTTTGGGAATAAATGTTCAGAGTACAATTATTGGGGCATTTGGTAGTTACATGTTTAACTTTTTAAATAAATAGCCAAACTTTTCCAAAGTGACTGTACCATTTAACATTTCCATCAGCAATGTGTAAGTGATTCAGTCTCCTCACATCCTCACCAGCATTTGATGTAGTTTTTTTTTTTTTTTTTTTAGCCATTCTGACAGGTGTATAGTGATCTCTCACTATGGTTTTAATTTGCATTTCCCTAATGGTCAATGATGTTGAACATCTCTTCATGTGCAAATTTGTTATTTATGTGTCCTCTTTGGTGAAATGTCTCTTCCCATCTTTTGCCCAATTTTTAATTGAATTATTTTGTTTTGTTTTTCTGTTGAGTTTTCAGAGTTCTTTACACTTTCTAGATACTAATCCTTTGTCAAATATGTGATTTGCAAATATTTTCTACCACCGTAGCATTTATTTTCATCCTCTTAACAGGGTATTCCACAGATCAAAAGTTTTTAATTTTGATGAAATTCAGTTCATCAGTTTCTCCCTTTATCAGTCTTAATTTTGGTGTTAAATCTCAGAACTGTCTATCATTAGATCCCAAAGATTTTTCTCCCCTATTTCTTCGTAAAGTTTTACATCTAACATTTAAGTCTGGATTTTATCTTGAGTTGATTTTTTACAAGGTATATGACTTGTAAGAAAAAGTTCATTTCTTTTTTCTTTGTTTCCTTTTTTTCTCCCTACAGATGTCCAGTTGCCCCTGCAGCATTTTTTGAAAATCATTGAATTGGTTTTGCACCAATGTAAAAAATCAATTGTGAATATCTGTGTGGTCACATCTTTTTACTCCTGGCAACATGTCCTCCATATACACCTCTAAAACTGGCAAAGAGAGCAAGGCAACAAAGGATGTTATGGCAATGTGGTTTTTAGTAAATAATACTATAGAAATAATAGTAGTTAACATATATTAGGTTTCTGCTGTGTGCCAAAAGCTTTACACACCTTATTATATATATATTCTTCACAACATCCCCTAATACACATACTATTATCACCATTTTGCAGATGGGAAAACTGACTCAAAGAAGTTAATTACCTTATTCATAGTTAGTGGTGAATCTGGGAGTCAAAACCAGGTATTAATCCTAGAGTCCATCTTAAATACTAGGTTGCTCCTCTCAAAATCAGTTCTTCATGTGCCAGACCATCCAACGCCGCTGGGTAAAAGACAATGCTCTAATCTATCATCATTATGATGGCAGCAGCAGAGGACTGATTCCTGTTTGAAAGTGAAGGCAAGCCAGCACTGGTTTACAGCAACCCCTGGTTGATATCAATGGCTTTCTGATTCTTCAAGAAGTTCTAACTGAGGCAGCAAACCCTAGATGTTATCTATTCCACCTGTCCCCACCAGCTACTACATTATAAACCATCAAACTGCTGCTCTAAGGCTATGCTCCCTTTCCCATTCTATTCTTGGATATGTGATCCCTCTGTGTGTATGTGGGTGTATATATGTGGAGGACAGAGGGAAAAAAGGAATGCTAGTGAATGTTAGCAGGGACTTGGGCCAGGGCCAAGATTGGAAGGAGAAAACACAGGAAGGGAAGCAGAGACTATGGTTGGACTGATTTTCTGAAACTCCAGTTCCTTAGTTTTCTAGAAAAAAAATCACACTGTGTAAAATGGCTCAAACTTCTCTCTTTCACCTATGCTGATTGGGATCTTCACCCAAATACAACACGTGGCTCCCTGATGATCCTGAGGACCACCTGGAAGCTTCTTGAAGACCCTTGATATTATAGGCAGCTCTGGCTCAACGCCCTTTGTTAAAAGCTGCTATGGCTCCAAATACAGTTGTTATTGCTGTGAGGACTCTAGGATATGGGAAATGTGTACTGGAAACTTCCTAGCAATTGAGCAGACTGGCTGATTAACTATGATGCTTTCAGTGTCTCTGAATTTGATCTGGGCCACTGCTTCCTAGGTTCTCCAAAGATGACCTTGTATCATGTATAGGGAGCATTTTAGTTGATTATCAGACCTTGAGATTTACATGTCCTTCTTCTCTCCTACTTAACTGGTTACCTTCCATTTTGCATTCATTGAGCTTTTGGGAAGCAGTTTTATAGTTTGAGGTGGTTGGAGGGGTAAGGAAGCATGAAGGCATAAAGAGAACAAAAGTAAAAAGGTAGTGGTTAATTATCAGCACGTGCTTTGGAAAATGTTTTACTGAAATTCAAAAAGAACTCAGCTGCACAAATCCACGAGTAATACAAAAATTATGATGGTGTTTCATCACTAGTGTAAACTATTCCTTTTTGTGGCACTTGGAAAACATTCTGACACAACAACTCCAAACACCTCAGAAGTTTTTCCAGAATTCATGACATTTTAAGGTGTCTGAAAATTTCTATAACGTGTCCACAGGAAATCCAGGTGGAAAAAAAAAGGAAAATATTTTATCTCTAGCAATTGAGATTTCTGTGGGAAATCATAGAGATTTTGAGTTCAATATTTGTCATTTTCTTAAAGAGAGTGGTCATTCTGAGGCTGTCATCACAAATATCCACTTCCCCTATGGAGCCCCGGAGCTATAGGATTTCAGGTATTTATTATATACGACCCGGTATTTATACAACCCAGTATTTGTCATATTATATTATATTATATTATATTATATTATATTATATTATATTATATTATATTATATTAACTGGGTCTTATAATAAAATAAAACCGGGTCTTATGTTAATTTTTGCTCCAAAACATGCATTTGAACTGATTGTCTAGCTAGGTCTTAATTTTCAGGGAAACACGGTAGGCACACGGGTAGGTGGGTGCTGGCACTGTAGGAGTCTGCCAAAGGCAAGCACACCAGAACCAGAAAGAAAAGCCTCTTATTCCTGAAATATCTCTCTGTGCCCCTACTGACAAAGTTTAACATTGTGCCGGCTGGTAAAGGTAAAATATTTAAAGGACCAAGAATGCTTTTCACAGAGCAAGCAACAGGGTGAATTTGGAGCTAAGAGGCAACCAACCCCACTCAGGTAATAGTAACTGTCTTACAGTGTTAGCTCCTAGGCCCAGCTCCTGTTCTATGAGGACTCTCTTCATCTTATAATTTGGGCATGAGGGGATATAAATCAGTTACCCTTTGTCTCCCTAAGTCTTTCATGGCCCCTCCTTACATCCTGTGTATACCTGCCCCAGGGGGAAATAGAAGCTTTATCTACAGCTTCACTACTCAACCTCTCCTTCTCTCACTACCAAGTTCAGCTTCCCTTCAACTCTGTGTCCTCCACCTACCTCCACTGTACCAGTTGGGATGGGGACAAATATTTAATGAATGTCTAACATAGATTGCAATAGAAGTGGCAGAGTTTAGTGTTTAAGAGCATGGGCTTTGGAGTCAGGTTTGGATTAGAAACTTCACTCTGCCACTTACTGCCTGTGTGATCTTGGGCAAGTTGCTAAACTTCTTTGAACCACCATTTCTTCAACTGTAAATGGAGATAACCTGCAACTCAAGAGTGTTGTGAGGAGTATGCCTAAGTAATGTACCAAACATAATGCCTGACACCTATGGTATAAAGAAAGAAACTTGAGTTCAAATCTTGGCCCATCTTTTACTAGTTGTGAATCCTTTGAACTTACAAGACTTCAAATCTTGGCCTATTTTTTACTAGTTGCGAAGCTTTTGAACTTACAAGACTCAGTTTGCTCCTCCATAAAATTAGAATCATAGTAATACTTGTAGCATAAGATTTTTGTAAGGACAAAATCCATACAAAATGCTTAGTGCAGTAATGTAGACAGAGAAGGTACTCAGTAAGTGGTAGCTATACATAAAGGTGTGCCCATCAGGCACACCCATGAGGCAGTGTGCTATATATTTTCCATCTGTTAATTTGTTTACTGCCCTATTTCCTTTTTCTTCCCTCACAGCCATCCCAGCCTCTAGATTCCAATATTCTTGAGCAGCTGACTGCCTGCTGCTCCAGTGAGCAAACCTAGACCACCAGCCACACATTCCTCTCAGCCCTGAGACCCTCTTCAGATGGACACAGAAGGCCTTATTTATTCATTCTGGTTTCTGACAAAAGGTCCCTTGGCAAATAACTGATTTCCTTAATAGTTATACAATTGCTTCTTTGAAGTTGGCCACATACCAAGGGAAGAAAGAGCCAACTCACAGACCTCTAAATCATCCTAAAATCGAAGTTTCATTCTACTTCCAGTCATTAGAGAAAGAGTGGGAAGAAAAGGGAAATGAGACTAAATCTTGGAGGAAAAGAGCATGTTTTTTGCATGTCAGTGCAATGTATCCCTGGCAGGTGCAGACCAAATGACACATACAAACTCCTCCTTTCCTGAAAAAACAAACAAACAAACAAACAGAAAACTTCAGGTGCTTCACAAGAAGCCATTTATACTAACATATAAATATTTGGTTAGACTATTGCATAAGTGAAATATCTGGGTAAGACATCTTAACCTTTGTGTTTGAAGCTCATGTGACTTAGGAGGCAGGGAGGGGTAGGAGGGAAAATTGGAGAAATCTGTAACTATTCAATTAGTCTATCCCACTGGGCATGTTTGTCAGAGTTCTACTATGCTGTGGACACCCAATCATTAGTTTCAATGTACATCCAATAGGCATTGACCCTACCCAAGGAGCCTCTGCTTCACAAGGAAATTCTATACATAAAGGAAAGGGCTTTGCTTTGTTGGAGATTTCCTTATATTACAGTTGATGAGGAATAAAGGGCCTGTTCCTGGGATACTTCCTTGGAACTCACAAATAAATACTGTAGCAAGTCCTCTGCCTCAGAGCTACTATGTGATATGCTATTTGAAACTGTTCATTAGTGTGTACTCCAAGTTCCTTTGTCTATGCAGCTTGCAACTTGAGAGGTGTCCCGGAAAGTAAGGTATCCATGATGCTCCTGAGCTTTTCTTTTGACATAAATTGGTGAGAATTCCTATGTTTTAATTTTATTATTGTTGACTGTATTATTTTATTTATTACTAGTTATTTTATGTTATTACTAAGAGAGAAACTCAGGTTTGACTCCCCAGCTCTAGGTTATGCTGAACACCTCATGCCCAATATTGTTGCTTAGACTTTCCTTCCGGGGAGTAATTATGATTCTGACTTGCCTTTTTACTCAGTCTATACCTAAGGAACTTTACAACTAGTATCTACTTACAATAGCTAGTATAGCTGCAACCATCACCTCCAGAAACAGAAATTAATCACCTTGCTGATTTCCCACATGTCCCATCCAACTTTCTGAGCAATTTCACTAGCATTCTTACAAAGTAAAATTAACAATAAATGGCAAAGACAAGCTTACCCAAACCAAGGCCTTGGAATTCAGCCAGTCCCCCAGTAGAGAAGCAGTTGCTACTCATTGTGACACAGCCCCAGTGAGTGGACATGTGCAGGTGGGGATAGGTGAGAGCGAGGTACTTAAGCAGCTACTGTGTTGAGGTGGAGTAGATATACCACCTAGATAACCAGACTAGGATAACAAAGGGTTTTTAAAGGGCACAAAAACATGGCACTTTTATTTTCACTATTTCTAATGGTTTGCAGGGAGAGCTCCCTGTTGTCCAGTCTCTGCCATTTTTTTTTAATTTTTGCTTTATTTACTCAAGCAGGAGACAGCAAGGACAGCTACTCAGTATCTTCCATATAGCTCTTCTTCCTAACTACCTCTACCTGACTCACCTTTTATTGCATGGATTGGGAAAACTGTAGATGTTAAGATTTTTTTTGTTGTTATTTGGCTCAAAACAGCACTGAGAGGCAATTTTAAATAATAATTTATTTAAAGAAGAAAGCACATTTAACAGATAAAAAGTGATTAACGTATCAACCCCTGGGGGGGACAGAATAAGAGTAGATTCATATTTCTGTAGGGAAGGGTTTTTACATTTGGGTTTAATATAAGGAATAACTTTGATCACAAAGGTTTCGTTGAACATTAAGACAGCTTACTTCAGGAGACTACAGCCATAGGTAGGAGTATCTGTTTACTTATGCTGCATGTTCAGGTGAAGATAGGTCGCCGACCTATCTTCAGCCAGTGTACCCTGGATGGCCATATCAGTTTTAAAATATTGAAAAACTTCTATAGCAGTTGGTAAATGGGTACTTCCAGGAGCCCCCTAAATGATCACTGGCAACTCTAACCAATGCATAATCACTGCCCAGATCCCCCTAAGTGACTACCTGTTACCCAGGGCACCCTGATCCTCCTGGTATCTTCCAGGTTTTCCTATAGACTAGCAATACTGGATTGACGTCTAGCACAATGGGGTCTTCCAGGCCCTGCTCCAGTGCTTAGGTTTAGTGTTCAATTCTGTTTGGAAGCTCATGCCATACTGGTGTTTGAATATTTTGAATATTATTCCTGGTTGCTCTGATCTTACTCCCATAAACAGAGGTCATTTTTGTATATACAACCAATCAGCTTACCAGAGGACCCCTAATGGAGTCTATTGCTCTTGCATAGGCTAAGTACAGTTAGTGAAAGAAGAAATGAATATGGAAAATATTAGCAAGATTAACTTGGGGGAAATGTTTATAAAAGTTGGGGAAAGCATTTCTACTTAAAAAACAACAGCAACAACAAATAGTATGAACCACAATTATTGGCAGGCGTTACAATGCTATCAGCGGATTGAGGAAAGTAAAAATTGATAGCGCTATACTAGCTATTTGTTCACTCATTAGTCCGTGTCCTGGGGTAAGTTAACAATATATAATGGTACCATCCCTGCCGTCAAAATTCTTACAATCCAGCAGTGAAAACATCGTAGGCACTCAGTTAACTATTCATATAAAGTAAAATGCTGATAGCTATTTAGAGAATTGCATTAGCGCTCTAAATATCTCTTAGAAAGGTACAATCTCAGTATATTTTCCATGGTGCAAGAGAACCCCTAGAGAACTGGAAATTTTTCAGTTCCTGTGAGAAAAATATAAGAGGGGGTTCACTTAGACAAAACCAGATTATCTCTGTGATATTAAGTTAGTATTAAAGAAAAACTTATTAAAATCAGTAGAACGATACAAAACTGACTATTGAAGGATTCCTTCTACTCCTATGATGGAAACAAATTGGATAATTTTGACTCCCTTATTATCCTCTATGAAATTATATTTGCTAATAGAATGCAAATATCATTGGTAAAGAAAGAACAGAGATGAATCATTATAACGAATGTTAAATAAAAATAATCAGATTCAGAAAGTTACATTATTACATTGCCTAAATAAAACCAACCAGGATTTCCCACTACAAACAGGCTTTTGTATATAACACACTTGTTGAAGTTGCAGTGACTAGAATACTGATTCTTCCTGGGTAATTTTGGACTTAGTACTAGTATTGCAGAGGCTTTCGGGAAACCCAAAAGAGTCTTCTGGCTTGAGGTTCTCGTAGCCATCTTGGGGGAGGATGCATCCTGCTTAATTCACTGGTATCCATTTGGCTGTCTTCATTTATGATTAGCAGTCTTCTGCCCCAGACTTCCTACCACCTGCCAGAATGGGAAGGGGAATGCAGGATGGCATGTTTTTTTTGTACCATCCCTAATCCACTCACCTTCCAGCCTTACCATGGGGTCTCTGGCACTTGCCAAATGGCTTCCTTGTGTGAGAAGCTCTTAGGCGTTGACCTTGCACCAGTGAGTGGTGAGGAAGGGGCTCCCTAGGTATTAGACATCACCTTTAGCTTACTCTTTGCCTCATTCACTGAACCAGTTCCCACTGAGTGCCTACTGTGCATCAATTATAGCCCCTGTCACTTTATTCCTGGAAGGCTATCTTCCTTTCTTTTCCCACATGGTTTGGCCAATTCGCCGGTGTCCTCAAATACATCAACCTCAATTCTCCCCTCTGATGAGCATAAGTGGAATTTCATAATCCCTCCTAAACTGTATTGTGACTCTGTCATATGTATAAAGGCTACAGACTCTGAGTTAGATTGTAAGCATCAAATTAGTTTTATTGCAAAGGTCAGGCTGTTCTCCTGGCATTCTGTTGTGCTTCAAGGTTAGTCACTGTATGCTTGACCAAAACCTTCCTAGTTGTATTTAAAACGGATTTCAAGATATAGCCAAATTGAAAACCAGACATTTGGAGATAAAAGACTGTGTATTCTGAACCCCTGGAAATAGCAAGTAGCCACAGTGATTTTATGTGTATATACAATACATCATCCTCTCCGGGAGATGATGGGCATTAAGCTCAGCACCTCTTGCTCCCAAAAGCAAATGTCTGCTCATCTTTTCCACCCAGCTGCCCATGTCAGAGGAAGGAAATATTTCTTTGCAAATGACTTCGAAGCTTGCTTGCCTGAGAAGTCTAGCTTCTGGGGAAGCAGGACTTATCAGTGGAATTTTGCTCAAAAAAGACATAATTCTATTCAGATAGTGGCAGACGCCTCCATCCTGGTTCCCTTTAACCTTCATCTGTCTTCCTAATTTACCATGGGTTCTCTCTTTCCAACTCACCTCTTTCAGCCAACCCTACTGTGAGTTCCGGAACTCCTGATATATGTGTCTAATATACTCGTCAGTTCGAGTTCTGCAGGTAACATTCATGTAATAACTTGCCATTTATATTCCTGCAAAAATCCAAAGATGGACCCTGAGGCTATAAAGTAGCATCCAGGCTAATCTCAGAGCTGTGATACCATTAAGCTATTGGGGCTGGGATCACAAACTTCTTATACCATGACAGTTCCTTTGGGAATAATTGTCTTCTCTTTCAAATTTCCTAAAAAGAAATAGCAACGGTCAGTTTTCTATTCCAGAGAATAGGGCTTGTAGAAGGAGATATAGTCAGATTGCCACTTTGAGTTTAGTTCTTCTCAGTGAGAAATTTATTAGGAGATCTAGGGAAGCTCTGTAAATGGTTGCTCCTTATAACGTTCAGCTTTCACCTGTGACAGTCACACTGCTGACCTGCTGTGTGCAGGACAATGTGTGTGTTCAGTGGTTGGGTTTTATAGAGTAATCCACATCCCCTGTCCAAGTCTCCTACAGGTAGTTGTGTTTGCAAGACAAGACAAGGTGAAATGTGTGGCCTGAGGCTATGCAGCAGAGGAAAGTGGAGAGTAACGTGGCTTAGGAAGGCGTCATCTGGAATATCGATGAAAACTAGCTAAGTCACTGAAACAAGTCCAAAGTGCTTTTTTTTCAGGAAAATTCAATCCTTCCTTGACGGGTCTAACACTCCATCTAGACAGACATACAAGTCAAGCACCTTAATTTCTGAAATAATGACACCTTATCCCCTTTATAGGTCTGATAGCTAACACATGTGTGCCTCTCTTCAGCCTACACTGCAGACTTTCTGCCTTTCATGTGCTCACCGGAGCACCCCCATATTGAATTATCTGCCCTCTAGCTCTTAGATATGTATAAGGACATGCCAACCCGATGTACTTGCCCGAGAAGCACTGTCCCCAGGAAAGCAGTCCCCGGCACTGGAATTTGGTTCAAAAATGACATGATCGTGTTCAAATAACGGTATATACCTCTGTCGCGCAGGGGACCCTGCTCGCTGCGCCATTTGTCGTGCAGGGTCTCAGCTCCCACTCCCCGCCCAAGAACGCAGGACACGGTAAGGCCAAAAAGGAACACCCACGGAGCCATAGATAGGGGAGTCAAACCAATATATTCTCGCTGGCGGCTGGGCTGGAGACACAGGAAACAGGATCTACATAATCTGCCTAACAGCAGTCCGCACTTGCCAGCCACCATCTTCTTGCTAGCCCCCATTCCTTTTCTGCTAGCGTAGCCACAGCAGTTATATTAGTGGCCAATGGCTTACGGGTTACAGCTGACGGCCAACTAGCCACAGCTGCTGGCATCTGATCACAGTTGATGGCCATTTACTACCCGAGCCAGCACCTTTCTATGTGAGGCCGAGAGCCTGGAAACTGTTTTTTTGGGGTTTTGTCCCCACACTCCACCCCTACAGGGTCTCGCCTCACAATCTACGCGACAAGCGTCTTCTGCGAGGGGCCCTGTGCAAGGAGCCTGGAGGTGAATGCACTATCCTGAACACAGCCAGGCTCTCTGGGCACAGGCAGGGTTTCTCAGGGCACCACCAGTACTTCTGGGCACAGCCAGACATCCTGGGCTTCTTAGGGTACCACCTGTCTCCCCGGGCACAGCCAGGTTTTCTCAGGGGACCACCACAGTACTTCTGGTCACAGCCAGACTTCCTGGGCTTCTTAGGGTACCACCTGTCTCCCCGGGCACAGCCAGAGTTTCTCAGGGCACTGCCACTCTCTCTGGACACAGCCAGACTTCCTGGACTCAGCCAGGGCCTCTCAGGGCACTGCCACTCTCTCTGGACACAGCCAGACTTCCTGGACACAGCCAGGGCCTCTCAGGACACTGCCACTCTCTGGACACAGCCAGACTTCCTGGACACAGCCAGGGCCTCAGGGCACTGCCACTCTCTCTGGGCACAGCCAGACTTCCTGGACACAGCCAGGGCTCTCAGGGCACTGCCACTCTCTCTCTGGGCCTCTCGGGGTACTGTGCTGGAACAACAGCGGCTCACATCAAGGTGCTTACATATTATCAATGGCGGCCAGTCAAGACACAAAAGCAAACATCAAACCAGTCCCACTACATGGTGGTATGTTCCCAAACAGTCAAGCGTCCATTAAATCAGGGATAGAAGGCAGTTCCTCATAGTCCATAGTCATTCGCCAGGGCTGTCCTGGGGGTGAGGGATGACCTTGACTTCACCCTCATGTCCCACGGAGGACTCAGCATGCATTTCCTCCTGGGACAAGTCCTGCATCCCGGCTGCTCAGCAAGCAGTTCCCAGCCCACAGGGCAGCAACAACCTTCGCTTTCTCCGCTTTCTCCTGCCTCTGCTGGTTGGGGAACCATCCACATCTTTCCACCCCTCCACGGGAATCGAGCTCTCCGGCAGCTGCTCCTCCTGGTCTTCCTCAGACTGAGCTTTCATACGCACAAACTGCTCCACTGCCCTTCGGAAAGCTTTGGCCAGCACCGTATCCTGCCGACTACGCCATGTGTCGCGCAGGGGACCCTGCTCGCTGCGCCATTTGTCGTGCAGGGTCTCAGCTCCCACTCCCCGCCCAAGAACGCAGGACACGGTAAGGCCAAAAAGGAACACCCACGGAGCCATAGATAGGGGAGTCAAACCAATATATTCTCGCTGGCGGCTGGGCTGGAGACACAGGAAACAGGATCTACATAATCTGCCTAACAGCAGTCCGCACTTGCCAGCCACCATCTTCTTGCTAGCCCCCATTCCTTTTCTGCTAGCGTAGCCACAGCAGTTATATTAGTGGCCAATGGCTTACGGGTTACAGCTGACGGCCAACTAGCCACAGCTGCTGGCATCTGATCACAGTTGATGGCCATTTACTACCCGAGCCAGCACCTTTCTATGTGAGGCCGAGAGCCTGGAAACTGTTTTTTTGGGGTTTTGTCCCCACACCTCCATCCTGTTTCCCTTTAACCTCATTTGTCCTTCTAATTTACTTCATGCTCTCTCCTGTTCATCTATCTTGGCCACCCCTATTGTGAGTGCATTCGCTGCTGATGGAAATGTCTAATATACTTGTCAGTTTAAGTTCTACTGGTAACGTGCATGTAAGAACTTACCAACATCTCACCTTTCAGGTTTTCTCATTCTTTTTCTCTAACCAGGAAGACAAAGAGGATTGTCACTTTATACTTAGGCCTTCTATGGAGTCTTGATTGGTCTTTATTTTGTGTATGAATTTGCCCACCTCCACCTTAAGTAGTTTATAAGCTATCTGAGGGAAGTAACTGTCTTTAGCTTCTCTTGTGTCCCTCTCAGACACTAACAAAAAGCATAATCGGGGCTCAGTAAGAACCATATGTTCATCTGGGAAACTTGGAAATACTATTAAAATGGATTATGCTGGTTTCTGCATTCCAGTGAATTCTTTCTTTTCTTCTCCAAAGTAAAATTTTACTCTGACGTTGTGTTGTAACCTGACAGAAGTAAAAATGTTGTCTGTGTTTCTGTGCCTTGAGCTACAATCAGAAATTGCAACTGTAGTGGCTTAAGGAATCTTTGCTTTTCACTGTAGCTGAAAGAGTGACTAAAACTCTGATTCACTGCGTTCAGTAGGCACTGCCATCATTGAAAGAACAGCCCAAAGCCCTTTGCCTCTGTATCTGTACGTTGGCTCCCTGTATAATTCACATCCTGCTATGGAATGGTGGCGCCACTTCTGCTAATTTTCACTTAACCTCTCCATGCCTCCCTGTTTTCTTCAAAAAACCCCATCAATATCAACGTGCCTTCCAGGGATGTTTTTGAGGAAATAATGCTGATAAGAAAACATTCTCTATGGGAGAATATTGATGACAGTTGTTTTGTAGCCACAAAAGGAAAGGGCACTCAGCAGTAATTGGGGGCCATGTTTAGGCACCCAACCAGTCATTATCATTAGTACTCACGTTGATTCTAATGCATCATAATACTGCAGTTTGTAATCCACATGTAGGGGGGTAATTTATTGGCAGGTGGTGATTGTTAGTGGTAACAAGTAGTTCAATCATATTCAGAACATAGTTATACACATCTCTTGTTTTCCTTCCTTCCATTGTTTTCAAGTCTAATTTTATACCCTTTGGCCTATCCTATTTTCTCCTATTACACTGCATATCACAGTATTGTTTTTTTTAGTCTTCAAATAAGCTCAGTGTCTCAATGAACAGCTAGAACACAGAAGATTGATTTAGAAAAGCAGTTTAAGTGGCCAAGTCCAATTTAAGAATGGTGGTGAATTTTATCACTCTGCTTTATTAATGGACCTCATTCCCGCTGCATTGAGTTTCTTTCCCTAATGCATTTGTATAAAAGCCCTTGCCTCTCCCATTAACCCCTTTGGCTGGTGTTAACTCATTCCTGGGTGTTTGTTGCCATAGCTGCAGCCTTCCCTCAGCTGGGGCCCTAGTAGTAGCCCCTGCAGAGGCCATGGGGGAGTGGCCTGCTGGTCCCAGGTGTCAGCTGTTAGGCGGAGGGCAAGAGCCTTGCAACCTCAGAGGTCAAACAGCCTGTGCCATGTGTGTAAGCCGTGTCTATTTTTTTTTCTTAGCAGCAGATGGGCATGTGGCTGTCCGGCCTCAAGGCGGGGAAACATGTGTGGGAACATTACCAGCACTCTTCTACCCTCATCCCCTCCTGGGCACCCAAACAGATAGCCTAGCTCCATATTCAAAAAGATGATCAATATTTCCCCTCTGTTGTTTGAATCTCTTCCTTCAACACCTGCGGCAGCTGTGGGGAATCGTGTACAACTTGCATCTGTTCACTGAAATAACTGCCCGCTGTTTTATGGAGCGTCTCTTGTGTATAGTTTTGTCTATTTACAGATTTGATTGTGTCATTTGCAGAATGGAAACGTGGTTCTCCACTACTTACTCTCATTCTTGTAGATCTTCAAGGAAAGGCCCTTTTAAAAACAAAATGGAAATAGCATGCAAATGACTATGTTAGTATCTCACAGGCAAAAGCCGAGGCCTCCAGAAGGTCCTTCAGGCACAAACTGATCAGGGGATGAGCACATCTTGCATACATTTCTATTTGAGTTACCAGCTGGCATCATCCTCTGACAAATGACTAAGAAGAGAAAATGCTAGATGCCTGAAATGTGTGACTTACTTTCTGCCCTAGGCTCCAGCACTGATGTAGGTTAGAGCAAACACAACTCCCACACATGCAGATAGGGCAGCTACAATGGGATTTAAGGAAGATGTTCAAAAGTGGAAAAGTTTCCACATAGACCTGTAATACAGAGTTGTAAAAGAAAATTTAATTTTGTCTGTGCTCTGCCAGCTTTGCCAGACAGCTGGTGTGGGGACAGAGCCCCAGAAAGCAATTTCCAGGCACTTGGCCTCACATAGAAAGGTGCTGGCTCAGGTAGTAAATGGCCATCAACTGTGATTGCATAGCCATCAGCTGTGGCTAGTTGGCCGTCAGCTGTAACCAGTGAGCTATTGGTCACTAATATAACTGCCATAGCTACGCAAGCAGAACAAATGGGAGATAGCAAGAGCGGATTGCAGAGAGGCGGATGCCGCCAGCGGGAATGTAGTGGTATGACTCCCCTACTTATGGCTCCGTGTGTGTTCCTTTTTGGCCTCACCATGTCCTGCGTTCTTATGTGGGGAGCGGGAGCTGAGACCCCGCCTGACACCCCGCATGACAAATGGTGCGGCGAGCAGCGTCCCCCTCACGACAGCTGGCAAGTATAAAATGTGGATTAGCATCAGGCTTAGAAAATTCATCTCCGTCTACTCCTTAGCTTTAACAGAACTGATATAGCACCAATAGCAACAGAGCAGCAGTATCATTAACAGCTAACATTTATAAAGTATCTTCCAGCTTACAATTAATTATCTCTTGTTTAACCAACCCTCTAAGATCAGAATTATTGTTTTCTACATTTTTTGATGAGGAAACCAAGGCTCAGAGACATTAAGTGACTTGCCCAAGGTCACACAGCCAGTCAATACCATAGTCTTCTGACTCCAAAACGCTGAGGAGTCATTGTATATTGTCATGTTAGGCAACATACACAGCCCTGTCACTCTGATCTCTATCCCACTGCCACTACCATGTCCCCAAACCTCTGTGTAAACAAATCAAGGCCCATTCGGGGATATGCTTGAAAACCAAAAGGAAACCCATGTTAGTAACATGTTAGCCATGTTACAAATCAATTACTGTCGTTCCATATGGGTTCACTAATAAATGATACCTTTGACACTTGTGTTTGTTCATAGATCATAGCTACTGGATAAGCAGGGTGGGTAGTGAAGGAGACGGGAGGAATGTGAGGAACAACAGCACACATTAAAACTCCTGGCACCTAAAGAATCTTTCGGAAATTCATATAAAACATTTCTGAAGGGACAGCCTCATCATATATATTAGCACTATAAATATAACACAAAATTTAGATTCATGGTTATCTCCAAAGGGAGATAGAAGGAATTAGGGAGGGACTCATGGTGGCTTTTCACAGTAATAGTTATATTCTTATTTCTAACTGCATGTTGGGTACACAACTTTCATTGAATCACTGTTTTTTGTACTGTACATTTGTTTCTTATAAATTCCCCTTTGTATCTACTCAATATTTAATTTAAAAAATGATAAACACACAGTGTGAATCAATGGAAAAATAGGATTTCTTTTACAGAAATTCGCTTTACCATTTTTTTTAAATTAAAGTTTATTGGGGTGACAATTGTTAGTGAAATTACATAGATTTCAGGTGTACAATTCTGTATTACATCATCTATAAATCCCATTGTGTGTTCACCACCCAGAGTCAGTTCTCCTTCCATCACCATATATTTGATCCCCTTTACCCTCATCTACCAGCCCCCACCTCCCTTACCCTCTGGTAACCACTAAACTATAGTCTGTGTCTATGAGTTTTTGTATCTCAGATGTTTGCCATGTTCTTTTGTGGTTTTTGGTTTATATATCACACATCAGTGAAATCATATGGTTCTCTGCTTTTAATGTCTGACTTATTTCGCTTAGCATCATAATCTCAAGATCCATCCATGTTGTAACAAATGGTCCTATTTCATCTTTTCTTACCGCCGAATAGTATTCCATTGTGTATATATACCACAACTTCTTTATCCATTCATCTATCAAAGGACATTTTGGTTGTTTCCATGTCTTGGCCACCGTAAATAAAACTGCAATGAAAATTGAAGCACATGTGTCGTTATGGATAAATGCTTTCAGATTTTTTGGGTAGATAGCCAGGAGAGGGATTGCTGGGTCATACGGTAATTCTATTCGTAATTTTTTGAGAAATCTCCACACTGCCTTCCATAGCTGCTGCACCAGTCTGCATTCCCACCAACAGTGTGTGAGGGTTCCTTTTTCTCCACAGCCTCTCCAACACTTGTTACTATTTGTCTTGTTGATGATAGCCATTCTGACTGGGGTGAGGTGATATCTCATTGTGGTTTTTATTTGCATTTCTCTGATAATTAGTGATGTTGAGCATTTTTTCATCTGTGTATTTGCCGTTTGTATGTCCTCTTTGGAGAAATGTCTCTTCGGGTCCTCTGCCCATTTCTCAATTGGGTTGTTTGTTTTTTTGTTGTTGAGTTTCATGAGTTCCTTGTATATCTTGGATATTAGCCCCTTATCAAAGGCACTGTTTGCAAAACTATTCTCCCATTCACTTGGTTGCCTCTTTGTTTTGTCGAATTTTTTTTTTGGCTGAGCAGAAGCTTTTAAATTTGATATAGTCCCATTCATTTATTTTAGCTTTTCCTTCCATTGCCTTTGGAGTCAAATTCATAAAATGCTCTTTGAACCCAAGGTCCATAAGTTTAGTACCTATGTTTTCTTCTTTGCAGTTTATTGTTTCAGGTCTTATGCTTAAGTCTTTGATCCATTTTGAATTAATTTTGGTACATGGTGACAGATAACAGTCCAGTTTCATTCTTTTGCACGTGGCTTTCTAATTCTGCCAACACCATTTATTTTTATGTTTTTTAATTTTATTTTATTAGTTTCAGGTGTACAAGACAAGGTAATACTTAGACGTTCATCATTTATATCCCTCACACTGTGAACCCTCCTCCCCCCATCCACTATCCCTCCGACCTCAGACCGAGCCATCACATTATATATATAAAATTATAGTTGGCATTCATTAATGTTTAGCTTCTGAACACCATTTATTGAAGAGATTGTCTTTCCTCCATTTTATGTTTTTTGCTTCTTTGTCAGAAATTATCTGTCCATATTTATGTGGTTTTATTTCTGGGTTTTCAATTCTATTCCATTGGTCTACGTGTCTGTTTTCCTGCCAGTACCATGCTGTTTTGATTATTGTTGCCCTGTAGTGCAAGCTAAAGTCAGGGAGTGTGATACCTCCAGCATTGTTCTTTTTTCTTAAGATTGCTTTGGCTATTCCGGGTCTTTTGTGGTTCCAAACAAATCTGATGATTTTTTGTTCTATATCTTTAAAAAATGCCATTGGGATTTTGATGGGGATTGCATTAAATCTGTATATTGCTTTGGGTAATATGGCCATTTTAACTATGTTGATTCTTCCAATCCGTGAGCACAGAATGTCTTTCCATTTCTTTGTGTGTTCGTCAATTTCTTTAAAAAATGTCTTGTAGTTTTCAGCATATAGGTCTTTCACATCCTTGGTTAAGTTTATTCCTAGGTATTTTATTTTTGCTGTAATTACAAAAGGAATTGTTTTTTTTTATTTCTTTCTCTGAGATTTCATTGTTAGTATATAGGAATGCAATGGACTTTTGTACATTGATTTTGTAGCCAGCAACTTTACTGTATTCGTTGATTGTTTCTGATAGCTTTTTGGTGGAGTCTTTAGGGTTTTCTATATATAGCATCATGTCATCTGCAAAGAGTGATAATTTAACTTCTTCATTCCCAATTTGGATGCCTTTTATTTCTTTCTCTTGCCTGATTGCTCTGGCGAGGACTTCCAACACTGTTGAAAAGCAGAGGTGATAGGGGACAGCCCTGTTGTGTTCCTGAATGTAGAGCAAAGGGCTTCAGTTTTTCACCTTTAATTATGAGATTAGCTGAGGGTTTCTCATATGTGGCCTTTATTATGTTAAGGTATTTTCCTTTTATACCTATTTTATTAAGTGTTTCAATCATAAATAGATGTTGTATCTTGTCAAATGTTGCATTACCTTTTTAAGGAATGCAGCTTTTGAAAGCTAGGTACAGTTTGATAACAACCTCAGCCAGTTTGCCCTGACAGTGTCTCCCAGTGATATGGCATTTAGTTTCTCAAGAGTGATTTGTGAGCAGATCATGCTTTCGCAGAATTGTCCTGCGGTCATTGAGTATTTCATTTGTCTTGCCTCCCCTCTCCCCTACCTGCTTTCTGACAGTGAACTTCTAACTTCTGGGAGAGCAAAGACCAGTGGCATGGTTATTTGAGAATTTGAAGTTAAGTGCTTGAACTGTAACCATGGATTTATGGGTTGTTACCCAAAGACTTATTACCTTTGTGGCTTTCCTTGGTGCTGGACCTGACAGAGAATGCAGTGAATGGCTGGGCTTGTGTATTTATTTTCATCCTTGTTGGTTTCTCTCTGGCCAATCTAGGCACACTGTAAACACAAGCTGACAAGAATTATGGCTTTTCTTCTATGTGGAAATAAGTGCATAAGCAAATACTCCCAGCCTGATTTTCTTCCAATTCATTATTTACAGGGAATTCACCCTTTGTGATCATTTTCAAATCAAATTTGCTCTGCAAATCCCTATAATGTTTGCTCAGGACATCACCAATCTAGTCATCTTTTATTTTTGTAATAGCTAATGTCTCCTCTATGTTAATGTCAATAAAAAAAAAGAACACAAATGGATTAAAAAATGATGTCACTAGGGGCCTGGAGATTCACTCAGGAAAAAATATTTAAAATATGATAGAAGTGGATAAAAGGAAGGAAAGTCAATATCTAACATGTGTTTGCTATCTGGACTACCATTGCTGTATTTAAATATTCAGGAGAACTATTGAATTAAATGGGGCAAAATGTGTCATGTACGAGTACAAAAAAGATTCCAGGAAAGGCGCTACTATTAATACTGTCCCAGAATCACAAACAGCCATCCTAATCACTTGCATGTGGATTATTCCTGGAGTAGGTTGATACAGTGGATGTCCACTGCCCAGCTGTCACAAAGGTCACAACCATGGCCAGAACGTCCCTTTTTGTATTGGAAAGCTGGTCATGAAGAGCAAGTTCTTCTGCCTACCCCATTACTTCCCATCTTTGTCATGGATGATCGAGAGGTGATACTAAGTTATTCTAGCTTTTCTCCACCACAGATGGGTGATCATGAGAGAAAGAGCACAGGTGCAAATGCCATCCATGCTTTTGGGGGGAAAAGCAATGGGTTTTGGAAGCAGGCATCATGAGTTGAGGGGTATATACAGTGGAGGAGGATGTAAACACCAGAAAATCTTTTGAGGATTTTATTAGCAGTACCACTTTTAGAAAAGGCATCAATCAAAAATTTTTAAAAATGCATCAGTCAGATGAGAGGCATATAAATTAGTTACTCTGTTCTTTCTGACAGTGTTCTTGGTAAAGAACAGGTTAAAGAGAAGCATGTTGTTCTTTTTTTTGTTTACTTTCCCCATTTTTATTGATGGCTGGTTTCCATTACTGGTACTGTTCTGTCCTTTTCAACTGAAGGAATTATAACACTCTCCTCTCTCAGTGGCCCCTATTTTCCATAGCTATCAGAGGTAATGCCCACTATGGTTCAAATATTAATAATAATTACTAGTGTTCTACTACCACTTACTGAGCTAGGTGCTGCAATGGGCCTTTCTTTCACATTTTTTTTTCTCCTTTAATACTTACCACAGCCCTGTGAGATAGGTACTCTTACTATCTTCATTTCTCAGATGCAGAAAATGAAGAAGAGAGACATTAAGTCATTTCCCTAGCATCACACAATAATAAGTGGCGGGCCAAGATTACAACAACTCAGATCTAACCCAAAGACCATGATCTTAACTAGTGTTAAAAATGGTGGGGGGTGGGAGATGAGAGTAAGGGGGATCAAATATATGGTGATGGAAGGAGAACTGACTCTGGGTGGTGAACACACAATGGGATTTATAGATGATGTAATACAGAATTGTACACCTGAAATCTATGTAATTTCACTAACAATTGTCACCCCAATAAGTTAAAAAAAAAACACATTTTTTTCTTCATTCAGGGTCACACAGCATTAAGGGTTTCGAGTTTATCATGCTTGATCTAGCCAAAGGCATAATGGGGATTGATGGAAGTGTGTTGCTGTTTTCAAAAGGAAAAAAAAATAGTCACTTTAAAATATGAAGGGTGGGGGGGGCAGTGTGAAGTTCTATTTAGTAAAAATTTCTTATTATTTGTCAAATTGAAGTGGAGTTTGAAAACTTGAGTTAGGCTGCCTATAGAGGTAAAGACGTTAGAAAGGGGCCAGGGCCGCTAGCCCAAAGTAGAGCCATTAGTCACTGCCTCCTGCATCTGTATGTGTATATATAGCATTGCCCTTAATATTTGCAGATGACTCTGCTGAGACAGCTAGTTCTCAAGCCAAAGTTCCCATTATCAGTAAGATTTAACACTTGACTTATTTATAGTGGTCATGGCCAGTGTCCCACCCCCCTGGCTTAGACCATGACGTTGTAGTTAGTAACTTGCAAAGCAAATCAACAATATAGTCTAATACCCATCCTCTCAGAGTCCAACCAACTGGAGAATACAAAATGACTCCAGTGTTTTACCATTCTACTTGCAGGAGAGAGAAATAATCAGTAAGCTGATAAGAAAAATATTGTCCACTCATTCCCATTCCCCCAAACAAGAACAATTTATTTTCTAGGTTTTAGTCTTAGCACAAATATAGTCTTATCTCCTACACCTTTTAAGATATCCATGGTACTATAATAATTGGCTTATCTTTCAAAACTCACTTTCAAGTTACCTTCAGTAGTTTAACATCACTTCCTCTATGCTCCCCTCTGTCCTTCACCCCCACTTCTCCTCCTAGTCGAGTAACTGCCTCCACCTTCTTCATATCCCTGTTTAGCCATTATCAATCTATATAATAGTTTTTGTTTTCATGTCTGTCTTTCCTGCTAGTCTATAAGCCACTAAAAGGAAAGGGAAACATGGATTTTTCATCTTGGTATGACCTAATAGTGCATGGATTTAACATGTTTGTTAATATTCAGAATGTATCTTGAAGCCCTGCCACAATCTCACTCAAAGATTCAGGTACATTTCCATTGACTATTCCCTATGCTATACTCCATATCCCATGACTATAGATATATTAAATTATAGTTGACATACAGTATTATTCAGCTTCAGCTTCAGGTATACATTGCAACGGATTTGTAATAGATATACACGATGTCAGAGGGGCAATAGATTGGTGGGGGGGTATCACTTTGTGAGGGGTGAAGAGTCTAATTATTAAATCGTTTTGTACACCTGAAACCAATAAAAAATAGATTCAGGTACATATTGACTTCTGTTGTTGTCATCCCAACCTTGTGAAAGGGGTGGTATTGTTCTTATTTATAGATGAGGAAAGTGAAGCTCTGTGTTTCTCAAATTTGTAGTGGATATAAGAGTTATCTGGGGTGCTTGTTTAACAGGCAGATTCCCCAGCAACACCCAGATGAGAATCTCACCAGTGGACCCTGTAACTTGGCTAATTAATCAGCCCTCCAGGTGATGCACATGGTGGGACTGCACTGGATGTAAGTGACGGCTGCACGGCAAGGTCAGAGCAGATCCAGAGTTCAAACTCAGTCCTCCTCATTCCCGATCTAATCCATGTATATTTATCTTTGTTGTCCTGTATCTCCTATGGCAAGGAAGTGGACTAAAACATGTTGGGAACATTTTCTTTCTTTTTTTTAAATTAAAGTTTATTGGGGTGACAATTGTTACTAAAGTTACATAGATTTTCAACAATAATGGCTAAAGCAAAAATGGCTTGTGGATTAACCCCAGGCCTGTTCTTCTTTTTCTTTTCCTGTTTTCTTTTTTTCTTTTTCTTTTTTTCCTCCAAGAGATCTTGCCAGACTTCTAACAGAATAGCAGCGGGGTTGCCAAGTCATCTCTTATGCAACTTAAGTCGGGAAAGCTTAGGCCACAGAGCTTTAGGAACTTACAGAGTTTATGCTTCTATTTTTTCTTTCTCCATCCCCCCTTTACCACCAGCCACACCATTAACTTAAAGAGCATGCTCAATACCAGAAATGCAATTAGTTGATTTGTTAAATATTAAGATTTCTAGTTGAAAACCAGTAGCTACAACATTTGGAATCCTGATAGTAATATTAATGTGTCTGTTTCAAAACCAGGAGAAAACTATGTGAATTAACAGGCAATTCATGCAGATGTTAAAAGAGCTAGGGTGAGGTAGTGTTTTTGCCACCCATTTATGCTTTCAGTGTTCTTTATCTAAATATTAAATGAGGAAATACGGAATGAATGTGATGATGCAGTCCTAAAGACTACAGGGCCACAGTCAACCATTCACCCTAGAACAGGGCAATACGAATTCACTGGTATTTCAAAAGCCCAAGAAGCCAGGGTTGGAGAATTATGGACCTTAGTCCAGAAAAGGCCCCCAAAGAGCCTGTCTAGTGCAGTTAGCCACTGCTCTTACTGACTGAGGAAGTCCTCCAAGGTTCCCATGGTGGAGCCTACTGGTATTCCAGGACCCCTGCATTCAACCTTAATCTAGTCTCCTTGCTCACATTCAGCTAATAACCTTGAAGTGACAAGGACTATCCCTGAGATTCCTCAACCTGTGCCACCCTTCCCTGAAATAACAAGGGAGACCCCTGGTTCCAGCTCATAGAAGTGGGAGAACAGACCCCCACAAGGCAGCTGAATCATTTCTTTCCTAACTGGGAAAAAGGAAAGAAAAGATAAAGGAAGTGGCATTAATTTCATGACTCATTACTTGCTGTGTCTGCTATCCCACTCAGCATTCTTTATACTACAGTGATAATATGTAGATCTGTGGCTAGAAGTATGGGCTCTGGATCCGTACTGCCTGAATTTGAATTTCAACTCCAGCACTAACTCCATCTGTAACGTTGGGCAACTTCCTTACTTCTTTGTGTTTCACTTTTCTTACCTGTAAAATGGGTCTAATAATAAATATTACCTATCTCATTGGTTTGTGAGGATTAAATTACATAATACATATAAAGCCTTAAAACAGTTTTTGACACATAATAAGCATGCAAGTCAATATTAGGAATCAACATCATTTTCATTATTTAGTACCTGATAGGTATTATTATCTCCAACTATGGGTGAATAAACCGACTACAAAGTTTGCGAAACTTACCTAAAGTCACAAAGCTAGTAAACAATAGGGTCAAGATTTGATTTTAGATCTACCTGGCCCCAAGGTCTATATTCCTTTCCTACACCCCGTTGCCTTCATAAATGTAGGGTATGTGCTGTGAGTTCCTTGGAGAGGCACATGCTAAAACCTATGGCCTTCTTCTTTTTCAATACACTCCCCACCCCCACTGCTACTGCCATCTGGAAGTCTGGCTTGGTGCCCTAGCTTCTTGTAGATCTAGTTAAAAGTTTTGAACATCCTTATAACTTCTCCAGTACAAAGGGGGTTATCTCCAGGACCCTTCAGCTTATAGAGTAGAACAGTGAATCTTCTAGAATAAGGCTTAGTTTATGGAAGCACCCTCTACCCTGAGGTTCTCATCTGTGTACCTTGAGGATTAAGCTACTATCTCCCACTCCCCACCCTGCCTCACTCACAGCCCATGTGAGAATGACTATCTACTGTATAGGTTAGCATAAAAACCCTTCCCTTCCCCTCTTCTTTTTTCATTCCCTCTTCTCCTCTCCCCTTCCCCAAGGAAGAATATATTCTGACATCCTGATCCCCTTGAATGGCTCTTTGAGCCTTCCTTGGTAACACTCAAAAGAAGATAAAACCTTTGTCTGTCATCTCTCTCAAGTCTCCTGGGAGCCTTGTCTTACAAAAACCTCTCAGTTCTCTCACCCTGCATAGTGATGCTGCAAGCTGTGACGTCACTGCTGGTGACCTCTGTGATGGGAAGAGTGAGATGTGCCTGGGGCTTCAGTGGGTTGTTCACAAACAATGATAGATTGTTAATTTTTCAAGCAAATGAAGAGGGATTCAAAATAATACCTACAATGCACAATATGTTGCTTTATGAGCGATAAATACCAAACAGAATATAAAACCTTGAACCCTAGGCTTAATGCAGACTCCAAACATGATTTATCCTGCTGTTTCCTTTCCCTTAGCCAGAGGACAGAAAGCACAATGTTATTCAGTTCTAGGACACCCAATCTTGCCTTTCTGCTGTAATCTTTCACAGAAAATACTTCCTGAGTGCCTACTGTATGTGCGTGATATTCTAGAGATGGGGATTTCTTCTGTGTTCTGTGCAAGCATTTTCTAAACATTCTTTCTCTTTTCTTTGTCATGGCATTCCTAGTTCTAGGCCCAGGACTGCTTTCTAAACAGTATTCTATCAGCCTTCCATGGCACCTGGACTCCCCACCATGAGGATCATTTCTTTGGTGTGAAGCATAAAAGTAACCATGCTAAAAATGTTAATAAATTATTGGTTGGGGGGAAGTGATCAGATTAGTTTTAGCAAGGTGGCATAAGGAAGTGGGGCATAAACTGCAGATGTTGGGATTGGCTGCATGTGTGGTGGATGGGAAGGGATTGTGAGAAACCAGGGGTGTAAGGCACTCTCCAGGAAGAACACATGAAATTGCTGCAGCAGAACAGGGTTTCTCAACCTTGACACTACTCACTACTGACATTTTGGGCTAGATAGTTTTTTTTGTTTGTTTGTTTGTTTGTTTTTGTGTGTGTGTGTGTGTTTTCGTTGATTTTTTTGTTGTTCTTGTTTTTTGTTATTGTTGTTGTTTTTGTGACAGGGGAGCTGTCCTGTGCAATATAGGATGTCTAGTAGTGTCCCTGGCCTCTATCCACTAGATATCAGTAGCACCTCCCAGCTCCCAATTGTGACAACCAAAGATGTTTCCAAAAATTACCAAATGTCCCCTGGGGGCAAACTTAGCCCCAGTTAAAGACCACTGCAACAGAGGGCATGGGGAGCACCCGTCTGTATAATGATGAGCTCTATAGCAGTCCCACCTCAAATATTCTATAACTTCATGACTTCCCTAGTTTAGTATAACATAGTAGTTTAGAGTGTGAATTGTAGAGTCATGGCGCCTGGGTTTGAATCCTGGCTCCACTGCAATCTAGCTGTATGACCATGAACAGGTTGCTTAACTTCTCTGTTCCTGGTACCTCGGCAGTAAAATGGGGATAATGACAGTGATAATTAGAGGTCCTGCTTCATAAGTTGTAAGTTTTAAATTAATTTGCATAATGTGCCCAGAACAGTGTCTGGCACATTTAAGTGTTAAATAAGTTTTAACTATTATTAGTTTTGTTATAATTACTATCACCAATATCATTCACCATTTATAGAACTCCTGATACACTCCAGAGGTCTGATGTCTTACCTAGCTTTGCACCACTATCTTTCTTCTGCAGAAATGACTAGAGAGCTAAGTCCAGATTCAGGACCACACAATGCAAAGAGATTTTATGTGTATGTGGGTCTATATAATAAGCATTGCAGGTTAGTCACACATTGTACAATTGCTGAGTTCTTTCAGAGTTCACTTATTTAAAAGTATACTTATTGGTACTGACTTTGAGCTAGTCACTGCAGAATATACAAAAGTTAATAAGGTTTGTATGCCCTGCCCTCAAAGAACTAACAAATATGTCTGCTTCATGCACATTTATTTTAGTAAACCTAATTACCTAAAATTCTCAAAGAAGTCCGAGCCAGTTCCTTCTTACCCGTGAATAATTTCTCTGTGATAAAAATTATCTACTCACCTCCAGATTTATCTTTCTTAAAGTTGGTATTTCTGTAATTGCCATTTTCTCATATTATCAGCATGTTAGGATTATAATACCTCAAATTATCATTTTATCTTCCTCTCGCTCTTCATTTAAAATGTGTAATATTCAGTCCTCAGAAGAATACCACCAAAAGAGATTTTATCTTAATACAACAACAAAGTAGTATCCCATTCTGAATAGCGTGACACCTGCTTCTGGGAAGAATATTTGTGCAGATATTCTATGCAGAATATCTCTTGTATCTGCTCATATGTTTCTTTCTTCATTTGTTTAAAATAGTTTATTGAACATCTACTCTATATCAGGCATGGTGTCTAGGTTCTAGGAATAGTAAGGAGGAATAACGGATTTCAGATTCTAGGAGGCTAGAGAGACATGGAAAGAGGTAATAAAAATATAACAAAATAAGGGCTATGATAGTAATGTGTTCACTGAGCTAAGAGAACAGACAAAATGAAGGGGCTCTTTGGGAGGGAGTTTCTTGTGACAGATAAGACTATGGACATTGGCATCAGAGCTGCTGGGTTCATGTTCCTCTTCTATCACTTTTAGCTGTGTGATATTGAGCTGATTACTTAAACTCCCTGTGCCTTTTTCAAATCTGTATGATATACTGTAATAATTAATATATATTCTGTGTCTTTCAGTAGACATTGAGTCCTTCAAGGGCTGGGCCACTTCATCATCATCATCATCTTAACTATTATCATGTTATTATTATTACTTACCAAGTGCTCAATATGAGCCAGAAGTCTTGCTAAATTGTTTACCCACATTGTGTAATTCAATCTTCAGCAAACCTCTGGAGTAGATACTATCATTTTCCTAATTTTGTCATTTGCCTTTTTTCTCACCAAACCCAGTTATTTACTTAGAGCACTTATCACAATGTGCAATTATTTTATATTCATGTATATTTTAATATCTCCCTCCTGCACTAGAGTATAGCTTCATGAGATCAAAGATGAGTCCTGTTTCACTCACCATAATGTCTTCAACAACTAGAATGGTGCTTGATACATAGAATACGTTCAGTGAACATACAGTACATATGAAAGCAAGACTGGAAGGCAGACCAACAAAAAGAGAAGAAAATAAAAAGGAAGAGAATGAACACATTACAGTTACTAACTAGTAGAACTTGACTCTAGTCCAGAGCCATCTGACTCTGAAACCTATGCTCTTGATCACTAGGTAGGATTGTTTCTACTCTTAATAGACTTTCAATAGATGTTTGTTAACAAAAACCCTCTCCAACTTTGTAAACTACTATGTAAAAAAAAATTTCAGCTTGCATAAAAACCAAGGGATACCTGGACGTAAGAAAGAGAATTATAGGAGAGTACATTGTCAGAGAACAAGAGCTTTTTTCTTAATAAAGGAATGTAATTTGTGATATGGTACCAACATACTACACTTGTTTTAGAGGAAATACAGGAAACATTTAAAATAATTAACTCCAATACAGGATAAGTGTATCACAGAATGTGTGTGTGTGTGTGTGCACGCATGTGCACATGCATGTGTGGTCTTCAAGATCAAATAACTTTGACTAGTTAATCAACTAAGGATAAACAATATAAAAATAAACAGATGGAAGGAAGGGATGTGATAGTTACGGAGTGATACCAATTTTAAGTGGATGATCACTTCCAAATTTTTTTTGCTTTTTTTCTTTTTCTAATGAACTCTTGTTCCAAAGTGCCATATCTTCCACAAACTTCCCTAGAAGGCACTTATTCACAACCTGTGATCTCTTGAGGAGTTGCCACACAAGAAGAACAAGAGAACCAGCATAACAGGATATGTTCTCGTAGGTGATGGTAGGTGAGGTATTTTGAAGACCGTTTATCAAACACTAGCACTTGCCTTCTGATATTCTTGGTTGCAGCCAGTCAGTGTAGGGCTCATGGGGAAATGAACAACCTCTTTATTTAATGACACAGGACTACTTTTATAAAACACACAAAAAAATGCTGAATATCTGTTTTTAGTCTGAAAAGTGAATCAGGCCAGGACTTAACCTTTCCACCATTATGTGATGATTCCAAATGTATGTTTATCATAGCACATTTTGTTAGTACAGATCTTAGATCCAGAGTGCTTCCACACAGAGGTAATCATCTCAGATTTCTCTTTGAAAGTAAAAATTTACAGGCTTGCTTATATGTATGACTGTGCCTCTCTGGGAAACAGAGTCTAGCTAATAAGATCAAACTGAATTATTAGTTGGGTGCATCTACCCATGGTTGTAACTCTAAGTAAATCCCTACGTGTAAATTCAGTTGCCATTGAGAGAGAATCAGTTTAGCAATTATGCCGTCCCATTTAAGACAATTTATCATTCCTAAAAGGTATACAAATAATGAGTGCAATTGAATAGATTGCTTATTTGCCCCAAATTAATGTAAGTTGATTTTCCTTATTCATTCATTCAAATATTTCTTGAATACCTGCTTTATACCAGGCATTGAACTAAGAAACATGAAAACAAAGATGCCTAAAAGCCAGTCCCTGATCTAAAGGAACATGTAGGCTAGCAAAAGAGAGACATGTATCCGATCACTATAATTTAAGGCAGTCGATGATAAATGTTCAGTTTTTGCGTCCTTGAATGCTCAACACTAAACTTCCATTCACTACCTGGAAGGAAATCCTATTCCTCCTTAAAGACTTATTTCAAATGATTCTTTGCCAATGAAGGCTTCTCTGGCATTCCTCATTTCCTCCACTCTCTCAATCCCAAACACATGCATCCAACACATTTCAACAGATTTAATTACTCCTCTGTTCCCATAGTACTTTACTCATAGTTTTATTACAGTACTTATTACAATAATTTGTATTTGGTTGTTTATATTTCATGCTTCTCATTGTATTACTAGTTCTTCCAGAGGTAGTAAATGAATTTTTTTTAATCTCTATTCTTATTCACTAGCACGGAACCTAGTATATAGTAAGACTCAATAAAAGTTTGGTTTGGGGAGAAGTAGGGAAAGAATAAGCAAACATGAAAATCAAATTCTAGATAAAATGTTATGAGAACAAATAGGACCGAGTAATTAATTCCATTGAGGTAGCTCCACAGACTAAGTGACATTGAGATGACCCTTGAACAAGGAGTAGGATTTGACAAGTGGAAATGAGTGGTGGAGTAGGGACAGGAGATGGGAAGGACATTTAAGGCAGAACTTAAGAATTTAAGAACTGAATTCATTGTAGCAAAAATAATGCTGTTAATTATACATATTCCTTGTCTGTTTGTGTAGTCAAGTCTAGGAGGAATTCTACTTGCTAACATTTTAACAGGCACTTTGAATGAATATATATTTCGAAAACAGAAATACTGTGCTGTCCTTTTTTAGAAAGCTGATAATTTAGATTATTCTCTCCCCAACCCCACCAAATTAGTCCAGAGCTTGACTATCGTTGGCACATTGTAAGTTCTCATTCTTTTGTCTCAAAATTCTTTATTGAGAATAATTCCTAATTTTCTTATATTTCCCAGAACTGCAGAGCCAATGAGTAGCCCAACTATTGATTATATATACAATAGTTGTATATACAATATACAACACAAATGCTATTTGTGTTGGGGTGCAAGAGGAGGCACAGGCAACATAGGAAAATAATAAAAACTAATATTTCAAAAATAATGTTTTTGGATATTCGCATTTGCTTGTTCTGACCAATCAGTGACCAAAATAGCACTTGTATATATAACCTAGCCAAGGATCATCCCTGATGTTACCACATTGGGAGGATGAGACGGACATTAGCAAGCTACTATTAGAACAGAGTTGCCTTCAGGGATATAATTAGCAGGACCGCATACTGTGAGGTAGGAGAAAAGTCATGGAAAGTTTCTTCTTTGGATATCCGTAGTCAGAGGGAAATTTCCCAAAATAAAAGTATTTTTGTGCTCAGACGACTTATGATTATATCTCTCCCAACTGTGCAGTACATACATGCACACGCATATATAACTCACTTAAATGTTTTTATTTATGTTATCCATGCATCTTCCTCCCTCTTCTTTACCTCCCTAATAACTACCTATCACTCAAGGCATGTTCTATAGAAATCTGGCCCCTTCTTTCAAATACTATCTTCTCCAGGAGGCCTTTCCCACCTACTCAAGCCACAGTAGCTCTTCATTCCTTAAACTTCAGTAACATTTCTGGTCTATACCCTTTGAGTTTTTCATTCTCTCCTAATTATTCAATTGGAGACAGTGAAACGCAGTGGCTAAAAGTACACATCCTGTGTGACCTTGGACAATATATGTGACCTTTCAAAGCCTCTCAATGGAGATATAAATAGTCCCTATCTCACAGGGTTTTTGTTTTGTTTTGTTTTGTTTTATCCCCTTCTGTCTCCCCCCCCCCACCTCTGGTTCAAGCCGTTGTTTCTTAGCCTAGTTGTGTAGGACCCTCACAGGGTTTTTTGAAAGTTAAATGAGAATGGTGCGTTCCAAGTGCTTTGCCACAGCATATGGCAAGTGTTTGGTAATTAACATTGGTAACAGATAGAGATGGTGAGAGTAGTGATAATAATCATCATCATCACCATCATCATTGGTCTTTTCTATTAGTTTGTACAACCTTTGAAGTCCCTTATCTGCTTATTCTCTGCTACCTCCAAAAATATTCAGTTGGCTAATATAATGTATGTTGATTGTCCAGTTCTATTCAATGGTACTGCCTCAAAGATAAAAAAAAATTGCATCAGGAATATAATTTTTCAGTTTTATTGCTACCATGGAAGCCCTTACATTTTATTTTTCTGGATTTGCATGCATAGTAGTTTGGATGGAAGCTACTGAAGTAATCATATGCAACTATACTATGAGAAGAATGAGAAACCTCTTAATCATCCCAAGCTCCAGTGGTGTGTTTGCTTGGGAAAAAAAAAACAAACATAAAACCACAAAACTATGATAAGAAGGAACAGAAAATAAAAAAACCACAGAACTCTGATAAGAATCAAAGAAGAACTAAATAAATGGAGAGGTATTTTATATTCATGGATAGGAAGACTCAATATTTGTCAAGATGTCAGTTCTTCCCAACTTGATTCAATGCAATTTCAATCAAAATCCAAGCAAGTTGTTTTGTAATATCAACAAACAAAATCTGAAATTTATATGTAGAGTCAAAAACTCAGAATAGCTAACAGAATATTGAAGGAGAAGAACAAACTTGGAAGATTGAGGCTACCCAACTTCAAATCTTGCAATAGTTAAGAATTATGTCATAAAAATGGTGGTGTGAGGTGAGCCTCTTGAAATCTCCCCTGGAATTTACAACAAATTGAACAGTTATAATCCCACAAAGGACTCCGCACACAGGCAAGACTAAGAGATGTGCAATTGATATCATCTAAAGGTGGGCAAACTAGGCAAGCAGGGGAGGAGGAAAGAGGGAAGTGTGGAGACACAGGCTGCAGCGCCTGGCTGCAGAGTGCAGACTGAGCTCAGAGATCTGAGCTTCCTGCGCTGAGCTCCCTGCATTCAGGAGCTACTACAGTCACAGGAGAGGGAATAATTCCGCCTGCTAGTGCTCCACTTATGGCCCACAGTCCCGCCTGAAGGATCAGCATATAACACAGCTGAACCCAACAATCACAGCAGACATCTCTGAGCAAAGACTGAGGGAAGAAGGGTGAAAATGGCATTTAAGGCTTACTACCAGGCAGAGGATGGAAGGCATAGGCATGGAGCCTAGCCGCTCCCTCTCCACCCTCCCCGAGCTTGCCCACCCACAATCTCCCAGTGCTAGAAGTAGAACAGTAGCAGTGTCAGAACAAAAGGACAGAATATTTGCAGTTCTCAGAACTGCAGCCTGTAGCCATAGACTCAGAGACCAACTAATTCCGTCGAAAGGGAGGGAGCCTTCGGTGCAGGATTGGCTATACTGATGGTAGCCACCATTGCTCTGGGCCACCTCTCAAAACTCACCTCGCTCCGGTCCCCACATATCTGGACAGATCTCTGCATGAGGCAACAGAACCACTGAAAACACACAAGCTCTGAAACTGGTGCACGAAGACCTTTGGAACTTCAGAAGCTATCCACATCCCCCAAGACAGGTGGTGCCCTGTGACTCAGGAGACCTGTTCACAGAGGAGAAACCCACCTTCCAGGGAATCCCCCGTTTTGTGAGAATCTGGAAGAGTGCAAAGAAAATATAACGCTATAATGGGAGAGAAAATGAAAGACAGCAGTCAGAGAGAAAATAAAACTTTCTACCAATAGCTACTGGAAAACAAAGGAAAGACCTCTTCCTATCAACCTGTTGCAGAACCCACTCTTGTAGATTCCTAGGAAGAGAAATAATAATTCAATAATTGCAATAAATAACAAAGGTAATGAGGCAGCTCAGAAAGTAAAGGAAAAGTCTTCATAAAATGAACTTAAAGACATGAAAATATGTGACTTAAATAACAGAGAATTCAAGATTGCAGTCCCGAAAAAACTCAATGAGATGCAAGAAAACACAGACAGGCAGTTTAATGAACTAACAAACACAAAGAACAAAATGAACATTTCACAAAGATATTGAAATTATAAAAAAGAAAAAAAAAGAATTTCTGCAGATTTAGAACTCAATAAAAGAAATGAAGAATAAAATAGCCAGCTTAGGTAATAGAGTTGACCAGATGGAGGAAAGAATCAGTGACATCAAAGACAGAAATCTGGAAAAGACAGGATAGAAGAAAAGACTTGAGAGTTAAAAGAAGAGAAAGAACTCTAGAAGAACTTTCTAACTCCATCAGAAAGAGCAATATAAGAATAATGGGCATATCAAAAGGAGCAGAAAGGGAGAAGGGAACAGAGAGTATATTCAAACAAATAGTTGATGAGAACTTCCCAAACTTGTGGAAACAACTGAATCCTCAAATCCAAGAAGCAAAAGGAACACCTAATTACCTCATTCCCAACAGGCCTTCTCCAAGGCACACTGTACTAAAGCTGTCAAAAATTAACGACGAAGCATCCTCAAGGCAGCCAGGGAGAATAATACAGTAACCTACAAATGAACGCTCATTAGATTATCATCACATTTTTCAGCAGAAACACTACAACCCAGGAGGCAGTGGACTCACATATTCAAACTATTGCAAGAGAAATTATGAGCCAAGAATAATATACCCAGCATAGATATCCTTCAGATACGAAGGAGGAATAAAGACCTTTCCAGACATATAGAAGCTGAGGGAATTTTCTAACACACGACCTGCATTACAAGAAATAGTGAAGGAGGCTCTCTACCTGAAACAAAAAAGCAAAAGAATACAAAACCATGAGTATTATTACGAACAGACAGAAGCAGGAAATGGCATTCCCTACACCAAATAGGACACTATGCACTTGAACATAACATGCAGGGTAAAGAAGGAAAAGTAAAACAGTTAAAAAAAAGAGGAAAAAGAAAACTTCCAGAAATCAACTCACAGCATAAATACGGATAATTTGTGACAACAAAAACATGAAAGGAGAGAGAGTATTAGGTCTGAAGCAACACAAGGGAATGGAGAATGGAAGCATACTGAAGAAAATATAATATTCTAAATATGAAACTTTGTTTTACATAAAATTAATGGTAACCACTCAAGAAAAATCCAGAACAGAAATATGTAACATAAAAAATGAAGAAATAGAGGGGGGAAATCACAGAATACCCCCACACTGAAATTACACAGTGAAAAAAAGGCAAAGAAACAATGGTGACACCATCTTACCAGATAACCAGATAGAAGGGTGGGAAATTCTCATATATAAATAATCACTCTAAGTGTAAATGGACTGAATTCGCCAATAAAAAGGCACAAAGTAGCCTTTAAAAAGGCACAGAGTAGTAGATTGAATAAAAAAACTAAACCCAATTATATGCTACCCCAAAGAGACACATCTCGCTACAAGGACAAACATAGACTCAAAGTGAAAGGGTGGAAACTGACACTCCAATCAAATGGTATCTATAGAAAACCAACTGTAGCCATACTGATATGAGATGAAACAGACTTCTGGACAAAAAAGGTGACAAGAGACAAAGGTGGACATTTCATAATGATAAAGGGGACTATACAACAAGAAGACATGCAGTCATCAATATTTATGCCCCAAATCAGGAAGCACCGAAATATACAAAGCAACTACTAACAGAACTAAAGGGAGAAATTGACCACAACACAATTAGAGTAGGGGTCCTAAAGATGTCATTGACAGCTGTGGATACAGCATCCAAGCCAAAAATAAATAATGAAATAGCCCTAAATGATACATTATAGGAAATGGATATAATTTAAATTTATAGAGCACTTCATCCTAGACCATCAGGCAATATATTCTTTTCTAGTGTACATGGAACATTCAAAAGGAAAGACCATATATTGGAACATAAAACTAGCATCAGCCAATTTAAGAAGATTGAAAGAATACCAAGCATATTCTCTGATCACAAGACTTCAAAATTGGATATTGACTGCAAAAAGAAAGCAGGAAAAAAACCAAAAATATGTGGAGATTAAACATCATACTTTTGAAAACAAAGAAAAAAGGAGGAGAGATCAAAAGATACATAGAAACAAATGAGAATGAAAATACATCTTACCAAAATTTTGGGGATGCAGCAAAAGCAGTTTTAAGAGGGAAATTTATATCATTACAGGCCTATCTCAAGAAACATGAAAATCCCAGATAAATAACCTCACATTATACCTAAAAGAACTAGAAAAATAAAAACAAATGAAACCAAAAGTCATCAGGAGGAAGAAATAATAAAAAAACAGAGCAGAACTAAATGAAATAGACAACAAAAGGACAATAAAAAGTTAATGCATCAAAGAGCTGTTTCTTTGAAAAGATGAATAAAATTGACAAACCATTGGCTGGACTAAGATAAAAACAGAAATGACACAAATAAAATCAAAACGAAAGAGGGGAAGTTACCACAAATGCCACAGAAATGCAAAGGATCATCCAAGAATAGTATGAAAGACTATATGCTACCAAATTTAATAACCAGAAGAAATGGATATATTCTTAGAAACATAGCTTTCCTAGGCTGAATCATGAAGAATTGGAAAATATAAATAGACTGATCGACAATAAGGAAGCTGAATCAGTCATCGAAAATCTTCCCGAAAGCAAAAGTCCAGGACCACATGACTTCACTAGTGAATTTTACCAAACATTCAAAAAGGATCTACTACCTGTCCTACTCAAACTCTTCCAAAAAATTGAAGAAGCAACAACACTCCCTAACTCATTTTGTGAGGCCAACATTATTCTGACACCAAAACCTGGTAAGGACAACACAAAAAAAGAAAATTACACACCAATATCTCTGATGAATACAGGTGCAAATATCCTAAACAAAACTCAAGCAAATCGAAGGCAACAATGCATTAAAAAGATTATACATCATGACCAAGTAGGTTTGATCTCAGGGGTACAAGGATGGTTCAGCATACACAAATCAATCAAAGTCATACACCACATAAACAAAATAAAGGACAAAATATTATGATTATATCAATAGATGCAGAAAAAGCATTTGACGTGATACAACATCCATTTATGACTAAAACAACAAATAAAATGGCTATAGAAGGGAAAAACACCACATAATAAATGCCATAGATGACAAAACCTCCGCTAATGTCATAATTAATGGTGAAAAACTGAAGCCTTTTGCTCTATGTTGAGGAACGCAACAGGGCTCTCCTCCATCACCTCTGCTTTTCAACATAGTATTGGAAGTCCTAGCCAGAACAATCAGGGAAGAGAAAGAGGGTAAGGGGGGTGAGGGTGGGAGATGAGGGTAAGAGGGATCAAATATATGGTGATGGAAGGAGAACTGACTCTGGGTGGTGAACACACAACGGGATTTATAAATGATGTAATACAGAATTGTACACCTGAAATCTATGTAATTTCACTAACAATTGTCACCCCAATAAATTTTAAAAAAAAGAAATAAAAGGTATCCAAACTGGGAATGAAGAAGTTAAATTGTCACTCCTTGCAGATGACATGATACTATATATAGCAAATGCTAAAGACTCCACCAAGAAGCTATTAGAAACAATCAACGAATACAGTAAAGTTGCTGGCTACAAAATCAACGTACAAAAGTCCATTGCATTCCTATATACTAACAATTAAATCTCAGAAAAAGAAATACAAAAAACAATTCCTTCTGCAATTGCAGCAAAAAGAATCAAATACCTAGGAATAAGCTTAACCAAGGATGTGAAAGACCTATATGCTGTAAATTACAAGACATTTTTAAAAGAAACTCAAGAAACACATAGAAATGGAAAGACATTCCGTGCTCATGGATTGCAAGAATCAACATAGTTAAAATGGCCATATTACCCAAAGCAATACTCAGATTTAATGCAAACACCATCAAAATCCCAATGACACTTTTTAAAGACACAGAACAAAAAATCGTCAGATTTGTTTGGAACCACAAAAGACTCTGAATACCCAAAGCAATCTTAAGAAAAAAGAACAATACTGGAGGTATCGCACTGCCTGACTTGAGCTTGTACTACAGGGCTACAATAATCAAAACAGCATGGTATTGGCAGAAAAACAGACACATAGACCAATGGAATAGAATTGAGAACCCAGAAATAAAACTACATAAATAAGGACAGATAATTTTTGACAAAGAATCCAAAAACATACAGTGGATAAAAGACAGCCTCATCAATAAATGATGCTGGCAGAATTTCAAAGCCACGTGCAAAAGAATGAAACTAGACTGCTATCTGTCACCATGTACCAAAATTAACTTAAAATAGATAAAATACCTAAACATAAGACCTGAAACAATAAACTGCATAGATTAAAACATAGATATTAAACTTATGGACCTTGGGTTCAAAGACGATTTTATGAATTTCACATCAAAGGTAAGGGAAGTAAAAGCTAAAATAAATGAATTGGGACCATATTAAATTAAAAGGCTTCTGCACAGCAAAAGAAACCATGGACAAAATAAAGAGGCTACCAACCAAATGGGAAATTATTGAAAACAATGCCTCTGATAAGGGGTTAATATCCAAAATATAGAAGGAACTCATACAATTCAACAATAAAAAACCAAACAATCCAATAAAAAAATGGGCAGATGACCTAAAATAGATATTTCTCCAAAGAGGACCTACAGATGTCCAGGAGACATACAAAAAGATATTCGACATCACTAAGCATCAGAGAAGTGCACATCAAAACCACAGTGAGATATCACCTCACACCAGTTAGAATGGCTATCATCAACAAGACAAACAATTACAAGTGTTGGAAGGCTGTGGAGAAAAAGGAACCCCGATACACTGTTGGTGGGAATGCAGATAGGTGCAACCCCTATGGAAGGCAGTGTGGAAGTTCTTCAAAAAATTAAGACTAGAATTACCATATAAGCCAGCAACCCCTCTCCTGGATATCTACCCCCCAAAAAACTGAAAATATTTATCCATAAAAATATATGTGCTCCAATGTTCATTGAAGCTTTATTTACTATGGCCAAGACATGGAAACAACCACAGTGTTTTTCGATAGACGAATGGATAAAAAAAATGTGGTATATATATACACAAAGGAATACTATTCTGCCATAAGGAAAGATGAAATTACCATTTGCGACAACATGGATGGATCTTCAGATTATTATGCTGAGTGAAATAAGTCAGACAGACAAAGTCAAAAACCATATGATTTCACTGATATGTGGTATATAAAACTGAAAACAAAAGAACAAGACAAACAAATGAGAAACAAAAACTCATAGACACAGACAATAGTTTAGTGTTTACCAGAGGGAAGGGGGGCGGAGAGCTCATAGAGTAGCATAAAGGAGTTCAAATATATGGTGATGGAAAAGGAACTGACTTTGGGTGGTGAACATACAGTTATATATATATGTAGATGATGTATTATAGAATTGTACACCTGAAATCTGTATAACTTTATATGTATAACTTTACTGTTTGCATAAGTTTAGTATCAATTTCACCCCAATAAATTTTATTTTAAAAAGCTTGCTAGAAAGCTGCAGGTATCAAGACAGTGTAGTATTGGTGAAAGAATTGATAAATAGATCATTGCAACAGAATAGACCACCCAGAAATAGACACCCACAAATTGAGTTAACTGATTTTTCACAAAGGAATAAATGCAATATAATAAAGACAGTCTTTTCAACAAATGTAGCTGGAACAATTGGACATGCACATGGACCAAAAAATGAATTTAGATATAGATAGATCTTACACCCTTCATAAAACTGAACCCAAATGGATTGAGAAAAATTTGCTGGTCATCAAAATGGCACCGTGAGGTGAGCCTCTGGAAATATGCCCTGGAATTTACAACTAATTGAAAAATTATTACTCCACAAAGGACTCACTGCATAGCAGAGAGGCAAGAGAAAGAGGCTCACTTCTGAATTCACCTAAAGGTGGGCAAAGTGCATGAACAGTGGAAGAGAGAAGGGAGAAGTGTGGAGACTGGGCCCGGTTGGCACAGGACGGAGTCCTAGCTCAGTGCTTCAACCTCGCTGCATCCCTGAATGACCACAGCTGCAGGAGAGGGAAGAACTTGGACTGCTAGGGCTCCATTTATGGTCCACAGGGCTAAGGGGACAGCACACAACGCAGGTAAACCCAACGCTCATGGCAGAGACCTTGAGAAAAACTGAGGGGAGAAGGCAAAAAACGGGACTTTAAGCCCTCACTGCCGAGCAGAAAATGGAAGCCTTAGGCACTGAGACTAGCCGTGCCCTCCCTACCCTCCCAGAGCTCGCCCCGCCCCCACCTGCCAAGTGCTAGAAGCAGAACAGTACCAGTGTCAAATCCAAAGAACAGAATATTTGCAGTTCTGAGAACTGTTGTCTGCAGACACAATTAGCAGCCCAACTGCTTCCGGCAAAGGGGAGGGATCTGTGAAAGCAGGACTGGCTGTGGTGGTGGTCACCACCATTGTTCTGGGCCACCTCTCACAAGCCAACCCTCCCTATCCCCTCCAATCTGGGCAGATCTCTGCAGGAGCAAATAGAACTGCTGAAACACACAGGATCTGAATCTGGTGCAGGAAGAGCTTTCGAACTTTAAAAGCTCTCAGCATCCCGACAGGGACGCGACGCCCTACGACCCAGGCAAACTGTTAACAGAGGAGAAGCCCATCTTCCAGGGAATCCCCCATTGTGTGAGAAGCTGGAATAGTGCAGACAAAACTTAACACTACACTGTGAGAGAGAAAAAAAGGCTGCAGTTGGAGAGAACATAAAACATTCTACCAACACCTACTGGAAAACAAAAGAAAGACCTCTTCCTATTAACCTCTTGCAAACCCCACTCCTATATAAGTCTTGGAAGAGAAATAATATATCATTAATGGCCATGAATAACCAAGGCAAAAAGACAGCTCACAAAGAAAGTGAAAAGTACCCAGAAAATGAACTTAAAGATTTGGAAATATGTGACTTACATGACAGAGAATTCAAGATTGTAGTTCTGATAAAACTCAACAAGATGCCAGAAAATACAGAAAGGCAGTTTAATGAACTCAGGAATACAATCAAAGAACAACATATACATTTTACCACATAGATTGAAATTTTAAAAAAAGAACCAAATACCATTTCTGGAGATGAAGAACTCAATAGAAGAAATGAAGAAAGAAATAGCCACCTTAGGTAGTAGAGTTGATCAGATGGAGGAAAGAATCAGTGACATAGAAGATAGAAACCTGGAAATGACATGGATGGAAGAAGAAAGAGACTTGAAACTTAAAAGAAATGAAAAAACTGTACAAGAACTTTTTGACTCCATCAGAAAGACGAATATAAGACTAATGGGCATACCAGAAGTAGAAGAAAGAGAGAAGGGAACAGAGAGTATATTCAAACAAACAGGAGATGAGAACTTCCCAAAATTGTGGAAAGAACTGGATCCTCGAAACCAAGAAGCAGATAGACCACTTAATTACCTGAACCCCAAAAGGCCTTCTCCAGGGTACATTGTATTAAAGGTGTCAGAAATCAACGACAAAGAAAGAAACCTCAAGGCGGCCAGGGAAAAGCAGACGGTAACCTACAAAGGAAAGCCCATAAAATTATCATCAGATTTTTCAGCAGAAACTCTACAAGCCAGGAAGAAGTGGAATCAAACATTCAAGCTATTAAAAGAGAGATATTATGAGCCAAGAATAAAATACCCAGCAAAGATATCCTTTAGATATGAAGGATGAATAAACACCTTTCCAGACCTAGAGAAGCTGAGGGTATTGTGTAATACATGACCTGGACCTGCACTACAAGAAATACTAAAGGAAGCTATGTGACCACCATCAACAGGGACAATTTGTGGCAACCAAAATATAAAAAGAGGGAGAGTCAAGGCTTGAACTGGATTATGGGAATGGAAAAAGTAATCCTGCTGAAGAAAATGGAGTACTCTAAATATTAAACTTTCTTTTACATAAACTTAATCGCAACATTCAAAAAAAAAGTCCAGAACTAAAATATATACTGTAATAAAAGAAGAAACAGAGGGAAAAAATCTTAGAATACCACAACACAGAAATAATAGACAATGACAAAAAGGCAAAGGAACAATAGAGACACAGTCTTACCAGAAAAATGAAGATAGAATGACAGGAAATCCTCACGTATTGAAAATCATCCTAAATGCAAATGGACTGAACTCACCAATGAAAAAGCACAGAGTAGCAGATTGGATCAAAAAAATAAACTCAACCATAAGCTGTCTCCAAGAGACAAATCTCAGCTGCAAGGACAAGCATAGACTCAAAGTGAAAGGGTGGAAATTGACACTCCAAGCAAATGGTATCCACAGAAAATCATGTGTAGCCATACTGATATCAGATGAAACAGACTTCAGGGTGAAAAAGATACCAAGACAAAGATGGATATTTCATAATGGTACAGGGGACTACACAACGAGAAAGCTTAAGAGTCATCAATATTTATGCCCCCAGTCAGTGAGCAACGAAATACACCAAGCAACTACTAAAAGAACTAAAGAGAGAAATTGACCAAAACACGATAATACTAGGGGACCTAAATATATCATTGATAGCTGTGGATAGATCATCCAAACAGAAAATAAATAACGAAATAGCAGCCCTAAATGACACATTAGATGAAATGGACATCATTGAAATTTATAGCACACTTCCTCCAAAAACATCAGAATGTACATTTTTTTTTCTACTGTACATGGAACATACTCAAGGATAGACCATATATTGAGACATAAAACTAGCCTCAACAAATTTAAGAAAATTGAAATCGTACCAAGATACGCTCTGATCACAAGGCTTTGAAATTGGGTATCAACTGCCAAAAGAAAGCAGGAAAAACCACAAATACATGGAGATTGAACAACATTCTTTTAAAGAACGACTGAGTCAAAGAAGGAATAAGAGGAGATGTCAAAACATACTTAGAAACAAATGAGAATTAAAATACATCCTACCAAAATTTTTGAGATGTGCTGAAAGCAGTTATAGGAGGGAAAATTATATCATTACAGGCCTATCTCAAGAAACAAGAAAAATCCAAAATAAATAACCTCATGTTACACCTTAAAGAACTAGAAAAAGAAGAACAAATGAGACCCAAGGTCAGCAGAAGACAGGAAATAATAAAAATCAGAGCAGAACTAAATAAAATACAGGACAAAAAGACAACAGAAAAAGTTAATGTGACAATGAGCTGGTTCTTTGAAAAGATTAACGAAATTGACAAATCCTTGGCTAGACTCACTAAGATAATAGAGAGAAGACACTAATAAACAAAATGAGAAAAGAGAAAAGGGAATTTATAACGGACACCACAGATATACAAACGATCATCCAATAATACTATGAAGGACTATATGCCACCAAATTTAATAACCTAGAGGAAATGGACAAGTTCTTAGAAACATTTAGCCTTCCTAGGCTGAATCATGAAGAACTGGAAAATCTTAACAGGCCGATCACCAGTAACGAAATTGAATCAGTCATCAAAAACCTTCCCAAAGCAAAAGCCCAGGGCCAGATGGTTTCACTAGTGAATTTTACCAAGTCTTCAAAGAGGATTTAATACCAATCCAGCTCAAACTCTTCCAAAAAATTGAAGAAGAGAGTCCTCCCTAACTCATTTTATGAGGCCAACATTACCCTGATACCAAATCCTGGTAAAGATAACACAAAAAATGAAAACTACAGACCAATATCTCTGATGAACAGACACAAAAATCCTAAACAAAATTCTAGCAAATCAAATGCAACAATGCATTAAAAAGATTATTCATCACGACCAAGTGAAGTTCATTCCAGGGGCACAAGGATATTCCAAGATATGCAAATCCATCAATGTGATACATCACATAAACAAAATAAAGGACAAAAATAATATAATTATATCAATTGATGCAGAAAAAGCATTTGACAAAATACAACATCCATTTACTATTAAAACACTTAATAAAATAGGTGTAGAAGGAAAGTACCTTAACATAATAAACGCCGTATATGACAAACCCTCAGCAAACCTCATAATTAATGATGAAAAACTGAAGCCCTTTGCTTTACGTTCAGGAACACAACAGGACTGTCCCCTACTATCTCTGCTTTTCAGCATAGTGTTGGAAGTCCTCGCCACAGCAATCAGGCAAGAGAAAGAAATAAAAGGCATCCAAGTTGGGAATGAAGAAGTTAAATTGTGACTCTTTGCAGATGACAGGATGCTATGTATAGAAAACCCTAAAGACTCCACCGAAAAGCTATTAGAAACAATCAACGAATACAGTAAAGTTGCTGGCTACAAAATCAACGTAAAAAAGTGCATTACATTTCTATATACTAACAATGAATTCTCAGAAAAACAAATAAAAAATTAATTCCCTTTGCTATTGCAGCAAAAGGAATAAAATACCTAGGAGTAAACTTAACCAAGGATGTGAAAGACCTATATGCTGAACACTATAAGACATTTTTAAAAGATATTGAACCTGAGACAAAGAAATGGAAATACATTCGATGTTCATGAATTTGAAGAATCAACATAGTTAAAGTGGCTATATTACTTAAAGCAATATTCAGATTTAATGCAATCCCTATCAAAGTCCCAATGGCATTTTTTAAAGAAACGGAACAGAAAATCATCAGATTTGTTTGGAACCACAAAAGACCCTGAATAGGCAAAACAATCTTAAGAAAAAAGAACAATACTGGTGATATCACACTCCCTGACTTTAGCTTGTACTACAGGCCTACAATAATCAAAACAGCATGGTATTTGCAGAAAAAACAGACACATAGACCAATGTGATAGAACTGAGAACCCAGAATAAACCACAGAAATATGGACAGATAATTTTTGACAAAGAAGCAAAACACATACAATGGAGAAAAGACAGCCTCTTCAATAAATGGTGCTGGCAGAATTGGAAAGCCACGTGCAGAAGAATGAAACTGGACTGCTATCTGTCATCATGTACCAAAATAATTCAAAATGGATCAAAGACTTAAGCATAAGACCTGACATGATAAACTGCATAGAAGAAAACATAGGTCCTAAACTTATAGACCTTGGGTTCAAATAGCATTTCATGAATTTGACCTGAAAGGCAAAGCAAGTAAAAGCTAAAATAAGTGAATGGGACTATATCAAACTTAGAAGCTTCTGCTCAGCAAAAGAAACCCTCAACAAAATAAAGAGGCAGCCAACTTAATGGGAGAAGATTTTTGCAAACAGTGCCTCTGATAAGGGGCTAATAACCAAACTATACAAGGAACTCATGAAACTCAACAACAGAAAAACAGACGACCCAATTGAAAAATGGGCAGAGGACCTGAACAGACATTTCTCCAAAGAGGACATACAAATAGCAAACAGACATACGAAAAAATGCGCAACATCACTAATCATGAGAGAAATGCAAATAAAAACCACAATGAGATATCACCTCACCCCAGTCGGAATGGCTATCATCAACAAGACAAATAGTAACAAGTGTTGGAGAGGCTGTGGAGAAAAAGGAACCCTCACACACTCTGTTGGTGGGAATGCAGACTGGTGCACCCCCTATGGAAGGCAGTGTGGAGATTCCTCAAAAAATTCCGAATAGAGTTACTATATGACCCCGCAATCCCTTTCCTGGGTATCTACCAAAAAAATCTGAAAGCATTTATACATAAAGACATGTGTGCCCCAATGTTCATTGCAGCTTTATTTATGGTGGCCAAGACATGGAAACAACCAAAATGTCCTTCAATAGATGAACGGATAACAAACTTATGGTCTATATACACAATGAAATACTATTCGGTAGTAAGAAAAGATGATATAGGAACATTTGTCACAACATGGATGGATCTTGAGAGTATAATGCTAAGCGAAATAAGTCAGACAGAAAAAGCAGAGAACCCTATGATTTCACTGATATGTGGTATATAAACCAAAAACAACAAAAGAACAAGACAAACAAATGAGAAAGAAAAACTCATAGACACAGACAATAGTTCTGTGGTTACCATAGGGTAAGGGGGGAGGGTTTGTAGATGAGGATAAAGGGGATCAAATATATGGCGATGGAAGGAGAACTGACTGTTTGGTGAACACACAATGGGATTTATAGATGATGTGTTACAGAATTGTACACCTGAAGTGTATGTAACTTTACTGACAATTGTCACCCCAATAAACTTTATTTTTTAAAAAAATGTATTGAAAGACCTACATGTGAAACAGAAAACTGTAAAATTCCTAGAGGATAACGTAGGAAAAACCTTGATGGCCATGGGTATGGCAGTGACTTTTTAGATACACCACCAATGGCACAGTCCATGAAAGAAATAATTGATGCACTGGATTTAATTAAAATTAAAAATTTCTGCTCTGTGAAAGGCAATGTCAAGAGAGTGAGAAGAGGAGCTACAGATTGGGAGAAAGTATTTGCAAATATACACAACTTATAAAGGGCATTTATCTAAAAATATGCAAAGAACTCTTAAAATTCAACAGTAAGAAAACAAATAACCTGTGTAATATGTGCCAAAGTTTTTAATAAGCACCTTACCAAAGAAGTTATACAGATGGCAAATAAACATTAAAAAGATGCTCCACATCATATGTCATCAGGGAAATGCAAATTAAAATAACAAAATACCACTACACATCTATTAGAATGGCGAAAATCCAGGATACTTACAACACTGAATACTGGTGAGGATGTGGAGCAGCAGGAGCTCTCATTCATTGCTGGTTGGAGTGCAAAATAGTATGTCCACTTTGGAAGACAGGTTGACAGCTTCTTACAAAACTAAACATGCTCTTACCATATGATCTAGTGATTGTGCTGCTTGGTATTTATCCAAAGGAGCTGAAAACTTAAGTCCATAAATAAAGAAAAGAAAAGAAAAACATACACACAAATGTTCATAGCAAGTTTATTCATAAATTCAAAAATTTGGAAGCAGCCAATCTGTACTTCAGTAGGTGAATGGATAAACGGTGGTACATCAGACAATGGAATGTTATTCAGCACTAAAAGGAAATGAGTTATGAAGCCATGAAAAGACATGGAGCAACTTTAAATGCATATTGCTAAGTAAAAGAAGGCAACCTCCAAAGGCTACATACTGTATGATTCCAGCTATGTAACATTCTAGAAAAGGCAAAATTATGGAGACAGTAAAAAAGATCAGTGGTTGTTGAGGTTGGGGAGTGGGATGGGATGAATAAGTGGAGCACAGAGGATTTTTAGGGAAGTAAAAATACTCCGTATGATACTATAATGATTGATATTTGTCCAAACCCACAGCATGTACAACACCAGAATGAACCCCCTAATATGTTTAAACTATGGCTTTTGAGTGATTATGATGTGTCAGTTTAAGTTCATCACTTGTAACAAACACACCACTCTGGTAGGGGATGTTGATAATGGGGGAAGCTGTACATGTTTGAGTTCCAGGAGTATATGTGAAATCTCTGTACCTTCCCCTCAGTTTTGCTGTGAACCTAAAACTGGTCTAAAAAAAAAGGTGTGTTTGTGTGTGTGTGTGTGTGTGTGTGTGTGTGTCTGTCAAGAGGGAAGGTAAGAAAGAAAAGAAGGAGGGAGTGAGGGGAAGAGAGAGATAACGAGAAGGAAACACACTAAAATGCCGTCTGGTATACTGCTTTCAAATTCTATGGCTTCCTGCTAGTTCAAGCTGTATTGTTTTAACACTTGTAAAGAGTTGGAATTCAGGCCTTTATCCATCACTTGTCCATCAGTCAATTTTTGTAAAGCATTTGTCAGAGTTTACATTGATAAGTAACCTAAACACTGAAACCTTAGTACAACAAATTATTTTGCTTGTCATTTCTTTTTAGCTGATAATAGTAGAACTCTGAATGTGGATTCCACTGCAATGACGCTACCTATGTCTGATCCAACTGCATGGGCCACAGCAATGAATAATCTTGGAATGGCACCACTGGGAATTGCTGGACAACCAATTTTACCTGGTATGCTATTTTTAATCACCTCACAAGCATTTATTTTTGTTGACCATGTGGTCATAAATATAGCAGTATGACACAATTTATTTTAAAGTTAACATTTACCAGATTCTGCCTAAAGTGTGCATTTTTGTAATATGACCTTTATACACTGGGTAGCCAGTAGTTATTAGTATACTCTGTTGCATTATTGGCAAGCTTGGGGTGAATCTGATGCAGGATATGCAGAACATTTAAATAACTCATTGCAATAAAAGTCAGTAGGATTTGGCAAGGAATTATAAATCTTGTCTAATTTATGGATTTCTTAGAAGAGACAAATAAACATGGGGCTGGAATGAGAACTGACTGAGACATCCCAAAAATCTTAGACTTAAATGGAAGGAAAGGACATGGTGGGGAGCATCCCAAAGACTATAGTTAACGTTGAATAACTTTTCATATTTTTTAAACAAAATAACCCATAAGAGAATGGGCATGGTGTCCTAACTCCATCTCCACTAAAGATAAAAACAGAATAAAAATGCCACAGCATCTGAAAGTTTTAGTTTAGACACAAAAATTTCTTCCTGGACTGTCAGAGCTATTAACCATTAAAAATTGCCATACTGGAAAGTGGGGGGTTCTTTTCAAGCATCCTAAACATTAATCTCTCCAGAGTCATTTAATTGTGGTCCTACTTAAAAGCATGACAGGATCCGGCCCATTTAGAACTTTGCTACTCAAAATGTGATCTGCATAACCTGGGAGCTGTTAAGAATTCCAGAATCTCAGGCCCCAGCCCTAAACTACTGAATCAGAAGCTGCATTTTTTTTAAAATTGAGGTTTACTGGGGTGACAATTATTAGTAAAGTTACATAGATTTCAGGTGTACAATTCTGTAATACTTTACCTATAAAGGGGGAGGGTGTGGTAAGTAAGGGTAAAGAGGATCCAATATATGGTGATGGAAAAAGAACTGACTCTGGGTGGCAAAGCTTCATTTTAACACGATCTTCAAGTAATTCACAAGCACATTAAAATCGAGCAATACATCTAGAGTCATACTGCTTTGTTATGTCATTTGTTTATATAGCTACCCCCACCCTCAAACAATAACTTCACAACTCCACATTGGATTTTGAATCTCTGTAGAAGAATAAAGTAGGGTAAGCAACAATGATACATAATAATCTTAATAATAAATTAAAAAATGTTATTGCATTGACAGCTTAGAGACAAGCATAAAGGCAGCCAAACATAAAGAAAAAAATATGTGAATGAGAAATGGGTGGAGAAAAAAGGGGCTTGGATTCTATATGTGGCAGAAACAAAGAACTGTTTCCCCAAACTGTAATTCATACCATGGGATGCAGATGACTAGACTGCATGCTACTACCTTAGACCAACCATGATTGAAATGAACAACCAGGACTCCTTTAAGGGCTACAGTGATTGGACCATGTATGTCCTTGGGTTATAAATAGCTGGAGGAGCCAATATGGGATCAGCAGATGTTACAACGGGAGCTGGGTATGGCATAGTGGTTAAGAATTCGACCCTGGAGTAAGTCTGCCTGAGTTCCAAGTCTGCTTCTTTTACTACTTCATCTTGGGTAGTTATACATCGTCCATGAAACTAAATTTGCTTTTTTTTTTTGCATTTTAATATCAATAACAAGAAAATTTTCATCATGGATAGTTTGCATTTCTAGATTTTTTTTTAATTTATTGGGGTGACAATTGTTAATGAAATTACATAATTTCAGGTATACAATTCTGTATTACATCATCTACAAATCCCACCGTGTGTCCACCACCCAAGACAGTTCTCCTTCCATCACCATATACTTCATCCCCCTTACACTCATCTCCCACCCCCCACCCCCGCTTACCCTCTGGTAACCACTAAACTATTGTCTGTGTCTATGAGTTTTTGTTTCTCATTTGTTTGTCTTGTTCTTTTGTTGTTTTTGTTTATATACCACATATCAGTGAAATCATATGGTTCTCTGCTATTTCTGTCTGACTTATTTCGCTTAGCATTATACTCTCAAGATCTATCCACGTTGTCACAAATGTTCCTATATCATCTTTCCTTAATGCCGAATAGTATTCCATTGTGCATATATACCAAAACTTCTTTCTCCATTCATCTATCGAAGGACATTTTGGTTCTTTCCATGTCTTGGCCACCGTAAACAAAGCTGCAATGAACATTGGAGCACACGGGTCTTTATGTATAAATGATTTCAAATTTTTTGGGTACATGTCCAGGAGAGGGATTGCTGGGTCATATGGTAATTCTATTTGTAATTTTTTTGAGGAACCTCCAAACTGCCTTCCATAGCGGCTGCACCAGTCTACATTCCCACCAACAGTGTATGAGGGTTCCTTTTTCCCCACAGCCTCTCCAACACTTGTTACTATTTGTCTTTATGATGATAGCCATTCTGATTGGGGTGAGGTGATATCTCATTGTGGTTTTTATTTTCATTTCTCTGATGATTAGTGATGTTGAGCATTTTTTCATATGTCTACTTGCCATTTGTAAGTCCTCTTTGGAGAAATGTCTCCTCACGTCCTCTGCCCATTTTTCAATTGGGTTGTTTGTTTTTTTTGTTGTTGAGTTTCATGAGTTCCTTGTATATTTTGGATATTAGCCCCTTATTTGGGCACTGTTTTCAAAAATCTTCTCCCATTCAGTCGGTTGCCTCTTTATTTTGTTGATGGTTTCTTTTGCCGTGCAGAACCTTTTAAGTTTCATTTAGTCCCATTTGTTTATTTTAGCTTTTACTTCCATTGCCTTTGGAGACAAATTCATAAAATGCTCTTTGAACCCAAGGTCCACAAGTTTAGTACCTATGTTTTCTTCTATACAGTTTATTGTGTCAGGTCTTATGCTTAAGTCTTTGATCCATTTTGAATTAATTTTGGTACATGGTCACAGATAACAGTCCAGTTTCATTCTTTTGCATGTTGCTATCCAATTCTGCCAGCACCATTTATTGAAAAGGCTATCTTTCCTCCATTGTATGTTTTTATCTTCTTTGTCAAAAATTATCTGTCCATATTTTTGTGCTTTTTTCTGGGTTCTCAATTCTATTCCGTTGGTCTATGTGTCTGTTTTTCTGCCAATATCATGATGTTTTGACTATTGTAGCCCTATAGTACAAGCTAAAGTCAGGCAGTGTGATACTTCCAGCATTGTTCTTTTTCTTAAGATTGCTTTGGCTATTCGGGGTCTTTTGTGGTTCCAAACAAATCTGACGATTTTTTGTTCTATTTCTTTTTTAAAAAAATGCCATTGGTATTTTGATGGTGATTGCATTAAATCTGTATATTGCTTTGGGTAATATAGTCATTTTAACTCTGTTGATTCTTCCAATCCATGAGCATCGAATGTGTTTCCATTTCTTTGCGTCTTTTTCACTTTCTTTCAGAAATGTCTTATAGTTTTCAGCATACAAATCCTTCACATCCTTGGTTAAGTTTATTCCTAGGTATTTTATTCTTTTTGCTGCAATTGCAAAGGGAATTGTTTTTTGTACTTTTTCTGATTTCATTGTTAGTATATAGGAATGCAATGGACTTTTGTACGTTGATTTTGTAGCCAGCAACTTTACTGTATTCATTGATTGTTTCTAATAGCTTTTTGGTTGAGTCTTTAGGGTTTTCTATATATAACATCATGTCATCTGCAAAGAGTGATATTTTATTTATTTTTTTTATTTTATTTTTTTTTGAAGATGAAAGGTTTATAAAGAATATATTTAATGAATGAAGTAGTTTATAACTATTTTTTTAATTAAATTTATTGGGGTGACAATTGTTAGTAAATTTACATAGATTTCAGGTGTGAAAGCATTTCTCTATAGAGACACGTGTACTCCAATGTTCATTGCAGCTTTGTTTACGGTGGCCAAGACATGGAAACAACCAAAATGTCCTTCGATAGATGAATGGATAAAGAAGTTGTGGTATATATACACAATGGAATACTATTCCGCATTAAGGAAAGATGATATAGGAGTATTTGTGACAACATGGATGGATCTTGAGAGTATAATGCTAAGTGAAATAAGTCACACAGACAAAGCAGAGAACCCTATGATTTCACTGATATGTGGTATATAAACCAAAAAGAACAAGACAAACAAATGAGAAAGAAAAACTCATAGACACAGACAATAATTTAGTAGTTACCAGAGGGTAAGGGGGTGGGGGGTGGTTGATGAGGGGAAGGGGGTCAAATATATGGTGATGGAAGGAGAACTGATTCTGGGTGGTTAAAAGAGTGATATTTTAAAATCTTCATTCCCAATTGGGATATCTTTTATTTCTTTCTCATGCCTGATGGCTCTGGCAAGGGCTTCTAACACTATGTTGAATAGCAGAGGTGATAGGGGACAGCCCTGTCGTGTTTTTGAACGTAGAGCAAAGGGCTTCAGTTTTTCACAATTAATTATGAGATTAGCTGAGGGCTTGCAATATATAGCCTTTGTTATGATAAGGTATTATCCTTCTGTACCAATTTTATAAGTGTTTTAATCATAAATGTATGTTGTATCCTGTCAAATGCTTTTTCTGCATCAATTCATATAATCACATGATTTTTATCCCTTATTTTCTTTATGTGATGTATCACATTGATGGATTTGCGGATGTTGAAACATCCTTGTGCCCCAGGGATGAACCCCACTTGGTCATGATGAAGAACTTCTTTAATTCATTGTTGTATTCGATTTGCTAAAATTTTGTTTAGGATTTTTGCATCAGTATTCATCAGAGATATAAGTCTGTAGATTTCTTTCTTTGTGTTGTCCTTACCAGGTTTTGGTATCAGGGCAATGTTGGCCTCATAAAATGAGTTAGGGAGTACTGACTCTTCTTCAATTTTTTGGAAGAGTTTGAGCAGGATTGTTATTAGATCCTCTTTGAAGGTTTGGTAGAATTCACTAGTGAAGCCATCTGGTCCCGGACTTTTGCTTTTGGGAAGGTTTTGGATGACTGATTCAATTTCTTTCCTGGTGATTGGTCTGTTTAGATTTTCCAGTTCTTCATGGTTCAGCCTTGGAAGGCTACATGTTTCTAAGAACTTGTCCATTTCTTCTAGGTTATTGAATTTGGTGGCATATAGTTCTTCATAGTATTCTTCCATGATCCTTTGTATTTCTGTGGTGTCCGTCATAACTTCCACTTTTACATTTCTGATTTTGTTAATTAGTGTCTTCTCTCTTTTTATCTTAGTGAGTCTAGCCAAGGGTTTGTCGATTTTACTAAGTTTTTCAAAGATCCAGCTCTTTTTCACATTAATTTTTTCTATTGTCCTTTTGTAATCTATTTCATTGAGCTTGGCTCTGATTTTTGTTATTTCCTTTCTTCTGCTGACCTTGGGTTTCACTTCTTCTTCTTTTTCTAGTTCTTTAAGGTGTAACATGAGGTTATTTATTTGGGATTTCTCTTGTTTCTTGAGATAGGTCTGTAATGATATAAATTTCCCTCTTAAAACTGCTTTTGCTGCATCCCAAAATTTGGTAGGATGTATTTTCATTGTAATTTATTTCCATGTGTCTTTTGATCTCTCCTCTAATTTCTTCTTTGACCAAGTCGTTCTTTAAAAGTATGCTGTTTAATTTCCATGTATTTGTGTTTTTTTGTTTTGTTTTGTTTTGTTTTTTGGGGGGTTTTTTTTTCCTGCTTTCTTTTCGCAGTTGCTATCCAATTTCAAAGCCTTGTGATCAGAGAATATGCTTGGTATGATTTCAATCTTCTTAAATTTGCTGAGGCTTCTTTTATGTCCCAATATATGGTCTATCCTTGAGAATGTTCCATGTGCACTCGAAAAGAATGTATAGTCTGATGTTTTAGGATGAAGTGCTCTGTATATGTCAGTGATGTCCGTTTCATCTAATGTGTCATTTAGGACTGCTATTTCATTATTTGTTTTCTGTTTGGATGCTCTATCCATGGCTGTCAATGATGCATTTAAGTCCCCTAGTATAATTGTGTTTTGGTCAATTTCTCCCTTTAGTTCTGTTAGTAGTTGCTTGGTATATTTTGGTGCTCCCTGATTGGGGGCATAAATATTGATGACTGTTATGTCTTCTTGTTGTATAGTCCCCATTACCATTACCATTATGAAATGTCCATCTTTGTCTGTTGTTATCTTTTTCACTCTGAAGTCTGTTTCATCTGATATCATTATGGCTACACCTGATTTTCTCTGGGTACCATTTGCTTGGAGTGTCAATTTCCCCCCTTTCACTTTGAATCTATGCTTGTCCTTGTAGCTGAGATGTGTCTCTTGGAGACAGCATATGGTTGGGTTTAGTTTTTTGACCCAATCTGCTACTCTTTTTATTGGTGAGTTCGGTCCATTTACATTTAGGGTGATTATTGATATGTGAGGATTTCCGGTCATTCTATCTTTAGTTTTCTAGTAAAGCTGTGTCTCCATTGTTACTTTGCCTTTTGTTGTTGTCTGTTATTTCTGTGTGGTGGTATTGTATGATGTTTCCCTGTGTTTCTTCTTTTATTACAGTATATATTTCAGTTCTGGATTGTTTTTGAGTGGTTACCCTTAATATTATGTAAAAGAAAGTTTGATATTTAGAGTATTCCATTTTCTACAGCACGCTTACTTTCTCCATTCCCATATTCTGGTTCAGGCCTTTACTCTCCCCCTTTTTATGTTTCGGTTGCCACAAATTGTCTCTGTTGATGGTGGTCGAATAGCCTCCTTCAGTATTTCTTGTAGTGCAGGTCGTGTATTAGAAAATTCCCTCAGCTCTGTATGTCTGGAAAGTCTTTATTCCTCCTTCATATCTAAAGGATATCTTTGCTGGATATATTATTCTTGGCTAATAATTTCTCTCTTTCAGTAGTTTGAATATTTGATTCCACTTCCTCCTGGCTTGTAGAGTTGCTGCTGAAAAATCTGATGATAATCTAATGGGCTTTCCTTTGTAGGTTACCGTCTTCTTTTCCCTGGCTTCCTGGATGATTCTTTCTTTGGTGTTAATTTTAGACAGCTTCAATAAAATGTGCCTTGAAGAAGGCCTGTTGGGATTGAGGTAATTAGGTGTTGTATTTGCTTCTTGGATTCTAGGATCCAGTTCTGCCCACAAGTTTGGGAAGTTCTCATCAACAATTTGTTTGAATATATTCTCTGTTCCCTTCTCTCTTTCTTCTCCTTCTGGTATGCCCATTATTCTTATATTGCTCTTTCTGATAGAGTCAGAAAGTTCTTGTAGAGTTCTTTCATTTCTTTGAAGTCACAAGTCTCTTTCTTCTTCCATCTGTGTAATTTCCAGGTTTCTATGTTCGATGTCACTGATTCTTTCCTCCATCTGGTCAACTCTACTACCAAAGCTGGTTATTTCATTCTTAATTTTCTGTTGAGTTCTTAATTTCCAGAAATTCCATTTGATTCTTTTTTAAAATTTCAATCTCTTTGGTAAAATGCTCATGTTGTTCTTTGATTGTGTTTCTGAGTTCATTAAATTGCCTTTCTGTGTTTTCTTGCATCTCGTTGAGTTTTTTCAGAACTGCAATCATGAATTCTCTCTCATTTAAGTCACATATTTCCATATCTTTAAGTTACTTTTCTGGAGACTTTTCACTTTCTTTCTGAGTTGTCTTGTTGCCTTGGTTATTCATGGCAATTACTAATTTATTGTTTCTCTTCCTAGACATCTGCAGGAGTGGCTTCTGCAACAGGTTGATAGGAAGAAGTCCTTCTTTTGTTTTCAAATCCGTGTTGGTAGAATGTTTTATTTTCTCTCCAACTGCAGCCTTTTTGTCCTCTCTGACACAGTAGTGCTATATTTTCTCTGCACTATTCGAGCTTCTCACACAATGGGGGGATTCCCTGGGAGACGGGCCTCTCCTCTGTTAACAGTTCATCTGGGTCATAGGGTGGCACATCACTGTGGGGGTGCGGAGAGCTTTTGAAGTTCCAAAGCTCTTTCTGCACCAGATTAAGAGCCCATATGTTTCAGCAGCTCTGTTTACTCCTGCAGGGATCCGTTCAGATAGGTGGGGCCAGGGGCGGGGTGAGTTGTGAGAGGTGGCCCAGTGCAATGGCGGCGACCACCACCACAGTTGGTCCTGCTTCCACAGTTCCCTCCCCTTTGCCGGAACTAGTTGGTCTGCGAATCTGTATCTTTGGTCCACAGTTCTCAGAACAGCAAATATCCTTTCCTTTTGATCTGACACTGCTGCTTTATCGCTTCTAGCACGGGGCAGTTGGGGCGAGCTCTGGGAGGGTTGAAAGGGGGCGGCTAGTCTCAGTGCCTAAGGCTTCCATTCTCCCCTCGGCAGTGAGGGCTTAAACCACTGTTTTCAGCCTTCTTCCCTCAGTCTTTGCTCCGAGGTCTCTGGTCTGAGCGTTGGGTTCAGCTGTGTTATATGGTGCCCCCTCAGCTCTATGGGTGATAAGCGGAGCCCTAGCAGTGCGAGTTCTTCCCTCTCCCGCTGCTGCGGTAGTTCCGACATGCAGCGATTTCAGAGCCCTGAGCTAGGTCTGCGTCCTGCTCCCGTGTGGCTCTGTCCCTGCACTACTCCCTTCCCTCCTTCCCCACTTGCATGATTTGCCCACCTATAGGTGAATTCAGTTGTGGGCCTCTTTATCTTGCCTGTCTGCTGTGCAGGGTGTCCTTTGTGGAGTTATTGTTGTCCGATTAGTTTGTAAATTCCAGAGGAGCTTTACAGAGGCTCACCTCATGCCACCATTTTGATTCAAGTTCGGAATCATAATTTTCTATAAAATAGTTTAATTATGCATATATAACTAGATCCTCTTTGGAACACTTATTTTGGACTAATCTATGGTTGCATTTTTAGTGGTTTTACCATAAGTACCCACTACCTCTTGGTGCTCAAAGGGTCTTTTAGAATATCTAAAAATTGGAAATGCCTTTATGGATCTGGGGGGACTTGGATGGGAAGAAATCACAAAGTGCAGTCAGAGCCTTTCTGAGGTTATGAAAGGGCTTCCCGGCAGCCAGAACCAGAGTCCAGTCCTGACAAGGCAAGCAGGATAGTAAACATGTGTCACCTCCTACCTTTGCTTACGTCCAGTTCATGCATTGCCACAATTCCAACCTCTCCCGTGGGTCAAAGTTGAGACAACGGATTTGAAACAGAGGGATCTAAATTACCTAACACTGTGGTAATACATATATTGAATATCTCAAAAGGAAATTCTAGGTGTAAAGATAAGCAGCCCTAAGGTATCCTCTTGGACAGGAACATTTCAAGGCTTGCTATAGGTTGAGTAGGTAGACACACAGCTTAATCTAACAAAGAGCATCTTTTTTTCCCCTCCCTGTGGACTTTGTGGGAAGCAGTGTAAACTAAAGATTGAGATCATAGTTAGTAAAACCTACCTATTGTATGGCCTTACTGTGTTACTCTATGAGCTTTAATTTCCTCATCTGTAAAATAGGGAATATTACCCATGCCTTAGGATTGTTGTAAAAACTAAATGAGAAGATGTGTATAAAACCTGAAAACTCATATATGCTCAATTAATAATTAGTAGTAGTATGGACACTGTCCCTTAACCTTGCTACAAAAGTGGAGGTTGCTTTTTACAGAAAGAAAACCAGAGTGAAATGGCCTGCTAGAAAATATCAAAGATTGAACCATAAAATTGTCATGTATGCTGTCTTTGTCAAGCATCAAAGATGGGCATCCTCTAACGTGTCTAGTATTTTGTAGACATCTTTAGTGTTAGTACATCTTGTACAGTGGCAGTCATCTGACATTGTTCCAACTGGCGCAGTAATATAGCGACAATTGCTCAAGACAGTGGCCCTGGGGCCCTGCTAGGTCCCAAAGCACCTTTTCAATAATCAGAAAAATCATAGTCAGTCTAGTTTGGATGCTTAAGGCACTTTCTATTTTCATTCTTTGAAAATAATTAACTCTGTTAACCAATCACACTCCATTCCACAAGCATGCTGCATGATCTGCTTACCTTGTTTAATGCTTAGCACAGTGCCTGGCACATTGTAAATACCCAATAAACAATGATAGTGATGATAATAGTTGATGATACAACATTGTAACTGTTTGCATGGCTGTTTGAAAAATAAACTATGAGGTCAAGGATTTTGTCTTACTCATTCCTTCAACCCCAACACCTGGTAGAGAGCCTGGCATCGGAGATTGAGTGGATGGACATATAGATAACTGGACGGCGGCTTAGAAAGGGCACTTGCCTCAATTGTAACTCCCTGGCTCAAATGTGTACAGAGAATGGAGGATGATAATATTGCCAGGTAACTACTCTAAATTAAGTAAGTACAAGTTGCTAGGCAGTAGGAAGGCTTAAGGCTACACTGAGGCATTACATGATTGTAACTCTGAGGAGCAAGCTAGGCCAAGTAAAACACAGCATTTGCAGTAAGCTGGAACTTTGGGAAGTGCGTGAATCAGAAGAGGAAGACACAAACAAACTCTTATGACAATTCCACCAATAGCCATGCCAAGAGTCAAGAAAGCAGTAGGGAAAGAGTGCTAGAAGAAGAGATGTTAAAAACAAAATAAAAAAGGGTATTTATTGTGAAAAGGACTTTGGCGGAAAATCTTGGCCTTTTCCACAACACTTTGATAAAATGATTTCAAATATTCTTCAGAAGTTTGGATTCCTAAGATAAGTGACAATAATTCCGTGTTTCCCTGAAAATAAAACTAGGTCTTATATTAATTTTTGCTCCAAAAGATGCATTAGGGCTTATGTTCAGGGGATGTCATCCTGAAAAATCATGCTAGGGCTTATTTTCCAGTTAGGTCTTATTTTTGGGGAAACATGGTAAGTACTTGCTAACAGTATTCCTCAAGCCAGGTCAGGGTTCTGGAAAAGGGGAAGAATTTCTCTGGTGTTCTAGTTCCAATGTGTTTTAAATTGTTGAACTTCTTTGATTTTTCAGGTTATACAATGTTTGTATGAGGCCCATGATTTCAAATGGTTATGTTCTTGGTTGGCACTGGAAATTCACATCTACGTTGGTGCTTAATGGTTGAAAATAAATTAAAGAAATAATCAGTGTTATAGGAGCCTTTGAGATGTCATGTATAACTTGCCATCTAGCAAGCCCTGCTGGGCAGTGTAACCTGTGGAACTCTTGGCATATTGAACACAATGAAGAAAGGGAGTTTATCTAGTCTGGCTTTAGCCATATGTCATGAATACATTTGCTTTTAAATGAGTTTCATAAAATATTAATGTAATCATACAAAACAGCAGAGTGGCAAGTACATCACTCAGGAGTTATATTTATCCTGTGTATTTGCTTTTTGTTTGTCTCTATTTATTAGTAGACAGTACATGGAGACAGGCATTTCTTTCTCTATCGAAGTGGCAGAACTTGTTTAATGAACTGATGTTTCTGTAATGCGTGGTAAGGTAGAGTTGTGAGTGACAGAGCTATATGAATAACAATGAGAAAGCAGGCAGAACAATAAAAGGAAGGCAAACATTTCAGTAAAAGAGGAAAAATAGATGTGATTGTTTAGTTGGCACACAATCTAATCTGATCTTTTTCTGCTAAAAAATAACAGTTTGTAAAATGGGTGAGATAATATTAACAATTTTTCCAAAAACTTATAAACAAGGAATGGAATTTTCCAGACATAAATGACATTCTTAATCACAGTGCTCTTATTCTACAGCAAAGGAACAGAATATCAGTGACCTTAAGTTCTCCACGATGGAAAGGAAGATCTAGACCCCCATCCCCATCTTCTTACAGCCTGAAATGTAGAAGACTATCACAAATGTTTGTGGAATATTGGAATGAATGTCTGAATAAATAAATTTTTTGGTGTGTGTATGCATGTTTTGAGTGGAAGGAAGGAGTTACCCTGTTTACCTGAAAATAAGATCTAGCCAGACAATCAGGTCTAATGCGTCTTTTGAAACAAAAATTAATATAAGACCCGGTATTATGTTATATTACATTAATTATATATATTATATTATATTATATTATATTATATTATATTATATTATATTATATTATATTAAAGACCCAATCTTATACTATAGTAAAATAAGACCAGATCTTATATTAATTTTTGCTCCAAAAGACACATTAGAACTGATTGTCCGGCTAGGTCTTATTTTCGGGGAAACACGGTACCTATCAAGACTACCACCTATCATGCCAGAGATATTTTATCTGTTCTGTCCTTTCATCCTTTGAGATAAATGTCATTATTTGCCCTCACTTTTAGTGAAAAGGAAATGGAGGCACACAGATATTAACAAACCTTCCTCAATGTCATATAACTAGTATGTGGAGAAGAGTAGGGATATGAGAGCCACAGGGAGAAAGGGGAGAAGTGTATGTGTGTGTGTGTGTGTGTGTGTGTGTGTCTGTGTGTGTGTTCATGCACCTGTGTACACAAGCATGGTGAGTGAGATGACGTGAGGGCTAAAAGTTAATTTCCTTTCAGAAAATAAAACTTTTTGGAAGAATTTTATTTTTCCTCCAAAACTTGTGTAGCATCTTGACATATATAACAGGCATGTGAGAGGATGGGAAATGCCCTTGCTCTCTTGGGTTGGCTTGCGATGGGAGATGCCCATGTGCCACCTGCCTGCTTATCTGCCCAGTCGTAAGACTCCCTCCTACTAGCCCTGTTGTACCTGAAGTTCTGCTTCTGTAGGAACCACATATTATTCCAACTGTTTTGATCTATTTCCTTCAACAACATCTTAGAGAGCCACCCAGGGGATACAGAGCCATCTTGAGGACATGCTTCCGGGCATTCCAACCTTAGGCAGGTGTGGTGAGCAAAGTTTTCAGGAGTAGGACCTACTACTGCTACTGCAACTGCCCCTACAGTACCAGAAGTCCGTATATAATACTTTGGGTTTTTTTGTAGTCCACTGTGCATTTTATAGCAGAGGGCAGATGTGAGAGGTGGAAAAATAAAGAAGTAGAATGCACTCCCTACTCTCAAAGGACTTGCATTTGGATATAAAGGAAAAATATAAACAATTAAGTCAGTACCACCTTTAGACCTAGGCAAGTGGGGCCTCTGCCCTGGGCCTGCACCTCAGGGGACCCCGTGGTTTGCAAACCCTGTATCAGTATTTTCTAAGTCTTTCTCCATTTTCTGAAACCGATCAGGTTTTGCGATATCATCTAAGCAAGGAGCCCCAATCTCAAACTGAACCTAAGTGGACACCGGTTCCCATTTCTCTCCTTTGAGTCACTCCCCAATCCTCTATCCCACATGTGGAGTCAACTAGATGTCCCCATGAAGCTTCAGAACTCATGCCTATGGAGTCTTCCCAGAGTTTTGGTTCCAGGAGAGTAGCCTGGCAAGTACATCACTCCAGCTGTCTGGTACAGTATTTCTTTCATGGTATCATGTGAGATTGTGCCACCAGGGTAGTGTCAATACTGATTTGGAGTGAGTCAAACTGTGAATATAGACAAGCCCCACAAAAAATATTTGTTTGGGGGCCCCCATACATACTAGAAGCATCCCTGAATGAAGCAAGGGATGAGGTAAAATAAAACTCAGTGGCAACAGGTGTAGAACAAATCATTTTTAGACACAGAGTTAAAAATGAACCAGAATTATTTGGAAAGGATTCTTCAGGGAGGGTGGGCCTTAAGCCAGTCCTTGGAGCATGGGAAAAATTTGGGGAGGCTCAAATTATTCCATGCAGGAAGAACGACATGAACAAAGGCACAGAAAAATAGTTGTTTATTGAGCATTTTGTACTATGCATTATGCTAAGCACATTACATTCATCATTTTATTTATTCCTCACAGCTCCCTATTAGGTAGATGGGATTAACCCTGTTTTGCAAATGAGGAAATGGAAGTTCAAAAGATTCATTCTGCTAAGCAAATGGTGGAACTAGGACCCAAGTCTGCCTAGTCCCCAAAACTGTATCCTCTTAACACCATGCTATACTGCAAAAAGCCAGGAAGTGTTACAAGGGACAACAGGAAGACTTCTCTGAGTGAAGCATAGGGTTTGTGTTGGGAACTAGTGGAAGGCAAAATCAATAGACAAGGCACAGTCATATTATGAAAGGCTTTGGATATCAAAATTAGATGTAGAGACAAATAGGCACTGGTCAAACATAAACAAACAGCCCGATCCCAAAAGGACAATGCACAAGTATAATATAATATTTAAGACCTGGTAATACCAATACACGTACCATGTTTTCTTAAATATCCTGCCTCTGTCATAGACCTTTGGTATGAAGCTTATAAGGAAACGTTCTCCCTCCACTTGACTTTGTCTGGTGTCATTTATGGTTCTCTCTTTCCTCTCCTTTTATAGACTTTGATCCTGCTCTCGGAATGATGACTGGAATTCCACCGATAACCCCGATGATGCCTGGCTTGGGAATAGTACCTCCTCCAATTCCACCAGACATGCCAGTAGTGAAAGAGATAATACACTGTAAAAGCTGCACGCTTTTCCCTCCAAATCCAAGTAATATTCTGCTTTTTACCCACACAAGTCACAATGTTTTGGTGTCTAGGAACACTTTCTTCTTTTTCAAAAAAATTCCCAAGGGCTTCCTAAATGTATTTCCAGAAACTTCACCTAGAAAACAGAGGACAGGAAATTTTTCTCTTGCTAGGCAAGGCTAAATTTTATGCAGAGAGCAACAGATTTCTGTGTGCTGGTTGCAGTACAAATGTTACAATGTATTTCTAATGCTCTCTGGTAAGGAATTCGCGTGTGTTAGTACAGGAGACACCTGACACAAATTGCTCAACACTGTCATTTGCAGCCTCTCCTTTTCATAACAGGCTTACATTCTGATGATGGCAGAAATAGTGTGGTCTGAGCCTACGAGGCACCAGAGAAAATATACTCGGTGCAAAAAAATGCTCCACTGCTACCAGCTATTCACACATCACTCAAACTACTGCTATTTAACTAATGAGCTGTAACAGACAGTAAGGTGAGGTACAACTTACTGTGAGGGCAAAGAAGAACATTGAGACTAAGTGAAACTACTTGTAGCCATTCAGTCAATGCAGTTCATGTAGAAATGGTCTAGACATATATCTTGTCAGTAATTAATAGTTTTCTCCTTAGACTCTGAAAAACTTCTGCAAAGATATAGTGACCATATTTCAGTTTAAATGTAGCAGCAATAATAATTGACTCAAACTTGTTTCCAGATCTATTTGTGGTTTTATTTACTTTAAATTATTAAGAGCTACTTCTTCAGGTGACCCAAGCTTCATTAAAGCTTTCCCTCAGTTCTAGTGATGCTGGGTGGCTTACTTAAGGGAGTTATCACTATAGTGCTAAGAGATTAAAGCTGTTTGTTAAGGGACACACTCAGGGGTCCAGGCCATAGGGCAAATAAACTTGCCTTACACGATAAACATGGACTTTGGCAATGTGACTTCAGACAACTATTTCATCTCCTGCCTTACATAGGAATCAGTTAATCATGGAATCAGGCCCTGGGAGGGACCCAGATTCGATTTAGTATGGTCTGCTTATAAGCAAGAGAATTTTAGAATAAGTCAGGGTTGGTTGGACAAATCATCTTGGTCTCTTTTGCTAGTAAAAATGTTCTTAATATCTTTTTCCAGTCTTGAACTTGACTGTTTGCAGGATACTTCCTTCCAGACCAATAAGTAATTTAGGAGGTCAGTATCTCAGAGAATTGAATTGGGAGAAGAACTAGCATGACACAGGAGAATTAGGGAATGGAGAATAAGATAGCCCTAGTAGACCTTACCTGCCAGCCCAAATGGCCAGTCCTAGATTTGTGTTTAGTGTCTAGGTGAATGAGTAGCACTATTACACCTTTGTCTCTTACTCATAGTGCCACTGTTCCTACAAATGGACAATTGACTTTTTTTACCCTCCCTTCTCATGTGTTGCTTTTGGAATAGAGAAAGCTGTGTATCCCTAATGTTACCTTTTTCCACTTCAAAAGCCATGAATTTAGGCATTGCCAGTGTTAAAACTTCCTGCTTAAGTAAAGGTAGAATCCTGCTGGTTTAATCATTAATTTATGATGTAATCATCCTGCACTAGGCTTTCATAGTCTCAATCAAGTCAAACTAAAAGGATGGCTCATAACTTGTAATGTCTAGGTTGGGTGCAAGGGATGACGTTAAAGGATATTCAGTCCCTGAATTTCGAAAGAATAGTACAGATACCTTGTGCATAACACATCGATCTCACTGTTGAGCATGTTAAAATGAACTTACAAATATATGGCTTAAAGAGGCTCTAACTTTTGGTACTCTCTAGTAAAAGAAACAGACATCTCTCCCCACCTACAACCATGCCTCCTCAGTCCTGAGTTGGACAAACCACATGGCTCAATCCTTTAGTTCTTCAACTTTGTGTTAAGAATACCAGCACAGTTGAGATCAAAATGGCTGCGTGAGGTGAGCCTCTGTAAAGCTCCCCTGGAATTTACAACTAATCGAACAACAATAACTCCACAAAGGACTCCATGCACAGCAGACAGGAAAGACGAACAGGCCCACTACTGATTCACCTAAAAGTGGGAGAATCGCACGAGCAGGGGAGGAGGGAAGGGAGAATTGGGAGACCGAGCCGCGTGGACACAGGACGCAGACCTAGCTCAGTGCTCCGAGCTCGCTGGCTTCCGGAACTACCGCAGCAGCGGGAGAGGGAAGAACTCGGACTGCTAGGGCTCCGCTTATCACCCATTGGGCTGAGGGGGCATGATATAACACAGCTGAACCCAAAGCAAACGGCACAGACTTCGGAAAAAGACTGAGGGAAGAAGGCTGAAAATGGTGGTTTAAGCCCACAATGCCAAGCAGAGAACGGAAGCCTTAGGCACTGAGACTAGCCGCCCCCACCCTACCCTCCAAGAGCTCGCCCTGCCCCCACCTGCCTGGTGCTAGAAGCGGAATAGTAGCAGTGTCAGATCAAAAGAACAGAATATTTGCTGTTCTGAGAACTGTAGACCGCAGACACAGATTCAAAGCCCAACTAATTCCGGCAAAGGGGAGGGAACTGTGGAAGCAGAACCGGCTGTCGTGGTGGTCGCCGCCATTGCTCTGGGCCACCTCTCACAACTCACCCCGCCCCTGACCCCACCTATCTGGGCGGATCCCTGCAGGAGTAAAGAGAACTGCTGAAACATACGGGCTCGGAATCTGGTGCAGAAAGAGCTTTGCAACTTCAAAAGCTCTCCGCATCCCCACAGGGACGTGGCGCCCTATGACCCAGGCAAACTGTTAACAGAGGAAAAGCCTGTCACCCAGGGCATCCCCCCAATGTGTGAGAAGCTGGAACAGTGCAAAGAAAACATTGCACTACTGTGTGACACAGGGGAAAAAAGGCTGCGTTGGAGAGAAAATAAAACATTCTACGAACACGGATTGGAAAACAAAAGAAAGACCTCCTTCTATCAAACTGTTGCAGAAGCCACTCCTGTAGATGTCTAGGAAGAAAATAATAAACCCATAATTGCCATGAATAACCAAGGCAACAAGACAACTCAGAAAGAAAGTGAAAAGTCTCCAGAAAAGGAACTTAAAATTATGGAAATATGTGACTTAAATGACAGAGAATTCAAAATTGCGGTTCTGAAAAAACTCAACGAGATGAAAGAAAACACAGAAAGGGAATTTAATGAACTCAGAAACTGAATCAAAGAACAACATGAGCGTTTTACGAAAGAGATTGAAATTTTAAAAAAGAACCAAATGGAATTTCTGGAGATTAAGAACTCAATAGAAGATATTAAGAATGAAATAACCAGCTTAGGTAGTAGAGTTCACCAGATGGAGGAAAGAATCACTGACATCGAAGATAGAAACCTGGAAATTACACAGATGGAAGAAGAAAGAGATTTGAGACTTAAAAGAAATGACAGAACTCTACAAGAACTTTCTGACTCTATCAGAAAGAGCAATATAAAAATAATGGCCATACCAGTAGGAGAAGAAAGAGAAAGGAACAGAGAATATATTCAAACAAATTGTCGATGATAACTTCCCAAACTTGTGGACAGAACTGGATCCTCCAATCCAAGAAGCAAATAGAACACCTAATTACCTCAATTCCAACAGTCCTTCTCCAAGGCACATTGTATTGAAGCTGTCTAAAATCAACGACAAAGAAAGAATCATCCAGGAAGCCAGGGAAAAGAAGACAGTAACCTACAAAGGAAAGCCCATTAGATTATCATCAGATTTTTCAGCAGAAACTCTACAAGCCAGGAGGGAGTGGAACCAAATATTCAAACTACTGAAAGAGAGAAATAATTAGCCAAGAATAATATATCCAGAAAAGTTATCCTTTAGATATGAAGGAGGAATAAAGGCCTTTGCAGACACACAGAAGCTGAGGGAATTTTCTAATACACGACCTGCACTACAAGAACTACTAAACGAGGCTACTAGACCACCATCAACAGGGAAAATGTGTGGCAACACAAACAGGGGGAGAGTAAATGGCTGAACCGGAATATGGGAATGGAGAAAGTAAGCGTGCTGAAGAAAATTGAAACCCTAAATATCAAACTTTCTTTTACATAAACATAAGGGTAACCACTCAAAAAAAAATCTAGAACTACATTATGTACTGCAATAAAAGAAGAAACATAGGGAAACATCATAGAATACCACCAACCAGAAATAATAGACAACAACAAAAATGGCAAAGAAACAATGGAGACACAGCCTTACCAGAAAACTAAAGATAGAATGACAGGAAATCCTCACGTATCAATAATCACCCTAAATGAAAATGGACCAAACTCACCAATAAAAAGGCACAGAGTAGCAGATTGGATCAAAAAACTAAACCCAATCATATGCTGTCTCCAAGAGACACATCTCAGCTACAAGGACAAGCATAGACTCAAAGTGAAAGAGTGGAAATTGACACTCCAAGCAAATGGGACCCAGAGAAAATCAGTTGTAGCTATAATGATATAAGATGAAACAGACTTCACGGTGAAAAGGTAACAAGAGACAAAGATGGACATTTCATAATGGTAAAGGGGACTGTACAACAAGAAGACATAACAGTCATCAATACTTATGCCCCCAATCAGGGAGCACCAAAATATAACAAGCAACTACTAACAGAACTACAGGGAGAAATTGACCAAAACAGAATTATACTAGGGGACTTAAATACATCATTGACAGCTATGGATAGATCATCCAAACAGAAAATAAGTGAAAAAATAGCAGCCCTAAATGACACATTAGATGAAATGGACATATTTGACATATGTAGAGCCTTCATCCGAAAACATCAGACTACATTCTTTTCGAGTGTACATGGAACATTCTCAAGGATAGACCATATATTGGGACATAAAATCTGCCTCAGCAAATTTAAGAAGATTGAAATCATACCAAACATATTATCTGATCGCAAGGCTTTGAAATTGGATATCAACTGCAAAAAGAAAGCAGGAAGAAACACAGATACATGGAGATTAAACAACATACTTTTAAAGAACGACTGTGTCAAAGAAGAAATTAGAGGATAGATCAAAAGATACATAGAAACAAAAGACAATGAAAACACATCCTACCAAAAATTTGGGCATGCAGCAAAAGCAGTTTTAAGAGGGAAATTTATATCATTACAGGCCTATCTCAAGAAACAAGAGAAACCCCAAATAAATAACTTCATGTTACACCTTAAAGAACTAGAAAAAGAAGAACAAGTGAAACCCAAGGTCAGCCGAAGAATGGAAATAACAAAAATCAGAGCCGAGCTCAATGAAATAGAGAACAAAAAGACAACAGAAAAAAACTAATGTGACAAAGAGCTGGTCTTTGAAATGCTTAACAAAATCGACAAACCCGTGGCTAGACTCACTAAGATATAAAGAGAGAAGACACTAATTAACAAATGTAAAAATGGGGAAGTAACAAATGTAACAAATGTAAAAATGGGGAAATGTAAAAGGGGAAGTTATCACGGACACCACAGAAATACAAAGGATCATGCAAGAAAACTATGAAGGACTATATCCCACCAAATTCAATAACCTAGAATAAATGGACAAGTTCTTAGAAATATGTAGTCTTCCAAGGCTGAACCATGAAGAACTGGAAAATCTAAACAGACCGATCACCAGGAAAGAAATTGAATCAGTCATCCAAAATCTTCCCAAAAACAAAAGTCCAGGACCAGATGGCTTCACTAGTGAATTCTACCAAACCTTCAAACAGGATCTAATACGAATCCTGCTCAAACTCTTCCAAAAAATTGAAGAAGAGTCAGTACTCCCTAACTCATTTTATGAGGCCAACATTACCCTGATACCAAAACCTGGTAAGGACAACAGAAAAAAAAGAAAACTATAGAACAATATCTTTGATGAATACTGACAAAAATCCTAAACAAAATTCTAGCAAATCGAATACAACAATGCATTAAAAAGATTATTCATCATGACCTAGTGGGGTTTATCCCTGGGGCACAAGGATGGTTCAACATCTGCAAATCCATCAATGTGATACATCACATAAACAAAATAAAGGATAAAAATCATATGATTCTATCAATTGATGCAGAAAAAGCATTTGACAAGATACAACATCCATTTATGATTAAAACCCTTAATAAAATAGGTATAGAAGGAAAATAACTTAACATAATAAAGACCATATATGACAAGCCCTCCGCCAATCTCATAATTAATGGTGAAATACTGAAGCCCTTTGCTCTAGTTCAGGAACACGACACAGTTGTCCCCTATCACCTCTGCTTTTCAACATGGTGTTGGAAGTCCTTGCCAGAGCAATCATGCAAGAGAAAGAAATAAAAGGCATCCAAATTGGGAATGACGAAGTTAAATTATCACTCTTTGCAAATGACATGATGCTATATATAGAAAACCCTAAAGACTTCTCCATAAAGCTTTTAGAAACAGTCATCGAATACAGTAAAGTTGCTGACTACAAAATCAACGTACAAAAGTCCATTTATTCGTATATACTGACAATGAAATCTCAGAAAAAAAAATAGGAAAAACAATTTCCTTTGCATTGCAGCAAAAAGAATAAAATACCTAGGAATAAACTTAACCAAGGATGTGAAGCACCTATATGCTGAAAACTATAAGACATTTTTGAAAGAAGTTGAAGAAGACACAAAGAAAGGAAAAGACATTCCATGCTCATGGATTGGAAGAATCAAAATAGTTAAAATGGCCATATTACCCAAAGCAATATACAGATTTAATGCAATCCCCATCAAAATCCCAATGACATTTTTTATAGAAATAGAACAAAAATTCCTCAGATTTGTTTGGAACCACAAAAGACCCCGAATAGCCAAATCAATCTTAAGAAAAAAGAACAATACTGGAGGTATCACACACCCTGACATTAGCTTGTACTACAGGGGTACAATAATCAAAACAGCATGGTATTGGCATAAAAACAGACACATAGACCCATGGAATAGAATTGAGAACCCAGAAATAAAACCACATAAATATGGACAGATAATTCTTGGCAAAGAAGCAGAAAACATACAATGCAGGAAAGACAGCCTCGTCAATAAATGGTGCTGGGAGAATTGGATAGCCACGTGCAAAAGAATCAAACAGGACTGCTATCTGTGACCATGTACCAAAATTAATTCAAAATGGATCAAAGACTTAAGCATAAGACCTGACACAATAAACTGCATTGAAGAAAACATAGGTACTAAACTTATGGACCTTGGGTTCAAAGAGCATTTTATGAATTTGACTCCAAAGGCAATGGAAGTAAAAGCTAAAATAAACAAATTGGACTATATGAAACTTAAAAGCTTCTGCACAGCAAAAGAAATCATCGACAAAATAAAGAGGCAACCGACTGAATGGGAGAAGATTTTTGCAAACAGTGCCTCCGATAAGAGGCTAATATCCAAAATATACAAGGAACTCATGAAGCTCAACAACAAAAAACAAACAACCCAATTGAAAAATGGGCTCAGGACCTGAAGAGACATTTCTCCAAAGAGGACGTACAAATGGCAAATAGACATATGAAAAAATGCTCAACATCACTCATCATCAGAAAAATGCAAATAAAAACCACAATGAAATATCACTTCATCGCAGTCAGAATGGCTATCATCAACAAGACAATTAGTAACAAGTGTTGGAGAGGCTGTGGAGAAAAAGGAACCCTCATACACTGTTTGTGGGAATGCAGACTGGTGCAGCCGTTATGGAATGCAGTGTGGAGATTCTTCAAAAAATTACGAATAGAATTACCATATGACCCAGCAATCCCTCTCCTGTGTATCTACCCAAAAAATTTGAAATCATTTATACATAAAGACCCGTGTGCTCCAATGTTCATTGCAGCTTTGTTTTGGTGGCCAAGACATGGAAACAACCAAAATGTCCTTCGATAGATGAATGGATAAAGAAGTTGTGGTATACATACACAATGAAATACTATTCGGTGGTAAGAAAAGATGATATAGGAACATTTGTGACAACATGGATGGATCTTAAGAGTATAATTCTAAGTGAAATAAGTCAGACAGAAAAAGCAGAGAACCCTATGATTTCAATGATATAAGGTATATAAACCAAAAACAACAAAAGAACAAGACAAACAAATGAGAAACAAAAACTCATAGACGCAGACAATAGTTTAGTGGTTCCCTGAGGGAGATGAGAGTAAGGGGGATCAAATATATGGTGATGGAAGTAGAACTGACTCTGGGTAGTGAACACACGGTGGGATTTATAGATGATGTAATACAGAATTGTACACCTGAAATCTATGTAATTTCCCTAACAATTGTCACCCCAATAAATTTAAAAAAAAAGAATACTGGCAGGACAACCAGTGCCAATAAAGTGGTGACTTCTGGGAAGGAACCTGGCTTTAGAAATTAATTCAAAAAAATAACACTTCTGACACAGCTTAAAGTAAATTTGTGTTCTAGTTTCTTTTTTGAACTTGGATTTTGCTTAAAAGGTCGCTCATTTTAATTAAGTGGTGAAAATACAAATGCTGAAGTCTTCCTTAGTTCTCTGCTGAAAGCATAGCAAAAGTGCCATTTTTGTTAATAGCCCAAGAATTTGTGGAGGTGAGACGGGAAGAGCAGGTGAGAGGGGAAAAGCAGGGATTTGGTATGACTGAATCCCTTGTCTTCTCCAAAGCCTAGCAATCCTGCCTGATAAGGCCTTGATTATAAACTCTAGTACGTATTCCTATCTCTGGTATATTCTCTTGCACTCTTGGCTTGTCAGCAATAAGGTTGTGTAATTTAGGGACCCTCAGTCTCTTTATGCACCCATCCAATCTGTGTCTGTCTTGTTGCTTTATTAGAATGTATTTTTAGCATCAATTCCTTCCCCTGTCACTTGACATTTTATCCAGGTGTGTGTCACATGTACAAAACCCTAAAAATCTTGGGGCTTCCATTGCCCACAAATTCAGAGTCCAACTCCTGACTTTAAAAGTGTTTCACTGGTCTGCTTTAAGTGACTGTTTTCAATCCATCATTTCTACTTGGCACTTGCCCACTCTTTAGTCAAGTTCAACTGCTTCCTCATATCACACTCCTCTCCAGGCCAACTTCAAGTCTACGCTTTCCCGGAACACTTCCATGTGGAAAGTACTGAAATTAAAGCAGTAGTTAATCATTCATCACTCTAATGCATTTCCATTTAAATATTAAGTGCTAAATCCAGTGGATACTTTTTAGTCCTTAAATTACTTTATCTCTCTGCTATACTTAGTACTAGTGACCCCTTCATCCTTCTTGAAACATTAGCTCATTTAAAGGCATAAGAATGAATAAGACCAGCAGAGAGATCATATAGAATCAAGAAGGGAAGACAACCAAGCAGAGCATTTTGAGGAATTCCAACATTTCATAATTTAAAAGAGCGAAAGTAGTTTGCAGCAAATCCTCTAAAGACTTAATTTTTACCAGCAGTTTCCAGTTATTCTCTCATAAATCTTCTTCATTTATGCTTTTGCCCCACCCCTTTATCAAAGCATCCCTTGTTTGAAAATACTAGTGACCTTACAATACTACTAAATCCAGTGGTCAGTTCTCAGTTCTCTTCCTAATTGACCTAATAGCCATGTATGATATAGTTGGTTACTCCTTACTCATCGATATGCTTTCTTCAATTGGACTCCAAGACACCACACTATTGGTTTTCTTCCCACCACACTGGTTGGTCTTTCTCAGTCTCCTTTGCTAATAATCTTCTGTTCTCCCTGACTTCTTATCATTGGAGATCTCCATGACTTAGTTTGGACCTGTTCTCTATCTACAATCATACCTTTGATGATCTCATCCAATTACATGGCTGCAAAACTATCTATGTACCAATAATACACTAAATTATATTTTTAGCTCAGAGCTTGTCTCTGAACTCCAAACTTATGTTCGACTGCCTATCTGATATCTCCACTTAGATGTCAAGTAGACGTTTCAAATGTAATATGTTCAAGACAAAACTCTTAATCTTTGCCCCCAAACCTTCTCCACTAGTGTCTTTCCTTATCTCAGATAGTGGAAGCTGCATCCTTTCGGTTGCTCAAGTCAAAACTTAACAATCATCCCTACCTACTTTCTTTCCCTCACATACTATATTTAATCTATTAGAAAACTCTGTCAGGTCTAACTTAAAATATACATCTAGACTCCTACTACTCTCTTGATAACTACTGCTATGACCCAGTTTATATTCATAATTATATATTTTCTGAACTATTGCAATAGCCTTCTAAATGGTCTTCCTCTTTCACCCTTGCCCCTTACAGGCTATTCTCAAGAAAGCAGGCAGAGTGGTCTTTTTTAAAACCTAAGTCAGTTCATGTCCCTCCTTGTCTCAAACCATTTATTGGCTTCCTATCTTACTCACAATAATGGCCAAAATCTATTTAATGCTTTAGAAGGCTCCTTGTGATTTTCCCTCCCTCTCCACATTGCCTCATTGACTTTATCTCTTGCTGCTCTCCTCCCCATCACTCACAGTTCCAGTTATACTGACCTCCATGCTATTCCATGAACATACCAGGCAATCTTCCATCACAGGGTCTTTGCAATGGCTCTTCCCTCTACCTGGAATACTCTTCCCCTAAATATCTGCATGGCTAACTCACTCACCTCCTTCAAGTATTTGCTCAAATGTCTCTTCCTCAATGACCCTGACAACATATTTAAAAGTGTAGCTCTCCCTGCCACACTCCCAATCCTACTTACTCTCTCTAATTTTATTATAACACTTACTATCTTTTAACAAAATATGTAATTTGTAGAATGTAAACCCCACAAAGGCAGAGATTTTTGTCTGTTTTTCCCCCACTGATGTATCACAAACACTTAGAAGTGTGTGGCATATAGTAGGTATTAAATAAATATTCCTAGAGTGATAGAGGGAGGGAGAGATGGGTGGGTGGATGGATGGATGGATGGATGGATGGATGGATGGATGGATGGATGGATGGATGGAGAAATCAGAGGTCTAGAAAGCAAACCAAGAAATCATTGGGTAATTAACTCACATGGTGACATATCTCTCTTCTGAGCTTCAGGCACATATAGCCAACTGACCATTAGACTTTTCTAGGTGAATATACATCAAGTGTGCAAAAAAAAAAAAACAGTGTTATGTTATAGTGGGTAAACTACCAGATTAAAAGTCAAGAGAATTGTGTTCTACTCCAAGTTCTTGTCACCAACTACCTGTGGGATCTTGGGCTAGGCACATAACCTCTTTGGGTTTCAGTTTCCTTGTCTATAAAGTGAGGATATTGGATTAGATTAGTCTAGACACCTCCAAGGTTTCATCAGATCTAAAAATATGATTCTTGACATTAAAAATGTGTCTACCCCAATGATTATTCACCTAGGCTAAAGCCCCTCAAAATGTGTTAGGTATAACAAAGGAAAATTGGTAGGTGGCACATAAAGCTTTGTACCTTCAGTGGAGCAGGCAGTGTGGTGTAGTGGTTAAGTGCTCGAGCCCTGAAATGACACAGGCCTACTTTAGTATCCCAGATAGCCACCACTAAATAGCCATGAGATATTGGGTACGTAACTTAACCTCACTGATCTAGACTAGGCAAAAATCTGTTCTGGTCTAAAAATTCAATGAATCAAACTAGACTGGAGCTAACTGTGCACCAGTCTCCTGAAGATAGATGGTGAATAGCCCATTGTCCTAGAAGCAACATCCTGTGACTCCCAGGAGTCAGAAATGTGGCAAAAGAAAGCTTTCTGGGACACAGTTGCTTTTTCATAGAGTGGCTGTCAGAGATTTAATGCTTTCCCAACTAGCAGTTCTCAGTTGATGGTATAAAAAGAGGGCAATTCTGTTACAATTTCATTAACTCTATTCCCTATGCTGTACTCCAAATCCCATGACTATACATACATATATATATAATTATAGTTGACATTCAATATTATCCAGCTTCAGCTTCAGGTGTACACTGCAGTGGTCAGGCATCTACACCATCCATGAAGTGGTCTCCCTAATAAGACAAGTGCCCATCTGACATCTTACAAAATCTTTACAACATTAATGATTATAGTCCCCAAACTGTCTTTCACATCCCTATAGAAATATTGTGGCTACTTATTTGTATTTTCTAAGCCCTTTACTTTCTCCCCCATCCCCACCCCCCTCCCATCTATATCTCTGAGGCTATTTCTGTTTAGTTTGCTCATTTATTCTGTTCTTTAGATTCCACACATAAGTGAGATCATATGGTATCTGTCTTTCTCTATTGGCTTATTTCACTTAGTGTGATGTTCTCTAGGTCCATCTGTATCATTGCAAATGGTAAGATTTAATTCTTCTTTGTGGCTGAGTAATACTCCATTGTATAAATGTTCCACAGTTTCTTAATCCAGTCATCTACAGATGGGTATTTCAGTTGTTTCCACATTTTGGCTATTGTGAATAGTGCTGCAATAAAGATTCAATGTCAGCTATAACATATATATATATATATATATATATATATATATACATATATATATATATATATATATATATATATATATATATATATATATATATATATGGTCACAGGACATGGAGTACAGCATAGGGAACAGAATCAATGGAATTGTAACAGCTATATATGATATATATGATGTCAGAGGGATAGTAGATTGGGGGAGAGGATTATCACTTTGTGAGGAGTGTAAATTAGTACATTGTTTTGTACACCTGAAACTAATATTAAAAAAATCTGCAGCCGATGGGATGAGAAACTGAAAAAAAAAAAGTAGGCAGTACCATTTCTCCAGAGAACTCAGTTTTGGCAAGATTTTTCACTCTAGCTGATAGACCTTCTGTATGGAGAGGTTGCATTTTGAGTTTACTGTGAAATAACAGTATACATGGAACAAGTGGAAGGATATCATCTTCTGTCTGTGTCTGGGCACATAGAAAAGCACCCAGGAGCCAGGAATAGAGCTTTTTTTTTTCATTTTACCATCTCAAAACAGGCTGACCTCATTCACTTTGGTCCTTAGGGCTAGGTTCTCTAAAGAAAATTTGAGAAAGTGGGTAAATTGAGAATAAAGATTTGCCAGACTTCTGATTATTTCCAATCAGTTGGGATTACATTAAACTATATCTGACCCCTGCTAATTGTCTAGGGGGCCTTCAATCTTGGGCTGTCTAATAAAATCAACTCAAAGACTTTGCACTACATGAATTCTGGCAAACCAGATGAGTGATCTGTATGCTCCTTTGAAAAGCAAGTTGCGAGTGGTTTATAGGTCCTCTGTGCTGCTCCCTGCCTCACTTCTCAAAGATCAACAGTGACTCTAATCTTAATGCTGATTGCCCCAACACAGCTCCCCAGAGTGGGTACTTAGTTGTAATTAGAATTAATAGAAACTCCTCCTTTTCCATTACCAGAAAGTAGAGTTCTTTATACTCTCAGTTATGTTGAATACTTTTACATGGAAGTTTTCTTCTCCATCCAGAATGGTGATTGGGATGTTATAAGAGTTTAGCACATTACCTGATTAATAGGTACACTTTGTATTTGCTCTCCTATGGACTTATCATTGCTGTGCTCAGATCACTGTATTTCAGTGGGATTAGAAAATCAGTCCCAGACAACAAAGTACTTTGAGCTATTAATTAAAGAACAAGTACTATCCATTAAGGAAAATAGTACAGCCCACTGCCTTGCTTGGGACATACACCTAAATTTCAGAAAATGCTATCAAAGAGGCTTTCTGCATTTACCCAAGGAAAATAAATAAACCCTCAGCATTCTTGACTCTACTCTTAGTGGCTTTCATATTCCTTTACTAGCAGACAGTCACCACAGAATAATCACATCTAAACAAGGTGATGACTTCATCACATAATTTTTAAATTCTACAAATGTAGTCAAGGGAAAGAGTCTATGTGTGTTCAGTGTTACATATAACTGCAGCAGTACACAGACACTCCTTAGAGTCTCTCAGTGAACCTAAAGGTAGACCTAACTAAGCCAACTCAATTAATATGAAAAGGTGATTATTTGCTTCACAAAAGGATTCTTTACCTTCAAGTTCCTTTAAACAGTAAATTTCAGAAGGATCCTGAAACAGGATTTTATTCTAAAGTCTTTGATTTGAAAACATTGGTCTAACAATATGGATGTTCTTTGAAATTATTTACCTATGTAGTCAGTGGCTGAGTTGTATTCCATGATCAAAACCATATGTGTCTTCCCAGTTGTAGATTCTTGTATCACTAAGAGTCATTCCTTCCCAAACCCAGTCTTATTTAAAGATCTGGATAAAGCAAGGAGCTGGGAGTTTAAAAGTCCAGATCTTAGCTACCATTCTATTCCAGACTTGTGGTAAGGTTTTAGAAAGCCCAGATTGGTAATTAGGAAACCTGGGCTGTATAATAGTAAATAATAATAACACGATAGTAACTACTGTTTATTGGGAACCTATCAAGTGCATATTTCATGCAATATAGACAGTAGGTTATCAACTATCCTGCAATAACCCTTGTAAGGTAGAAGACAGTATCCCTATTTCAGAGATGAAAACTAAGGTTCTCAGAGGTTCTCCCAAGGTCACGCAGACAGTGAATAATTAAGTTAAAGTTTAAATCCAGACTTACTTGCTCCAACTTTATGTTCCTTATCTTTCTAACTTGATGACCTTGAATGAGTCACTCCACCTTACTCAGCTAAGACATTTCCTCTGTAATATGAGTTTAGACCAAGTCGGTGTGTTTCAGCCCTAGCTACACATTAGAGTTGCCTGAGAAGCTTTAAAAAAAATGGTACCCAGGCTCTACCCCGGGATAATTAAATTAGATTCATTGGAGTGGGGTCCAGGCATTATTTGGTTCTTTGTTTGACTCCCCAGTTGATTCTAATGTGCTGCTAGAGCTAAGAATCACTGGAAGTGTGATATCTAGAATCCCTTTCAGTTCTTAAAATCTCAGAAGCATGACTCTCAAGAGATTCTGGACCTCATTTTCCTCTTTTTGGCTAAAACTATAACCTCTCCAGTTTCCATGACTAAGACATTTCAGATTCCTGCTCAGTAGGTTATCTTCTTTTTCCCTTTAAATTTCTCATATGTATATATACATATATAGTTCTTGAAATGACGGACATTTAAAAACAATAAACAGAAACTTTGTAAGTTACCTGAATCCCTCTGCCTCTTTCATTGACTAAATAGAGGGAAAGAAAGCATCATTAGAACCTGATTATTCGGAGCTACACTGATTAAGACAGACAGTGGTAGCAAAGTGAGGAAGCTAGAGATGCTGATACCCAAGGAAACTCCAAACAAAATCATCAGCTTGCCAACTTGGGTAAGAGTCAATTGGGGGCCTGGACTTAATCTACAAGTCAGACTCATTTATTTTTGTATGTGAGCTGTAATCACTGGTTTTGAGCTCTCCAAATCTTGAGCTGGAAGACTTATTATTAAGAGCTGAATGGAGAGAACGGATTACAGAAAATAAATCCTTGCAGATACAAAACCAACACTACAAAAACCTTTGACCATCATGCTTCGTTTTGGGGGCTAAACTGTAGGATTTTGCTTGGAAAATGCTTTGATATATATAAAGCAACAAGGAGCTGGCTGATACAACAGGCTTTATGTATGAGATAGGTGAGTAGGAAGCACATTTTTTTAAGTAGAGGGAGAATCATCTCATTAAGTAGGTTTTTAATGACTCTGTAGCCAAATGTATCTCATTTTAGTTAATGATTTCCCGGATGAGTTTGCTTTCTCTGCTGTCTTTCATAGCTTCCTCTAAATGCTGCGTGTTTTGCTCTGGACCTCACCTCTCTATTGAGGAATTTGAGGAAGGGCTCACTGGTATCAAAACACAAAACTAAACAAAAAACTAAAAAAGATGGTTTGTACTCAGGCCGACATTGTCAACCAAATAATTCTGAGAATTATAAATGTTTTTGTAAATGTTCACCCCATCATTGTCAAATTAATGCTAAAACAGTTCTTCCAGTAAGCATGAACAGAAAGAATATGATAACTACAAACTGAATTACACAAACCTTTCTCTCAGTGACCTTGGTTCTGAGAATTCCTGAGTTTAAACTGAGTGGGATTTCCCCCAACTAACTGTTTTCTTAATAAAAATGACTGAAAATTGAGCATAGCTGAGTTGTCACAATAAAAGTAAAGAACAAAATCAAAGAACTCTGGATGGGAGAGACAGACGGGTCTGAGTCTTTATCCTGTAGACATTATGAGCACCAAACCAAAATGATTTTCAGATCCGTGCAACCAATTTGCTGTGGAGCAGAGGTGAGCACCTTGGGTGCCACATGCTTCTAGCACTCTTAGGCAAAAATCTGGTGGAGACAATAGGGCTATCTCTGGGAAATGTTAGGTTTCTAAGAGGTTTACCCCAAGCAAAAATTTTAATTTCGAATGCTTTTGCACTTATGCTTAGATCTTCCACCTCCTGCAACCCGAGAACGACCACCAGGATGCAAAACAGTATTTGTGGGTGGTCTGCCTGAAAATGGGACAGAGCAGATCATCGTGGAAGTATTCGAACAGTGTGGAGAGATCATTGCTATTCGGAAAAGCAAAAAGAACTTTTGTCACATTCGCTTTGCTGAGGAGTACATGGTGGACAAAGCCCTTTATCTTTCTGGTAGGTGTTTAGTCATGAGGATTGTGCCCACCAGACACAATGCAGAGATTGCGGATTGGTGTATTTACATCTGTGGGAACTAAAAACTGGACTTAATGCTATCCCCTCTTGCCTTCAGAGATAGAAAATGCATGTTATCATCCGACTTCTTCCTTTAAAGTTCTCCAGTTTTGTATGGGATAACTCCAAAACTCCTTACTTGTAGCATCTAAAGGCCTTCATTATCTGTTTTACCTCTGAGTCATCTCCCAGTCCTCCCCTCACATACATGTCCCAACCACACTAAACTACTTATAGCTCCCAGAATGTGCCATGGTGTTTTATGCGTTTTCCTCTGACTAGAATTACTTTTTCACTCCTGCCCACCATACACACATCTTCATACCCTAAAGCTCTACCTCAAGCATAACCTCTCTGAGAAGCTTTCTCTAACTTCTTTCCCCACTCTGCCCCAGGCTGGTTTGGGTACCCCTTCCTCAATGATTCCACAGCACCCACTGCTTTCTCCTAACATGACACTTATAACACCATGCTAGAACTGTCCCCTTCTACATCTGTCTCTCTCACCAGAGCATGAACTCCTTAGAGGAAGGGACTATGTCTTATTTAGCTTGAATCCCCAGCATCTAGCCCATAACCTGGAACAAAAGTAGGTATTCAAGAATAACTATGGAAGTAAGTTAGTTATCAAACATTTGTTCACTGCTAGGCAGAATGCTAGTTTGCTGAGGCTACAGCAAAGACCAAAGCAGACAAACTTTCAGGGGTTGGGGGTAGAGGAAGAGGGAGTGGGAGAGAGAAGAAGAAGAAGAAGTAGAGAAGATTTCTACTCCTGACTGGAGATATAAAGAAAGGTAGTATTTGGACCAAGTCTTTGTCAAAGAGAAAATATTTGAATGTGGATAATGGGACACACATACAGCATGAGCAAAAGTACAAAGGTGGTAAGTTTTAATGGACATTCAAGGAAACAGTAAGTAGTGGTTTGAGTACTGAATAGACATGAGAGGAGAAGGAAAAACATCAGCTGTTAGCACACTTTGAATGACATAACTGGGTCTTTGTTCCTCAAGTAATAGAGAATTGTTCAAGGAATTTTTGAACAAGGTAGATGATTGTTTCTGAAAGATTAAGCTCACACCTCGTGTAAAAATAAATTAGAGGTAAGAAAAGAAAAGAAGAGAGGAGGTCAGTTAGACTCCTATTGCAATAAGCCAGGGAAAAGGTGATGACTATTTGAAAAAATAGGCTAGTAACATGGGGAAGGAAAGGAGGAGGCAGATATGGAATACTCACTAAATTTGCTAGGTGTTGTAAAATCTTACTCCTGAAGATTCGACAGCATTTAGGAGTGGTAACAGAGCATTTCAAAATAGACTATTTTAATAAGAAGTTAAAGGTTTTGTACACTTGAAACCTATGTAATTTTACTAACCATCGTCACCCCAATAAGTTTTAATTTAGAAAAAAAGAAGTTAAAAGTTTTGAAAAGTCCTGAACAGTTAGTTGTACATAAAAGACTACATGCTGCTCAGGAGGCATCCATATACCAGGGGTGCCAAAAACATGTATGTACATGACTTGTGTTCATCTGCTGTTATCGGTATATATTGAGTAGTACAATTTTAATGCAGTTTATTTTTCCTTTCTTATAATGTATATACATTGTTTGGCACCCTCTGTATGTATACATCATTGAAATCAGGTCTCTGGTAACAACCAACTCCTGGAAACATTCTCAGGACTGCCAAAGGAAAGGGGATTGCAATCAGTAATGTGAAAAGAAATCAATATTGCCCTTTAAATTTTAACCTGCTCCCTGAAATTTCACAAGTGCTAGAAATTTCCTGAATTGGATGGCTCTTCTTCAACATTGTAAATAAAGAGAGACAGAGAGAGATTAAAACAAACAAAAATCCTTTAGAAGGGGGACTAAGTATGTAGAAATAATCTTTTGGGGGCGCAGGGAGTTTGAACACCTTTGGGAGCTGGCATTGCACACAGCACACCATCCTCAGAGCATCACATTATTTTCCCTGTGTTTACAGAAAGCTTTCATATCGTCCTCTTTTTTCTCCTCTCAGCGATCCTGGGAGAATAGGCAAGATAATCATTAATAGCCCATTTTTCTGATGGCTCAGACAATTGAATAAGATGAATGGGTGTGAAAGTGCATTGTAAATGGTAAAGGACCATAGGAAAGTTTGCTTATGGAATGCATTTATTCTTCCTTTGTCTTTTTTAAAAAAATTGCAACAGTCAATCTTATTTTTTTTAATTATTTATTTTTTTCAGTTACATTTGACTTTCATCGTTATTTTATATTAGTTTAAGCTGTACAGCATAGTGGTTAGACATTTATATAATTTATGCAGCGATCCCCCTGGTTAGTCTAGTACCCACTAGGCACTATACATAGTTGTTGCAACATTATTGACTATATTCTCTATAATGTACCTTACATCCCCAAGGCTACTCTGTAACTACCAATTTGTATTTCTTAATCCCCTCACCTTTTTCACTCAGTTTCCCAGTCCCCTTCCCCTCTGGCAACCATCATTTTGTTCAATGTATCTAGGAGTCTGTTTGTATTTTGTTTGTTGTTTATTTTGTTCTTTAGATTCTACATATAAGTGAGATCATACGGTATTTGTCTCTCTCAGTCTGACTTATTTCTCTTAGCATAATACCCTCTAGGTCCACCCATGTTGTCACAAATGGAAAGATTTCATTCTTTTTTATGGCCAAGTAATATTCCATTGTCAATATGTACCACTTCTTCTTTATCTGATCATCTATTGATGGGCACTTGCATTGCTTCCATATCTTGGCTATTGTAAATAATGCTGCAGTAAACATAAGGGTACATATATCTTTTCAAATTAGTGTTTTGGATTCCTTCGGATAAATACCCAGAAGTGGAATTGCTGGGGCGTAAGGTAGTTCTATTTTTAATTTCTTGAGGAACCTGCAAACCATTTCCACAGTGGCTCCACCAATTTGCAATCCCACCAACAATGCACAAGGGTTCCCTTTTCTTTGAATCCTTACCAACACTTGTTTGTTGATTTATTGATGATGGCCTTTCTGACAGGTGTGAGGTAATATCTCATTGTGATTCAATTTGCATTTCTCTGATCATATTGGATGTTGAGTATCTTTTTTTTTTTTTTTTTTAATATGGCTGTTGGCCATCTGTATGTCCTCTTCGGAGAAACATCTATTCAGGTCCTCTGCTCATTTTTCACTTGGATTTTTTTTTTTTTACTTGAGTTGTATGAGTTCTTTGTAAACATTACATATTAACCCCTTATTGGAAGTATCATTGTGACTATCTTCTCCTTTTAAGTAAAAACTTTTAAATTTGATGTATGTAGTCCCACTTGTTTATTTCCTTTGTTTCCCTATCCCAGAGAGATATATCAGAAAAAAAACATTACTAAGAGCAATGTGCGAGAGTTTACTGCTTATGTTTTCTTCCAGGAGTTTTACGGTTTCAGGCTTTACATTTAAGTCTTTAATGCATTTTGAGTTTATTGTACATGGTGTAAGAAGGTGGCCTTTTTTTTTTTTTTTGGAAGTATCTGTCTGGTTTTCCCAACACCATTTATTGAATAGACTCTCTTTATCCCATTGTATATTCTTCCCTCATTTATCATAGATTAAATGACCATATAAGCGTTTGATTATTTCTGGGATCTCTACTGTGTTCCATTGATATATGTGTCTGTTTTTATGCCAGTACAATGCTGTTTTGATTACAAAAGCCTTGCAGCTTTTAGGTAGTGTGATCCCTCCAACTTTCTTCTTTCTCAACATTGCCAGTGGCTATTTGGGGTCTTTTGTGATTTCATATAAATTTTCAGATTATTTGTTCTCATTCTCTGAAAAATACTATTCGTATTTTGGTAGGTATTGCATTGAATCTATAGATTGCTTTGTGTAGTATGGACAAAAAATTATTAAAAACAATTAATTTTTAATTAATTTTAAATTAATTTTTTAAAAAAATATTTTTTAATTAATAATTAAAAATTAATTTAAAAAAATTTTTAATGTAAAAATATTAAACTTCCTATCCGTGAGCACAGCATGTACTTCCATTTATTTGTGTTTTCTTCAGTTTCTTACTTCAGTAGTGACTTACAATATTGCGAGTACAAGTCTTTTACCTTCTTTGTTAAATTTATTCCGAGGTATTTTATTTTTTCCATACAATTATAAACAGGATTGTTTTCTTTTCTTTGTTTTTACTTGAAGTTTATTGGAGTGATGATTGTTAGTAAAGTTACATAGATTTCAGGTTACAATTCTATAATACATCGTCCATTTATCACATTGTGTATTCATCACCCAGACTCAGTTCTCTTTCCATCACCATATATTGGATTCCCTTTAAGCTCATCTACATACAACCCCTCTTCCCCCATACCCTGTGGTAACCACTAAACTATTGTCTGTGTCTATGAGTTTTCTATCTTCATTTGTTTGTCTTATTCTTTTGTTGTTTTCGGTTTTATATACTACATATCAGTGAAATCATATTGTTCTCTACTTTTTCTGTTTGACTTATTTCACTTAGCATTATAATCTCAAGATCCATCCATGTTGTCGCAGATGGTACTATTTCCTCTTTTCTTATGGCAGAATACTATTCCATTGTGTATATATACCACAACTACTTTATCCATTCATCTATCCAAGGGCACTTTGGTTGTTTCCATGTCATGGCTACCGTAAATAAAGCTGCAATGAACATTGGAGCACATATGTCTTACGGATGTTTTCAGATTTTTGGGTAGATACCCAGAAGAGGGATTGCTGGGTCATATGTAATGGTATTCTTAATATTTTGAGGAACCTCCACACTACCCTCCATAGAAGCTGCATCAATCTGCATTCCCACCAACAGTTTACAAGGGTTCCTTTTTCTCCACAGTCTCTCCAAAACTTGTTATTTGTCTTGTTAATGATAGCCATTCTAACTGGTGGGAGGTGATGTCTCATTGTGGTGTTTATTTGCAATTCTCTGATGATTAGTGATGTTGAGCATTTTTTCATAGGTCTATTGGCCATTTGTACTATTCTTTTTTGGAAAAATATATATTCAGGTCCTCTGCCCACTTTTTAATTGGATCGTTGGTTTTTCTGTTGTTGAGTTCTGAGTTCCTTATATTTTTTGGATATTAGCTCCTTATTGGAGGCATTGTTTACAAAACTCTTCTGCCATTCAGTTGATTGCTTCTTTATATGGTCGATGGTTTCTTTTTCTGTGCAGAAGCTTTCTAGTTTGATATAGTCACATTCATTTATTTTAGCTTTTACTTCCCTTGCTTTTGAGGTCAAATTCATAAAATGCTCTTTGAACCCAAGGTTCATAACTTTAGTATTCATGTTTTCTTCTATGCAGTTTATTGTTTCAGGTCCTAAGTTTCGTTATTTATCCATTTTAAATTAATTTTGGTACACAGTGACTGGTACACTCTAATTTCATGCTTTTACATGTGGCGTTCCAATTCTCCCAGCACCATTTATTGAAGAAGCTGTCTTTTCCACATTGTGTGTTTTTTACTTCTTTGTCGAAAATTATCTGTTCATATTTATGTGTGTTTATTTCTGGGTTTTCAATTCTATTCCATTGGTCTCTGTGTCTGATTTTCTGCCAATACCATGCTGTTTTGATTATTGTAGCCCTGTAGTGCAAGCTGAAGTCAGGGAGTGTGATACCTCCAGCATTGTTCTTTTTTCTTAGTTTTGTTTGGCTATTTGGGGTCTTTTGTGGTTCCATACAAATCTGATGATTTTTTGTTCTATTTCTTTCAAAAATGCCATTGGGATTGTAATGGGGGTTGCATGAAATCTGTATATTGCTTTGGTTAATATGGCCATTTTAACACTGTTGCTTCTTCGAATCCATAAACATAGAATGTCTTTCCATTTCTTCGTGATTTCTTCAATTTGTTTACAAAATGTATTATACTTTTCTTTTTTTGTTTGTTTGTTTGTTTATTTATTTATTTATTAGTTTCAGGTGTACAAGACAAGGTAATACTTAGACGTTCATCACTTATATCCCTCACACTGTGAACCCCCCTCCCCCCATCCACTATCCCTCCGACCTCACACTGAACCATCACATTATATATATAAAATTATAGTTGGCATTCATTAATGTTTAGCTTCTGGTGTACAATGCCATGATCAGTTATCCACAGTATCCCTGAGGTGGTCTCCCAAATAGGACGCATGTCCATCGGATACCCAACAAAATCTTTACAACATTATTGAATACCTTCCCCAAATTAATTTTCAAAAAACCCTGAGGCCATCTTGTGGTTACCAGCTGCTTCTAAATCCCTTCACCTTTCCCCTTATCCCCAGCCACCCCCCCCACACCCATCTAACAACTCTCGGTTTTTTCTTTGTGTCCCCAAAACTGTTTCTGATTAGTTCATTCACATAGTCTTTTCTTTAGATTCCATATATAAGTGAGATCATATGGTACTTGTCTTTCTCTTTCTGACTTATTTCACTTAACATAATGTTCTCTAGATCCATCCATGTTGCTGCAAATGATAAGATTTCTTTCTTCTTTATGGCTGCGTAATACTCCATTGTATAAATGTACCACAGCTTCTTAATCCAGTCATCTACCGATGGGCATTTCGGTTGTTTCCATATCTTGGCTATTGTGTAAAGTGCTGCAATAAACATAGGAGTGCATAGAGATTTTTGAATTGGAGTTTTGGATTTCTCCGGGTAGATGCCTAGGAGTGGAATTACTGGATCATAGGGTAGTTCCATTTTCAGATTCCTGAGATACCTCCATACTGTTTTCCATAGTGGCTGCACTAATCTGCAATCCCACCAACAGTGCACTAGCGTTCCCTTTTCTCCACATCCACGCCAGCATTTGTTGTTTGTTGATTTATTGATGATAGCCATTTTGACTGGAGTGAGGTGGTATCTCATTGCGGTTTTTATTTGCATTTCTCTGATGGTTAGTGAGGTTGAGCATTTCTTCATATGTCTTCTTGCCTTCTGTATGTCCTTTTTAGAAAAATGTCTCCTCAAGTCCTCTGCCCATTTTTTAATTGGGTTGTTTGTTTTTTTGGAGTTGAGTTGAGTAAGTTTTTCATAGATTTGTGATGTTAATCCCTTATCAGATATATCATTGGCAAATATCTTTTCCCATACAGTAGGATCCCTTTTTGTTTTATTGATGGTTTCCTTTGCTGTGAAAAAAACTTTTTAGTTTGATGTAATCCCACATGTTTATTTTTTCTCTTACTTCCCTCGCGCGAGGGGATATATCAGTGAAAATCTTACTCCAGGTAATGTCCATGAAGTTTCTTCCTATATTTTCTTCTAGATATTTTATGGTTTCAGATCTTACATTTAAGTCTTTAAGCCATTTTGAATTTGTTTTTGTATATGGTGTAAGGATGTGGTCCAGCTTCATTTTCTTGCATGTGTCTGTCCAGGTTTCCCAACACCACTTATTGAACAGACTGTCTTTACCCCATCGTACATTCTTGCTTCCATTGTCGTAGATTAGATGGGCATATAGGCATGGATTTACGTCTGGACTCTCTATTCTGTTCCATTGATCTATGTGTCTATTTTTATGCCAGTACCATGCTGTTTTGATTACTGTAGCCTTGTAGTATAGTTTGAAATCAGGTATCGTTATACCTCCCACTTTGTTCTTATTTCTCAAGATTGCTGAGGCTATCCGGGGTCTTTTATGGTCCCATATAAATTTTAGGATTATATGTTCTATTTCTGTGAAAAACGTCGTTGGTAGTTTGATAGGAATTGCGTTGAATATGTATATTGCCTTAGGCAGTATGGACATTTTAACTATATTAATTCTTCCTATCCATGAACATGGAATGTGTTTCCATCTATTTATGTCTTCTTTCATTTCTTTCTTCAGTGTTGTATAATTTTCTGAGTACAGATCTTTTACATCTTTGGTTAGATTTATTCCCAGATATTTTATGGTCTCTGGAGCAATTGTAAATGGAATTGTTTTTTTAATTTCTCCTTCTGCTATTTTATCATTGGTATTGTATTATACTTTTCAGTATATAGGTCTCTCACATCCTTGGTTACCTTTATTCTTAGGTATTTTATTCTTTTTGTTGCAAATGCAAAATGTTTTTTTTTTAATTTCTTTTTCTGAGGTTTCATTGTTAGTACCGTGTTTTCCAGAAAATAAGACCTAGCCGGACAATCAGCTCTAATGCGTCTTATTTTATCGTTAAAAAAACGTTTTATTGTAAAATAAGACCTAGTCATATTTTATTGTAATATAAGACCGGGTCTTATCTAATATAATATAATATAAGACCGAGTCTTATATTAATTTCTACTCCAAAAGACACATTAGAGCTGATTGTCCGGTTAGGTCTTATTTTCAGGGAAACACGGTATATAGGAATGCAATGGACTTTTGTATGTTGATTTTGTAGCCGGCAGCTTTACTGTATTTGTTTTTTGTTTCTAATAGCTTTCTGATGGAGTCTTTAGGGTTTTCTAACTAACGAACTATGTCATCTGCAAAAAGTGACAATTTACCTTTTTCATTCCCAATTTGGGTGCCTTTTATTTCTTTCTCTTGCTTGATTGCTCTTGCTAGGACTTCCAAAACTATGTTGAAAAGCAGAGGTGATAGAGGAGAGCCCTGTCATGTTCCTGAACATAGAGCAAAGGGCTTCAGTTTTTGACCATTAATTATATTAGCTGAAGGTTTGTCATATGTGGCCTGTATTATGTTGAGGTATTTCCCTTCTATACCCATTTTATTAAGTGTTTTAATCATAAATGGATGTTGTATCTTGTCAAATGCTTTTTCTGCATCTGTTGATATGATTATATGATTTTTGTCCTTCATCTTGTTTATGTGGTGTATCACATAGATCGATTTGCATATGCTGAACCATCCTTGTGCCCCTGGGATCAAACCCACTTGGTCGTGATGTCTAATCTTTTTAATGCATTATTGCATTCGATTTGCTAGAATTTTGTTTAGGATTTTTGCATCTGTATTCATCAGATATATTGGGCTGTAATTTTCTTTTTTTGTTTTATCCTTACTAGGTAAGGATAATGGTCAGGGTAATGTTGGCCCCATAAAATGACTTAGGGTGTACTGTCTCTTCTTCAACTTTTTGGAAGAGATTGAGTAGGACTGGTATCAGGCCCTCTTTGAAGGTTTGGTGGAATTCACTAGTGAAGCCATCTGGTCCTGGACTTTTGCTTTTGGGAAGGTTTTGGATGACTGATTCAATTTCCTTACTGGTGAACAATCTATTTAAATTTTCCAGTTCTTCATAATTCAGCCTAGGAAGGTTGTATGTTTCTAAGAACTTGTCCATTTCTTCTACGTTATTGAATTTGGTGGCATATCGTCCTTTGTAGCATTCTTGGATGGTCTTTGTATTTCTGTGGCAGCCCTGGTAAATTCCCCTTTCATTTCTGATTTTCTTTATTTGTGTCTTTCTCTTTTTGTCTTAATGAGTCTAGCCAAGGGTTTCTCAATTTTATTACTCTTTTCAAAGAACCAACTCTTTGTTGCATTAACTTTTTTATTGTCTTTTTGTTCTCTATTTCATTTAGTTCTGCTCTGATTTTTATTATTTCTTTCCTCCGGCTGACTTTGGGTTTCATTTTTTCTTCTTTTTCTAGTTCTTTAAAGAGTAACGTGAGGTTATTTATCTGGGATTTTTCTTGTTTCTTGAGATAGGCCTGTAATGATATAAATTTCCCTCTTAAAACTGCTTTTACTGCTTCTCAAACTTTTGGTACAATGTATTTTCATTGTCGTTTGTTTCTATGTATCTTTTGATCTCTCCTCTTATTGCTTCTTTGACCCAGTTGTTCTTTAAAAGTGTATTGTTTAATCTCCATATATTTTTTGGATTTCCTGCTTTCTTTTTGCAGTTGATATCCAATTTCAAAGCCTTGTGATCAAACAATATCCTTGGTATGATTCCAATCTCCGTAAATTTGTTGAGGCTAGTTTTATGTCCGAAAATGTGGTTTATCCTTGAGAATGTTCCATTTACACTAAAAAAGAATGTATAGTCTGATGTTCTAGATTGAAATGCTGTAAATGTCAATTATGTCCATTTCATCTGATGTGTTATTTTGTGCTGCTATTTCGTTATTTTCTGTTTGGAAGACCTATCCATAGCTGTCAATGATGTATTTAGGTCCCCTACTATGATTGTGTTTTTGTTAATTTTTCTCTTTAGTTCTGTTAGTAGTTGCTTGGTATATTTCAGTTCTCTCATATTAGGGGCATAAATATTGATTACTGTTATATCTTCTTGTTGTATAGTCCCCTTTATCATTATGTAATGTCCATCTTTATCTCTTGTTATCTTTTTTATCCTGAAGTCTGTTTCATCGGATATCAAATTGGTTACACCTGTTTTTCTCTGAATTCAGTTAGATTGGAGTGTCAGTTTCCACCCTTTCACTTTCAGTCTATATTTGTCCTTGTACATTAGATGTGTCTCTTGGAGGCAGCATATGGTTGAGTTTCGTTTTTTGATCCAATCTGCTACTCTGTGCCTTTTTATTGGTAAGTTCCTTTTACATATAGAGTGATTATTGATATGTGAGGATATCCCATTATTCTGTGTTTTATTTCCTGGTAAGACTGTGTCGCCATTGTTTCTTTGCCTTTTTGTTGCTGTCTTTTATTTCAGCATGATGGTATTCCATGTTTTTTTCCCTATAATTCTTCTTTTATTTCAGTTCTGGATTTTTTTGAGTGGTTAAGTGTTACATTTTCTTCAGCATGCTTACTTTCTCTGTTCCTTATGCTGTTCAGACTTTTACTCTCCCTCCCTTTATGTTTTTGTTATCACAAGTTATCCCTGTTTATGCTGTGAGTTGATTTTTATACTCAGTAGCAAGTTGCCTTTTCCTCTTTTTCTTTAAGTATTCTTTTTTTTCTTCTTTACCCTGTATGTTGTGTTTAAGTGTATAGTGTCTTATTTGGTGCAGGGATTGCCATTTCCTGCTTCTGTCTATCCGTTCGTAATACACTCATTGTCTTGTATTCTTTTGCTTTTTTGTTTGTGATCCAATAGCCTCCTTCACCATTTATTTCAGTGTGAGTCATGTTTTGGAAAATTCCCTCAGCTTCTGAATGTCTGGAAAGGTCTTTATTCCTCCTCCATATCTAAAGGATATCTTTGCTGGATATATTATTCTTGGCTCATAATTTGTCTCTTTCAATAGTTTGACTATTTGGTTTCACTTCTTCCTGGCTTGTAAAGTTTCTTCTGAAAAATCTGATGATATTCGAATGGGCTTTCCTTTGTAGGTTACCATCTCTTTTTTTCTGGTTTCCTTGAGGATTCTTTCTTTGCCATTAATTTTTGACAGTTTCAATACAATGTGCTTTGGAGAAGGCCTGTTTGGGTTGAGGTACTCATGTGTTCTATTTGCTTCTTGGATTCGAGGATCCAGTTCTTTCCAAAAATTTTGGAAGTTCTCATCAACTATTTGTTTGAATACACTCTCTGTTCCCTTCTCCCTTTCTTCTTCTTTTGGTATGCCCATTATTCTTATATTGCTCTTTCTAATTGAGTTAGAAAATTCTTGTAGACTTCTTTCATTTCTTTTGACTCTCATGTCTCTATCTTCTTCCATCTGTGTCATTTCCAGATTTCAATCTCAGTGTCACTGATTCTTTCCTCCATCTGGTCAGCTCTATTACCTAAGCTGGCTCTTTCATTCTTCACTTCATTTATTCAGTTCTTCATCTCTAGAAATTCTATTTGTTTTTTTTTTTTCAGTATTTCAATCTCTTTGGTAAAACGTCCATTTTGTTCTTTGATTGTGTTTCTGAGTTCATTAAACTGCCTGTCTATGGTTTTTGGCATCTTGTTGAGTTTTCTCAGAACTGCAATCTCGTATTCTCTGTCATTTAAGTCACATACAGTGGTACCTCGGTTTTCGAACATAATCTGTTCCGGAAGACCGTTCGAGTTCTGAAACGTTCAAAAACAACTAACAGCTAGGCCTCAGGATCTTTCACTCAGTGGAAGCAACATGACATGTTCAACTTCCAAGGTGTGTTTGAAAACTGAAGCATTTACTTCCATTTGTAAATGGAAGCATTTGTAAATCGAAATGTTCATCAACAGAGACGTTCGAAAACCGAGGTACTACTCTATTTCCATGTTTTTAAGTTCATTTTCTGGAAACTTTTCATTTACTTTCTAAGCTGTCTTGTTACCTTGGTTATTCATGGCAATTCATGAATTATTATTTCTCTTCATAGGCATATACAGGAGTGGGTTCTGCAACAGGTTGGTAGGAAGAGGTCTTTGCTTTCCAGTAGGTGTTGGTAGAATGCTTTCTTTTCTTTCCAACAGCAGCCTTTAATTCTCTCTCAGACTGTAGTGTCATATTTTCTCTGCATTGTTCCAGCTTTTCACACATTGGGGGATTTCCTGGAATGTGAGCTTTTCCTCTGTGAACAGGTTGCCTGGGTCTCAGGGCACCACCTCCAGTGGGGAATGTGGAAATCTTATGAAGTTCCAAAGTTCTTCCTGGACTAGATTCTGGGTCTTTGTGTTTCAGCGGCTCTCTTTATCCCTGTAGGGATCCACTCAGATAGGTGTGATGGGTTGTGGAAGTGGCTTGAGCAATGGTGGCGAGTACCAGCACAGCCCGTCCTGCATCCCGGGCTCCCTTCCATTCTTCACTGGAACTTGTTGGGCTGCAAGTCCGTGGCTACAGGCCACAGTTCTCTGAACTGCAAATATTCTGTTCTTTCGATCTGACACTGCTACTGTTCCACTTCTAGCACTGAGCAGGTGGGAATGGAGGACTCTCTCAGAGGGTGGAGAGTGGGTAGCTAAGCTCCGTGCCTAAGCCTTTCATCCTCTGCTTGTCAGTGAGAACTTGAACCTCCTTTTTTACCCTTCTTCCCTCAGTCTTTGTTCTGAAGTCTCTGCCGTGAGTGTTGGGTTTAGTGGTATTATATGCTGATACCTCAGGTGGGATTCTGGGCCATAAGGGAAGTGCTAGCTGTCTGAATTCTTCCCTCCTACGGCTGTGGTAGCTCCGGAATTCAGGGAGTTCAGAGCTCTAAGGTAGGTCTGCGTCCTGTGTCAGCTGTGGCCCGCGTCTCCACTCTTCCCCTTTCCCTCCTCCCCCTCTCACCCATTTTGCCCACCTTTAGATGATTTCAGTTGTGCGTCTCTTAGTCTTGACTGGTGCTCAGAGTGTCCTTTGTGGAATTATAGTTGTTCAATTCGTTGTAAATTTCAGGGGAGATTTCAAAAGGCTTACCTAATGCCATCATTTCTCTGTTTTCTTAATTTCTTTTTCTTTTTTTTTAAAATTTATTTATTGGGGTGACAATTGTTAATGAAATTACATAATTTCAGGTGTACAATTCTGTATTACATCATCTATAAATCCCATTGTGTGTTCACCACCCAGAGTCAGTTCTCCTTCCATCACCATGTATTTGATCTCCCTTACTCTCATCTCCCTCTCCCCAACCCCCTAGTTTGCTATTGCTGTATAAAAACACAAACAACTTCTGACTATTAGTTTTGTATACTGCTACTTTACTGAATTAATTTCTCGGTTCTAATCATTTCTGGGTGGAATTTTGGGGGTTCCCTGTATATAGTATCATGTCATCCGCAAATAATGCAATTTTAAGTATTTCTTTCCAATTTGGATGCCATTTATTTCTTTTTCCTGTCTTATTGCTGTGGTTAGGACTTCCAGTACTATGTTAAATAATAGTGGTGAAAGTGGACATCCTTGTCTTTTCCTTATCTTACAGAGAATGCTTTTAGATTTTCCCTGTTGAGTATGATGTTAGCTGTGGGTGTGTCCTTTATGGCCTTTATTATCTTCAAGTATTTTCCCTTTATTTCCACTTTGCTGTGAGTTTTAATCATAAATCGATACTGGATTTTGTCAAATGCTTCTTCTACATCTATTGATATGATCATATGATATTTTTTGAAGTGACAAAAATGTATTTTGTTTTTTTTTATATTAGATTCAGGTATATAAAACAACATAGTGGTTAGATATTTACACACCTTACAAAGTGAGAACCCCAACAAATCTAATAACCTTTGACACCATATATAGCTATTACAATACCATTGTGATCATGTGATTTTTATCCTTCATTTTGTTTCCATGGTGTATCACATTAATTGATTTGCGGATGTTGAACCAAACTTGCATTCCAGGAATAAATCACCCTTGATCATGGTATACGATCTTTTTAATGTATTGCTGAATTCGGTTTGCTAATATTTTATTGAGGATTTTTGCATCTACATTCATCAGGGATATTGGCCTGTCTTTTTTTTTTCCTAATGTCTCTGTCTAATTTGGGAATCAGGGTAATGGTGGCCTTGTAAAACTCCTCTTGAGTTTTTTGGAATAGTTTGGGAAGATAGACGATAATTCTTTGTATGTTTGGTAAAATTCACTTGTGGAGTCATCTGGTGCAGGATGTTTGTTTGTTGGCAGTTTTTATTTTTATTGAAATTTATTGGGGTGACAATGGTTAGTAAAATTACATATGTTTCAAGTGTACACTTATGTAATACATCATCTACATATCATATTGTGTGTTCACCACCCAGAGTCAGTTCTCCTTCCAAGACCATATATTTGACCCCATTTACTCTCATCTACCACCCTCCCCCCCTTACCCTCTGGCAACCACTAAACTGTTGTCTGTGTCTATGAGTTTTTGTTTCTTTATTTGTTTGTCTTCTTCCTTTATTGCTCTCAGTTTTATATCACACATATAAGTGAAATCATGATTCTCAACTTTTTCTGTGTGACTTATTTCACTTATCCTAATATTAATAATCTCAAGATCCATCCATTTTGTCTCAAATGGCACTATTTCATCTTTTCTTATGGCAGAGTAGTATTCCATTGTGTGATTACTGATTTGATTTTGTTAGTAGTAGTCAGTCAGTTCAGATTTTCTGTTTTTTCTTGATTCAGTCTTGGAACATGCATGCTTCTAGGAATTTGTCCATTTCTTTCAGATTGTGCAAATTATTGGAATTGTTGTTCATAGTACATTTTTATATATAAACCATTGTATTTCTGTGGTGTCAGTTGTTACATCCCCTCTTTCATTTCTGATTTTATTTGGGTCCTCTCTTTTTCTTAATGAGTCTGGTTAAAGATTTAACAGTTTTATTTATCTTTTCAAAGAACCAGCTCTTGGTTTCATTGATGTTTTTTATTTTTGTTTTAGACTCTATTTTGTTTATTTCTGCTCTGATCTTTATTATTTCTTTCTACTCACTTTGGGCTTTTTGTTGTTGTTGTTGATTTTTCCAGTTCCTTTGGACGTAACTTTAGGTTGTTTACTTGAAATATTCCTTGTTTTTTGAGGCATCTATGTATTGCTATGAATTTCCATATTAAGACTGCTTTTGCTGTGTCCCAAAGATTTTAAATCAGTGTATGTTCATTTTCACTTGTCTCAGGGCATCTTTTTATTTTCACCTTGATCTCATTGTTAACATATTCATTGTTTAATAGCATGTTATTCAGCCTCCTTGTGTTTGTGCATTTTTCAGTTTGTTTTTTGTAATTGATTTCTGGTTTCATAGCATTGTACTCAGAGAAGACACTTGACATCATTTCAGTCTTCTTCAATTTATCCAGATTTGTTTTTGTGGCCTAACATGTGGTCTATCTTAGAAAATGTTCCAAGTACCCTTGAAAAGAATGTATATTCTGCTGTTTTGGGGTGAAATACTCGAAAATTATCAATTAAATCAAAGTGGTCTAGTATATCATTTAAGCCCACTCTTTGCATGTTCATTTTCTGTCTGGAAGATTTACCCATTGGTGTCCATGGGGTGTTAAAGTCCCCTACTATGATTGTGTTACTGTTAATCTCTCTCTTTATGTCAGTCAATATTTGCTTTATATATTTAGATGATCCTATGTTGAGTTCATAAATGTTTACAAGAGTTATATCCTCTTGTTGGATTGATCCCTTTATTATTATGAAATGTCCCTCTTTGTCTCTTATTATAGTCTTCATTTTTGACTGATATAAGTATTGCTATCTCAGCTGTTTTTTTTCATTTCCTATTGCACGAAATATCTTTTCCTATCCCTTTTTCAGTCTGTGTGTGTCTTTCGGTCTGAAGTGGGTCTCTTGTAGACAGCATATGTATAGGTTTGGGTTTTTTTTTCTTATGTATTCAGCTGCCCTATGCCTTTTGATTGGAGCATTTTTTGGTGGGAAAGGTATACATTTTTTAAAGATTTTTTTAATTTATTGGGGTGACATTGGTTAGTGAAATTACATAGATTTCAGGTGTACAATTCTGTATTACATCATTTATAAATCTCATCGTGTGTTCACCACCCAGAATCAGTTTTCCTTCCATCACCATATATTTGATCCCCCTTACCCTCATCTTCCACCCCCCAACCCCCCTTACCCTCTGGTAACCACTAAACTATTGTCTGTGTCTATGAGTTTTTGTTTCTCATTTGTTTGTCTTGTTCTTTTGTTGTTTTTGGTTTATATACCACATATCAGTGAAATCATATGGTTCTCTGCTTTTTCTGTCTGACTTATTTCACTTAGCATTACACTCTCAAGATCCATCCATGTTGTCACAAATGTTGATTGGAGCATTTAATCCATTTACATTTAAAGTGATTATTGATATGTACATAATTATTGCCATTTTTATACATATTTATTTTCTTTTTACCCCTTTCTTCTTCTTAGGAGAAGTCCCTTTAACATTTTTTGTAATGCTATTAGGTTGGTGCAGCAGTAATTGTGGTTTAGAAGGTTAAAAATAGAGGCAAAATACTTTGGTGGTAATGAACTCCTTCAGCTTTTTCTTGCCTGGAAAGTTCTTTATATGCCCTTCAATTTAAACAATAGCCTTGCTGGGTAGAGTATTCATGGTTGTAGGTCCTTACTTTTCATCATTTAAAATATTTTGTGCCAATCACTTCTTTCCTGCAAAGTTTCTGTTGAGAAATCTGCTGACAACCTTATGGACACTCCCTTGTAAGTAACTAGTTGCCTTGCTCTTGCTGTTTTCAGAATTCTCTCTTTGTCCTTACCTTTGGCATTTTAATTATGATGTGTGTTGGTGTGGGCCTGTTTGAATTTATCTCGTTTGGGACTCTGTGCTTCCGCGACTTATATGTCTATATCCTTCACCAGGTTAGGGAAGTTTTCAGTCATTATTTATTCAGATGGTTTTTCAGTTCCTTGCTGTCTCTCTTCTCCTTCTGGTACCCGTGTAATGTGAATGCTGTTAAAATTGATGTTGTCCCAGAAGTCTTTCAAACTATTCTCATTTGTTTGGATTCTTTTTTCTTTTTGTGGTTCTGATTGGGTGTTTTATGCTACCTTGTCTTCCAAATCACTGGTTCCATCTTCTGCTTTGTATAGTCTGCTATTGATTCCTCCTAGTGCATTCTTCATTTCAGTTATCATATGCTTCATTTCTGACTGATTCTTTTTTGTTTCTGTGTCCTTTTTTATACTTGCCATATCTTTGTTGAAGTTCTCACTAAGTTCCTTGAGTATTGTTGTAACCAGCATTTTGAACTCTGCTTCTCACAGATTGCTTGTCTCCATTTTATTTCTTTTTCTGGAGTTTTCTCCTGTTCTTTTATTTGGGACATATTTCTTTGTCCTCATTTTGGCTGCCTTTGTGTTTGTTTCCACATATTAGGTAGATTTCCTACATCTCTCTGTCTTGGCTGGGTAGCTTTATATAGTAGTTGCTCTATGGGACCCAGTAGTATGGTCTCCCTGGTCTCCTGTGCCGGGTGCTCCAGGAGTGTCCCCTGTGTGTGTTGTGTGTGCCTTCCTATTGTAGTTGAGACTTGATTGTTGTTTGCATGTCAGTGACCCTCAAAATGTCTGGTTTTGGGGTTTGACCACATCTACAGCTTATGGGATGCTGTGCTGGAGTCTTATCCCATTGATATGAATTTGTTCCAGTGGGCTCTGGTGCCTGCTGAGACTGTCCTTTGGCTATACCACCTGTGGGGCTAATTGTGTGGTGCTCTACTGTGGTCAGAAACCAACGTATGGGTATGTTGGTTCTGAGGTCTCCTGAGACGGGCTCTGGTGCAGGCCAAATCAGCCACTGCCTGTGACTGGCTTGGAACTACCTGTTAGGAGCTGCAAAGCAATCCAGAGTTGGTTGCTGTCCGTGCTGGACCTGGAAGCACATGGGAGAGGCTGTACTGTGAACTGAGGATGGCTGCCACCAGTACCAGGCCTGGGGTTGCTCTGCCAAAAGCTCAGGGCACCCTGAAGCCTGCTGCCACTTGCCAGCTCCTATCAAGCTTGGTTATTGACAGAGCATCCACTAGTGCAGTACACTAGTTGGGTTAGGTGAGTATCAGTGTCACCAGGGTGAGGGGTGTTCACTAGGCTAGTGTAGATTCTGGTTTGGTGCCCATGCTGAGTCTGGAGCTACTCAGCAAAAGTCTCAGAGCACACCAAGGCCAGCCATTGCCTTCCTGGGCCCACAGACTCCTGAGAGTTGTCCAAGAAAGAGTGCAGTGTGGGCAGGGCTGTTTCCCTGCCACGTAAAGTGCCCCCAGTAGTGTGTGAGTTGGATAGGACATAATCCCAAGGAGTCACCAGGGTGGAGCAAACAGATTTTGTCAAGCCAATGCAGATTCAGATTTGGATCTGTTGGGGGAGGCCTCCACACAGGAAAAATAGGGGCCACCTGTAGGCTTCACAGGAGGAGAGCTCAACACAGGGACCATGGCGGCTGCCCCTTCAACCTGAAGCCATTCTCTCCCTGTATGTCTCTCGTGCCTCCCAAGTTGTTATCCTTCTATCGGAGCTTAGGGTGAGTGCCTGGGAGCTGGTGAGTCTGTTCACGGGCTTTTTAAAGAAGATGCCTGGGTTTCCTGCAGCCCTCTGTCTCACCCCAAAGGATGGAATCCCTGCTGATATTCACAGCCAGATGTTGTGGTAATTCCTTTTCCCGGCACTAGAATCCTGTGCTGGGCAGCCTAGTGTTGGGCTAGGGTCCCTCACTCCTCAATGGGGACCTCTGCAGCTGAGATTTCCCTCCCGATGCTCAACTGCCACATGTGGGTGTGGGGCCAGCCCATTTTGCAACCTCATCCCTCCTAGTGGTCTCCACATGGACTCTTCTTTATATCCTTAGTTGTAGGATTCTATTCAGCTAGTTTTCATATGGTTCTCCAGATTAATTGTTCTATAATTTAGTTGTAATTTTAATGTGGTCATAGTGGGAGGCAAGCACAGCATTTACCAACTCTGCCATTTTGTCTGGGATTTGACTTTGACAGCTTTTAAGATATTCTTTTTATTGCTGATGTTGAGCATTTGATTACGATGTGCTTTGCTGTAATTTTTTCATGTTTTTTGTGCTTGGAGTTCATTGAAATTCTGACATTTTTGAGTTTTCATCAAATTTAGAAAATTTCCTGCCCTTATTTTTTCAAATATTTTTTTACTTGTCCCCTCTCTTCAATCAGGGCTCCAATTAGGCATATGTTAGGCCCCTTGAAGTTGTCCCACTGCTTACTGGTATTCTGTTCATTTTTTCAGACTTTTTTCTCTATATGTTTCATTTTGAATAGTTTCTATTTTTATGTCTTCAAGTTCATTAATCTTTTCTTCTGAAATGTCTAATTTGCCATTGTTCCTATCCAGTGATTTTTTTTCAACTGACACATTGTAGTTTAACTCTCTAGTAGTTTGATTTTGGTTCTTTTTTATGCCTTGTGTTTCTACTTAATATATTCAATCTTTTCTTTAGCTTCATAAGTATATGAAATCCAATTGTATAGTAATAGTTGCTTTTATGTCCTTATCTATTATTATAGCATCTATATCACTTTTGGGTCTGTTTTAATTGATTGATTTTTTTTTTATCTTTGAGTTTTGTGCTTATTTGCATGTTGGATAATTTTTTATTGGATATCAGACATTGTGGATTTTTACCTAATTGGGTGTCAGATATTTTTCATTTTTATAAATACTCTTGAGTTTTATTCTGGGATGAAGTTCAGTTACTTGGAAAATTTTTTATCTTTTTAAGTCTTGTTTTTATGCTTTATTCAGCAGAACCAGAGCAGCGTTTAGTCTAGGCTAATTTTTCTCCACTAATTAAGGCAAAAACCTTTCTGATTACTCTAGTGTATACTTTGTGAATTGTTACTTTTTCTTTTCTGGCTAGTGGGAAAGGGAACTATATCGAGCCCTGTGTAAACTCCAGGAAATGTTATCTCCACTGCTCTGGTAGTTCACACACACACACACACACACACACACACACACTCACACACACTCACACACTCACACACACACAGATATCAGTACTCAGCTAAATAATAGTGGAGGACTCTCTTCAGATCTTTGAAGTTCTTCCTCTGTGAAGATTTTTTCTTTCCAGTACTCTGCCATACAAAGTCTGTATGCCATAGTCTCCCTGGATTTGAGTTTAGTCTCCTCCACTCAGGGAAATCACCATGATGTACCTGGGTTCCCCTCCCTGTTCTAAGGTCTGGAAACTCTGTCCAGGTAATAAGCTGGGGAAATCATAGGGATCACCTAATTTGGTTTTTGTCGCTCAGTAATTGCTGTCTTCATTGCCCAGTATCTTAAACCCCATTTATATATATATATATATATATATTTTGTCCCCATTTTTTAGTTTTTTTAAGGCAGGAGTTACTTTCCAAGCTTGTGCTAGGAATGAAATGAGATAAATATGTGGGAAAACAGCTCGCTCAACTTCTGAAACTCAAAAAGTTAGTAAAAACTTTTTTTTCCCCATTTTTTTGTTAAGTGAATTAACTGGCATAGTACAGCTGGCACACAAAAAAATGGAAGCATGGACTTGAATCCTGGTTTTCTGAATCCTAGTCCTATACACTAGGATATTGAGTATATTACAAGCACACTACCACTATTTTTAAGGATCCTAAAATATATGTCATCTGGATCACATACCAGTTCCCATTGTATCGATATTTTCCCCTGGAAAAAACGTAGTTCAGAGTTACCAAATACATCTAGGAAGCAGTTTAGGGGATTTAAATGCCAAGCTGATGCATTTAAATTTTATTAAAATTCTGTGTAGTGGTTTGACTGATACTCTTGAAATTATTCAAAGACACCACAGTTTGAGGCTACTTTTTCCATTCTGCCAAGCCTGTATAAGACGTATTCTTTTTTTAATTGAATGAATTTGACATGTAACACTGTCATATTGGATATTGGACAGTTAAAGTTATACAGTGTGTTATTTTGATACATTTGTATATTGTAATATAATTGACAATGTAGCAATATTTATCACATTACATAATTATAGTACAATTTATTTTCTATATTCATTATACTGTGCATTAGATCTCTGTGGCTTATTTAGTACGGTTACAAGTTTGTACCCTTAAACACCATCACTCTTATCACCCCACTCCCACACCCTGATAACCAACATTTTACTCTCTTTGTTATAGGTTTAACTTTTTTAGATTCCACATATAAGTGATATCATTACAGTACTTGTATTTCTGTGTTTGATGTATCTCACTTAGCACACTGTGCTCAACGTCCATCATGTTGTTGCAAGTGGGAGTATATCTTACCTTCTCATGGCTGAAAAATCTTCCATTGTGTATAATGACCACATCTTTTTTTATTCATTTGGGAATTTGGGTTGTTTCCACGTCTTGACTATTGTGAATAATGCTGTGATAAACATGAAAGTGCATATATCTCATTGAAATTCCATTTTCGTTTCTTTTGGGTGTATACCCAGAAGTGGAACTGCTGGATAGTGTGGTAGATCTGTTTTTAAGTTTTTGAGGAACTTCCATATTGTTTTCCATACTAGTTGGATAAATTTACATTTCCACCAACAATGTATAAAGTTTCCCTTTTCTCCACATCCTCACCAGCACCTGTTGTCACTTGTCTCCTTGATGATAGCCATTCTAACAGGTGTGAGGTGACATCTCATTGGGGTTTTGACTTGCATTTCCCTAATAGCTAGTGAAGTTGAGCACCTTTTCATGTGTCTGTTGGCCATTTTGATTTCCTCTTTGGAGAAATGTCTATTTAGTTCTGCCCACTTTTTAGTTGGGTTGTTTTAATGTTTTTATTGTTGTTGTTGAGTTGATTAAGTTCTTTATATTGTTTTGATGTTAACTCTTTATCAGATGTATGGTTTGCAAAATTTTTCACCTATTCTGTAAGTTATCTTTTTAAAAATCATTTCCTTTGTTGTGCAGAAGCTGTTGAGTGGTTGTAGTCCCATTTGTTGATTTTTCCTTTTGTTATTTCTGGTGTTTTGTTTTGTTTTGTTTTGTTGTTTTTTTGCATCAGAGGGCTCATTCTTGTTACCATTACCCACAGAGCCTCCTTCTTCCAGAGGTAAGATGGCAGGTGGAGGAATGGATCGCGTACAAACAAGACTGACCCAACCCATAGAATAGCAAACTGTTATCAGAGATGAGACTATACTCTAAGTGTTTTGATAGTTTACCTTGCTAGTAGTGGGGAGATAATTTGGGGTTATGTGGTCACTTGAAACTGCTGTAACTGTATCTGAAGCACTGAACCTAGAAAGGTACTAACAGTTGCTCACTCACTGGGCTGCTCTTGTATTCCTCTCCCTCCCTCTTGTGCACTTAGGTTACCGTATTCGCCTGGGCTCTAGCACTGACAAGAAGGACACAGGCCGGCTACATGTAGATTTTGCACAGGCTCGAGATGACCTGTATGAATGGGAATGCAAACAGCGTATGCTAGCAAGGGAGGAGCGCCACCGTAGAAGGATGGAAGAAGAAAGATTGCGCCCACCATCCCCACCTCCGGTGGTCCACTATTCAGATCATGAATGCAGCATTGTTGCTGAAAAACTAAAAGGTATAGGAAGCATTCAAGCTTTGTGATTAAAATAACTCTTCTCTTTGGGGAAATTTAATAAATATATTTGTATTGTTGCCAGTTATCCTTTGAGTTTTCCACCAATGGATTCTAAGCACTTCGTGTGTTGGAGTCTTACACATAGAAAGGTGTACCTAGTAATTCAAGAACCAGAAAATCTGTCCCTCCCACCTGAGTCTCTGCTCCTTCACTCTCTCAAGGGATGGCAGTTTTCTCTCCACATGCCAAGTAACTAGAAAGAAACAAGTTTTTTCCCATTTTTCCACATCAGAGAATTTTGGGCTGTGATCCATGACTTGGGACCAGTAAGTATTCCCCTTTCATCATGGATAACAAGTTAGTTTTGAGTTATAAATCAGAATGTTAGAAGTTAATGCAACCCTGGAAAACTCTGATAAAATCTCCATTTTACAGATGAGAAAACAGAGGCCCAGAAAGTAGTCACAGTGTACATTCTTATATGACTCAAAGACTTTACCACCAACTAAAAGAGGACTTGTTTGATCATTTAAAATGGCCAACTTATTTCATACAGTGACTATGGAAACTTCTAGACATTGCTAAATGAGTCTGCTTTCCCTTTAGTTTTGATTCCTATTCCCCTTGCTTGACTCTCAAAACCATTTTGCTAATTTAATATTAATAGCCTTGCTTGGTCTCCTGTGTTAGTAGCTCAAATTTAGTCTTTTACATTCTTTAAGTATGGTTGATTTTATTGGCTGAATACTAGTGTCTCATTGATCTTATTGATGACACCAACCCAGCAGCTCTAATGCTATGAATTATCCCTGCTTCTTGTGCTCTAGTCTCAGCAAGGTGCTTCTAATTCCACTTTCAAAATAAGTTTCATTCACCAAACTGTGTTTTTATGATATAGCCTAAGGAATTCACACATTTAAGAAATCTTTTTTTTGGATTGATTTTTGTCTTCCTGTAAGAGAGAAGCAAAAAACAGAGTCTAGAATAGAGACACAGAAGTAATGGTGCATTTTGGAAAGCTGGAAAGGCTGAAAGCATTGGTAAGATACCAGGTCCAAGACTTGCCTGTTCACATGATACAAAACCGGTCAATTTAAATTTTTTAAAAACTGAATTTGCTGGTTGAGTGGATCTCAAGCATAAAGTGAGCATCCACATAAAGATTGTATGCAAATAGTGAAATAAAAAGCTGCTATAAAGGGAAGGCTGACCTCTCAATATATGTCTGCACTGAAAAAAAGCAAGAGGCAGGAATTTCAAATTGCAGTGAGAGATATTTCCACTGGACGTAAGGGTTTCTGGCCAGAGAGGGATGTGGAGCCCTAGAATGGGCATTTAATGAGATAATAATGGACTCTGCCTCTCAGGAGTCTTTAACAGGAGAATATATTAAGTGGCTATCTCAGGAAGCTGGACCAGAAGCTTTGGAAGAGCTGTGCTACTATTTTAACATCAGAGAATAACTGCTAACTAGCTACAGAAATCTACTTGGAAGTTTCCTCAGGCAAGCAAAACAGTATGTGGAGAAATGTAGAAATAGAATGAATTACACAAAAATAGATTGTGACTGAGACTGATTGGAAGTCCTGGGGCTGTGGATTGGCTGCAGGAGTGATGTTGTAAAAGGTCAAAGATGCAAGTGTTTATTCCTGAAGAATTACCCATTTAACTCCTTCTTAAGCCTCCTTCCAACACTATAGTTCCATGGATCCAGGAACAAAGTTACTGTCAAATTGAAGTTAGACTCAAGTTTAGTTTTTCTTATTAAAAAATAGGTTGTGAAAAACTCATAGACACAGACAATAGTTTAGTGGTTACTAGAGGGTAACGGGGGTGGGGAGAGGGAGATGAGGGTAAGGGGGATCAAATATATGGTGATGGAAGGAGAACTGACTGAGTGGTGAACACACAATGGGATTTATAGATGATGTAATACAGAATTGTACACCTGAAATTATGTAATTTCAATAACAATTGTCACCCCAATAAATAAATTTTTTTTAAAAAGTAGGTTGTGGAATTCTGAAGTTCTCTCAACTGCTAATTCATACATTACACACATGTACACATACAATCAGAGAGGTTAAGAAATTTGCAATATGTGAAAACTATATCAGAAATGAAAATTTGTTTAAGGAAAGAAGGAAGAATTGTCTTTCTGAAAATTCTTCATAGACTGCAACCAATGACTATGAGTCTTTCATTGTTTCAGTCTGTCTGCCTGCCTGTTGCCTGTGTGCATATGTGTGTGCATGCACTGTTTCTCATCCTCAGCAATTCATTCAACAACTACTGCCATAAAGCCATGGTGGCCTCCTTGCCAACATGTTGGGGAAATAGATCGAGATTTGATTACTTTTGTTGATTCTAAAACTAAATTCTTTCTTTTTTCTCAGATGATTCCAAATTCTCAGAAGCTGTGCAGACCTTGCTCACCTGGATTGAGCGAGGAGAGGTAAACCGTCGCAGCGCTAACAACTTCTATTCCATGATCCAGTCGGCCAACAGCCATGTCCGCCGCCTGGTAAATGAGAAAGCTGCCCATGAGAAAGACATGGAAGAAGCAAAGGAGAAGTTCAAACAGTCCCTTTCTGGAATTCTCATTCAATGTGAGTGGAAATCAGAGTTCCGCTGAAAGGATGAGAGGGCACTTTACTTAGTCACCAGTTTTTCTACACAGGAGCCAGCCCTACAAAGCCATTCTGTGTCAAGGGCCAAGGCTCCCTTCTTCATTGCCTTGCACTTTCTTTATATTGCTAAGTACCCCCTCCTCCAATTTCACAAGATACATGTGGGGACCACCTATGTTCATCTTCTCTGGTATATCTACTTCAGCTCCTTAGAAACGCTGATACTTAGGCCACAATCCTCTGCTTCTACTTTTACTTGCTCTCAAATTACAAGAAGCCCCTGGCCTCAGTGGAAAGGTTGGGATTTTGTTGCTGAAGTTAGAATGTAGCATTACCATTTGTAAGATTTGCATCATTGTTATAATATGCTTTTCAGGTACTCAATTTTAGTGATAAATGTAATTATATTTCCCAAGGTGATTGAATGAAAGCCAAATTTGCTAATTCAGTCTTTTGTTTTTAGTTTCTTTTCTTCTACATTTCCTTTCCTAGATGTCATAGACACTGGGACAGGATGGGAAGCCAGTGAAATGACCATTTTTAAAATGAAGTACCACTCTAAACCTACCCAAGGTCTCTTAAATGAGGCATATCAGAAAAATTCTCAAGTAATATTCTTAGTTCACCATATTATAAAATTGTTCAGTCATGTATTTTGAATAAGGAACTGTATTCACCTTAAGAATAAGGGTATAGTTTTATGATTTTCTTTTGAACAGTTATGGCCCACTCTTCTCATACTTGACTTCCCATAGTTGACTCTTATGTGATTAGGATTAAGGAGGAATTATCTCATTTTCCATTTTATTTTGAAAGTATGTGTGGGCATAGAATCCAGGAAGAGAAATCACATGTTTTTAGGACTTCATAATAAATAGAAAAAGAGAGAAGCAAGCATCATGGGAATTTAAATCCTTAAATCCTTAGTTGACAGGATACAAAAATGGCTATAAAGAAAGAAACAGCACCTCTGGATTTTAATACTGTGAATACTCAGCCATCCATAGGCTCTTGTCCTTCATTTCTTTCCCCCAAAAAATGTCATGTCTAAATTTTCCTTCTCTTAAACTGGTTAAGATAAAGCCCCAGAATATTTGTACACATTTCCCCTTTGACATTTTAAGAGACCCTGAAAATTGCTATCTACGACTGCACTTACAGTGTTCTTTCATGAAACTTACGTTTCTCCAGTCGACAAGCCTGTGTGGGTAGACCTAAAATGGATTCCATCTGTCTTAGGTTTTGATTTAATGCTTCTGGTTAAACAAACCTCAGAATTATAAAAGGATGGATTCTATTGAAAAGGAGCATCGAGGCTCATTTTGGAGGGCCAGTTTATGAAAGAAGACAATGGTCAAAAGGAACTGGTACAGTCCACTGTCTGCTGCCGTGCTGTGCAGGGTCAGTAGTACTCAATCACATTCACCATGACTCTTGCCTCTCCTGCCTGAATGAATACAGACTGCCTGTATTCAAACTTAAGTCGCCATTTCACCTCAAACCTTCTGGAGTTCCCTTTTCTCTTGTTGTATATTGACATCTCTACCTTTGAATCACCTTTAAAATCATGGTACCCCAACACACGTAGCCTTTTCCGAGTACAACCATAGTCTAGTAGTGTCATTCAAGAAGACACAACAAACCTGATGCTTCTCTTATTTCTGTTTTTTCTCTCTTTTGCCATTCCTGGATGATATTCTGGCCTGATTCAACTGCTGATCTGACTCTGCAGTTGAGCAGATAGTAGCTGTGTACCATTCTGCCTCCAAACAAAAGGCATGGGACCACTTCACAAAAGCCCAACGTAAAAACATCAGTGTTTGGTGCAAACAAGCTGAGGTTGGTAACTTTTTATTCTGATAACCCCTGAAGGGTATGGTTTTTTTCTTTAACAAGTTATTGATTTGGAGTTTAGCCAGAATTAAATAGCGCCAAGCTCCTATGGTCACAACTAGGCCCTAATGAAACACTAAGATATGTTCTGTAACCTGTCACTGTGTCTAGACCACCTGCTGCCAAAAGGATAATAAATGTGCACACGTCTTGAATGCATTCTACTGGATAGAAACCTTAATAGTGAAAATGTAGGTATGAAAATTATAAGTATATTTCTCTAAGCTAGCTAGTCTTAGATACAATAACAATTACTGACCTGTGTATCTAATGTTAGTATTATTAGGTCTGTCTTTTTTAGAGCATCTTGACAGTTGAAGCTGGAAGCTGCCTGGTATTACATTGGAGCATTGAAAATTCTGAGGATTTTTTTGTTTGTTTGTTTGTTTTTTTCTCAAACCTGCTTAGCCATCTTTATAGTTGGTAGCTTTAAAGGTAGCAGGGGACTCTGGTATCAGATTAAGGTTGACACGTACCTCTCTGCTTGTGCTCAAGTAACATTTTTAGTGGAACGATAGAATGTGTCTGATGTGGTGAGGTTGCCATTCTGAATCCAAGGTTAAAAACCAAGATGGGAGGTATGTTTTTACTGATGTGCCTTTGGAATAGTGTTACATATACCTCAAGTTCTTCTCTTCCTATGGGCAGCTTCATTACCCAGCCCTGACACTTTTGATCTATGTGTCCAGCCACTTTTTCAACTTCGTTTCTGAGTTCTCTTTGCCAGTCTGATAGCAGTCCCATTACTTCTATCAATGCAAGTTGTCATATTCCTTAACATTTAAATAGTATTTGTGAAGCATTTAAATTTTATAAAGCATTTTTCCATTGGTTATCTAACCTACCTCCCAAACCAAAAGATTTGTTGTAGTTGGAAAGAACACTGGACTTAGAGTCAGTCATGAATACACATCTCAGCTTTGACACATTATAGCTATGTGACTTTGAACAAGTTAGTCAGCCTTTCTCAGTCTGTATTTCTTCACTGGTACATTGGAGTTAATAATGAAACCAGTCATACAGGATTAAATGAGATGGGAGATGTGTAGATAGTTTGAAAAAATGTAAATGCTATATAAATGGTAAATAGTATTATTTCAATTTATCATTAATGGCTCATAAGGGTTAATAACTAGGTATAGTATCCATGTTTTACATGCGAGGAAACTGACACAGTAATGTGAAGTGAAGTACACAAAATTGCAGTGCTAGTAAGTGGTCAATTCAGGACTAGAAATTCTTCTCATGCTAATATAAACTGCCTTGTGGTCTTCAGCGAATCATTTAATCTTTGTAGACTTCAGTTTCCTAACCTATAAAATGAAGATAATGATGTATTCTTTCTGTCTTTCATGAGAATGACACAGCTTGTGTGGCAAAATTTGAAAACTGTGAAGAGCGTTTAGAGGAAAATAAGCCAAGCCCTGTTCATACTCATACATTGTCTGTGAGCCATCAGTTTTTGTTCAGCAAAGGGACTGGGAGTCACTGGGGAGAAATCTCTGAACACATCAGCTCAATGGATGGGTGGAATCATGAAAAGCAGTAATATTTTAATTGTTTTTAAAAGGAATTAGAAATAAAAAAGGAACTATTGTCTTACTTTAGCACAAAATGATTTTAGAATCCTAGGGCCTCAACAAACAAACAAAATTCAACATTTCAATTCAAACATTTACTGAGGAATTCTGTCGCAGGTATTATGACAGGCAATGCAGGATGAGATGGCATTGGATTTCAGGGAACTAGAAGGTTAACAAAAGTGATCAAGGGGAGGGGTGGAGTTTAGTGCCCTAAAATAAAAATATCCAAACTCTTTAGTGTAGTTTGAATAGTTCAGAAGAATAAAGGTTGAGAGAAAAATAGTCAATGACTTACAATTGTAGAAAAGCATTATTAAGTTTCTACTTTCCCTTCAATACACATATATGTATTTCCCTTTTAGGGGGTGGAAGAAGAAGCTGTCTGAACTGCCCCACCCATTACCGAAAACCCTGCCAACACATACAGATGGTCCCAACATAAGATTTTTGGTACAAAATTGATACGCATTCAGTAGAAACTGTACTTGGAATTTTGAATTTGGGTCTTTTCTTGGTCTAGCAATATGAGGAGTGATAATCTCTTGTCATGCTAGCCAGCAGCAGCCTGCCACAGCTCCCAGCCAGTCATGTGATCATGAGCATAAACAACCAATACTCCACAGTGTACTGTGTCGCCAACATTTTTTGGATTTCGTGTTCTACTGGCTAGGCTAAGTTATGATGTTTGGTAGGTCAGGTGTATTAAATGTATTTTTGACTTACAATACTTTCAACTTATGATGGGTTTATCAGGTCATAACCCTATGTAAGTGGAGGAGCATCTGCATTGCCTTTTTATAGGAGGAAGGCAGCCTCTCATTGGAGCACTGACTTGCCTAAGGCCCAACTCTTCCATAAACGACTTTGCAATAAAATATTTTCCATTAATATTATTCATCAAGGCTCTCTGTAGTTATATCAAGCTTACCTATCTGGTGGGTATATACTTTTGTTTAATTATCTTCTCAGTGAAGATAGCTATGCCAGTGAGCTAGACATTTTTCTGGGTCTGTGGAGAACTGAGAGCTATATACCCTATCACGTACTTTTGTAGCAGAGCTTCCTTGGCAGAGTGATAAAGATAAAGTATATGGCTAGCAGGACTTACCAAGAACTACATTTCATAATGTGGCTTGTAGACTTTGTAAAAACCCAGAAAATGTTTCATGCCTATTGGACTAAATTAAGGTCTACCTAGAATATCTCAATCTTGATACGTAAAACAACTGAGAGTAGAACATAACTTATCACCTCCCTTTAGGCATTGCATTTCCTAAACCTAAAAGACCTCTTCTACTTTATATTGGTGCTTCTTTAAATCATGGCTTTTTTTCAGCCTCTGCATACTTTCACTAGGTAACGGGCAACTCTGAGGAGTAATGGAGGTATCCTGTAGAAAGTGACAAAACTGTCTTCTTTTTTTTATTACTTTTTCTTTCTTTTTTTATAATTTATTGGGATGACAATTGTTAGTAAAATTACATAGGTTTCAGGTGTACAGTTCTGTATTACATCATCTATAAATCCCATTGTGTGTTCACCACCCAGAGTCAGTAATCCTTCCATCACCATATATTTGAAAACTGTCTTCTTATATTGGGGCTGCTGCATAGCACCCCACTGAGAAACAGAGCATCCCCATGACTAAATCAACTAGACTGGCTTTTTTTTCTTTTTTTGACTTAGTCATTGAAGCTACAACTCCTGAATCAGGGGGTTCATCAAGTTGGAAGTTTCTGGCACTGAACATTTTTACCAGTTGCCTCTGAGAATAAGCCTCCCAGACCTCCTTATGTCACAAAGTACTTATCCCTTGTCTCATTGTAATATTCCTACCAGCAGCCAACATTGTCTTACTCTGGTGAGAGAGGTTATGGAGTAAGAAGAAAATGTCCCCAAAGGCAGACATTTTCTCACTTTGGTAGCATGTGCCAGGCAGCCTAGTTTGCTAATGAGTCTTTTTCACTGGTTTACCTTTCCAATTTATATGTGTGAGGCTCCTTCTGATACAGTTGGAAAGGCTATTGAAAGGAAGGCTAAAGTCCCCTACTAACAGTTAGGAAGGCTAAAGTCCCTACTAACAGTATCTATAGTGACTTTACTGGCAGTTCGCTGTGTTGTGGAAACTTTTTCTATAGAATCATTTAAAATCTGCAAATTTCTCTCACTGAGTAGCTGGCATAGATTAGAAGTTATGTCTTGGATAATACAAAAATATAGAAACTGGAGCCATGGCAGTAGACACTGAAAATACCGTACACTTGCGTCCTCACTAATACGAGAAAAAGAGACTTGGCGATTACTAAAATGAAATACTGTGATTGTTACAATAACTCTCTCTACATTTCCAGGCTTCCCATTCCATATTCTGAAGAACTGTTTGCAGATAGATGGTCAAGTCATCTGCATACCCTTGTTTTAGGACCCATTTTCACTAATACTAGCTATTGGCTTTTAGCCATCGAAACACATATTAACACAATTTGGATCAACCTAATTTGTATTTCCATTATGTGTCATATAATAGACATTGATTAAGAACCTGTGTTTGTGCTTTGTTTTGTTGTGTTGAATGATATCACAGAATCAAATCCCTACATAGGGGTAGAAGCTATCTCCCCATCCTCTGCTCCTTTCCATTCCTTCATCTCACCCCTTCCCCACCTAGTATCCTGATAATGTTGAAAGTCTGGGTAAGTAAGCTTTTGTTACACAATTAAAAAGGAATTTTGCTTTTCTGATAGTCATGTTCTTATAATAAAACAATGATTTATGATTTGTTTATTTTATGATAAATAAAAAATATCAGTTGGTACATACTTGATTCTTTTCATGCATTTTCCTCTGTCTAGGGTTTCAGTTTTATTCTATGTTGAAAGTGCTTTGTCCTCCAATGTGGAGCAGTGTGTGAATTTTTAAGCTTCAGAAAAGTTACCATTAGAACAGACTCAACGCCATTATAATGCATTTTCAGAAATCAGTAACAGTTCACTGTTTAAATGAAAATTATCACAGGCCTACTGTGGGCAAGTAAGTGGTATAGAAACTTTAGAAGGGCTATCTTACCTTTCTTGATGTAGTCTATCAGTGATGTGACCGACTCAATTTCAGGTAGAGATTTACAAATGAAAATTTCTGGAAAATGTTTTTGCATGCCATTGCCACTCTTTTCGTTTTGCACTAGATTCAAGTCTCAGGATGGGGAAAGGGGCAAATTTGGGAGGCACTGCTGTTTCTCTTGCTCCCTGCACTTCAGTGGCTCAGAGTCCTCCTTCTGCCTGCACCTATGTCCAGGCTAGGTGGAGTTCCTTCCTTCAGTAAATGCCACCTTTCACCCTTTCACTCTAAAAGTATTTGTTAGGGTTGGTTTCCCAAAGTAGAGCTTTTTTGATCGACCAGAGAATACAGAAAGTAAGTATCTTAGCTATCAAGAGCTTTTATGGTAAGGTTTTCAAAGAATTAAAATCTCACTTACTTTACTTAGGGGTACTGTTATTTACTAAATGCTCCCCATAAGTTTACTGTAGTATTGTACCTTTTAACCTCTGGTGTTCTCTTTGTCTTTTATCCTATTCATGTGACTTAGTATTGGATATTTATAGAAGAGTAATGAGGGAGAATTAGAGAGCTTGGTCCCCAGCATATATCATCAGTTTGGCTTAAATAAACTCATAGATACACACACACACACACACACATATGGAGAGAGAGAGAAAGAGAGAGAGATAAATAGATGACAGATAGATATAAATAGATGATAGATAGGTAGGTAGATAGATAGATAGATAGATAGATAGATAGATAGATAGAAGATAGATAGATAGATAGATAGATAGATAGATAGATAGATAGATAATGATACAGGTCTTAGTTTCTTTGTAGCTAAAAAAAATTGTCTAGTGGTTTGAGGACTCCAAGCTCTGCCACTTTTCCAACCTAACTGAATAACTTAGAGCAAGCTTCCCCTTAATTTTTCTCACCTTCATTTCATTATATACTAAAGGAACTGGTAACTAGTTCCTGAAGTAATTTGAAGCATTGAGATAAAATTTGCCCATAGGTCTGTTATATTTCTAGGGACATTTCTTTTTAGTTTCAGGTGTACAAAACAATGGAATAGTTAGACATTTATCATTTATACCCCTCACAAAGTGATAACCCCCTCCCCCTCTGACATCGCATACAGCCGTTAGTTACATTTCTACTGTCTCTATTCCTAATGCTGTACTCCTTCTTGTGAATATGTATATATATATATATATATATATATATATATATATATATATATATATTTATTTATTTATTTATTTAATATATATGTATACAAAATTATAGCTAACATTCATTATCATTCAGCTTCAGCTTCAAGTGTACAGCACAGTGATCAGGCATCGACACCACCCCTGAAGTGGTCTCCATAATAAGACAAGTGTCCATCGGATTCCCTACAAAATCTTGACATTATTGATTATATTCCCCAAACTGACTTTAGTATCCCCATGGCAATTTTGTGGTTACCGATTGTTCTTTCTAATCCCCTCACCTTCTCCCTCATCCCCACCTGCCTCCCATCTAGCAACCCTCAGTTTTTCCTTAATACCTCTGAGACTGTTTCTGATTAGTTCATTCATTTATTCTTTTCTTTAGATTCCACATATAAGTGAGACATATGGTATTTGTCTTTCTCTGTCTGACTTATTTCACTAAGTATAATGTTCTCTAGGTCCATCCATATCGTTGCAAATGGTAAGATTACATTCTTCTTTATGGCCAAGTAATACTCCATTGTATAAATGTACCACAGTTCTTAATCCAGTCGTTTACTGATGGGCATTTTGATGGTTTCCATGTCTTGGCTATTGTATATAGTGCTGCAATAAACATAGGGGTGCATAAATTTTTTCAAATTAATGTTTTGGATTTCTCTGGATAGATACCTAGGAGTGGAATTGCTGGGTCGTGAGGTAGTTCCATTTCCAGTTTTTTGAGATACGTTCATATTAATTTCCATAATGGCTGCACCAATCTGCAATCCCACCAGCAGTGCGCGAGGGATCCCGTTTCTCCACATCCTCACCAGCACTTGTTTGTTGATTTATTGATGACAGCCATTTTGACTGGGGTGAGGTGGTATCTCATTGTGGTTTTTATTTTCATTCCTCTTATGATTAGTGAGGTTGAGCATTTTTTCATATGTCTGTTTGCCATCTGTGTGTCATCTTTTAGACAAATGTCTCTTCATGTCCTCTGCCTATTTTTCAATTGGGTTGTTTGTTTTTCTGGAGTTGAATTGAATGAATTTCTTATAAATTTTGTATATCAACCCCTTATCAGATATGTCATTGACAAATATCTTCTGGACAGACACATGCAAAAAAATGAAGCTGGACCACCTCCTTATACCATATACAAGAATGAATTCAAAATGGATTAAAGACTTAAATGTAAGATCTGAAATCATAAAACTCTTAGAAGAAAATATAGGAAGAAAGTTATAGACATTACCCAGAGTAATATTTTTACTGATATATCCCCTTGGACAAAGGAAGTAAGAGAAAAAAATAAACATATGGGATTACATCAAACTAAAAAGTTTTTTTCACAGCAAAGGAAACCAGCAATAAAACAAAAAGGGATCCTACTGTCTAGGGATATTTTTAAATATGTGAAAGACCTCTAGATAAGCTGTATCATTTAGTTATTTAATTTTTTATACTTCTGAGAAGAAACTATACTTTTTTGCCCCACTGGAAGCAGAAAGATGTTTTGTGGATGCTGAGCAGCTACAGGACATGTCTTAGGTCTCAGTTAGATCTTCCTGCCCTGGGACATTTCCGTAGAAGGAACAAAATTTACTCTTCTGAAAAACACAATAACTTTCCTAGAGTTAGACAATGTGTTTGTGAATTGAGAGTTGGTCTCTGCTTATACCCTCTGACAGTCTACATTTTTGTTAGGCAGCTAAGAGAACCATAACTTTTCCTGATGCAGTAAGTGGTACAATATTTGAATTTGCCAGTGTCAAACCTCGTTAGAATCTCCTTTCCAGGAACATCACTTTGATAACTGAAACCCAGACTCCTGAGGTAGAATAAATTCTTAGAAATGAGCAATTTCTTAATTTTTTTTCTCTGCACAAGTTTGAATAAGACATAACAAATCTCACTCTTGACACAGTCCTTTAAGTTTATTTTTCTCAAGCAAGTCATTATTTTCCTCTATTTTAAGTAATGCCCCTGCAGCATGTGAGAGATGCTATGTTAGTATTTCTATTTTCTATTACTTCTATGTTTCTGTTACTTCCTAACTATCAGTGATAACACTGAATAGCTCACTTTTTAAAAGGTACTTGTATTTATCTTTAGTGAAAACTTAACTTGATATAGAAATCATTATTTTCCTGATAAAAGGAATAAAAACGGAGGGCATTAGTTTAGATAGTCATTAACTACAGCATTAATTATTAAGAAATATGTTTAAAATAATTATAATCCTCCCAAATGGAGGTAATTTTCACCAGACAGCTTTAGATATTTCCTGTATTATGGCCCAGTTAGGGGTAATCTAGGCATAGAATTGTCAGCTCAGTGCTGAGGAGCCTCTTACAGTGATCAAGTAGCCTCTACGTGATTGCAAGCTCCTCCAAAATGCGCAGTTCTCATGTTTACTCTTTTTGAAAAGGTGACTTTTACAGTGTGATCTTGATCATTTCCAGTGTTTTTCATGCTTTTCTGAAGATCAGTGTTTACATCTGGTAGTCCTTCCCTTCAGCCTGAAGAACTTTCTTCAGCATTTCTTATAGGGCAAGTCTTTCAGTGACAATTTCTTGCATTTACTTTGGTCTGAAAATATATTTATCTCATCTTCATTCTTGAAAGATTTTTTCTCTGAATATAGAACTCTGAATAAACAGATGTTTTTATTTCTTCTTGTGCTTTAAAGATATTATTCCTCTGACTTCTAGCCTTTGTTGTTTCTGAAAAAGATCAAAGTATTCAAATTGTTGTTCCCCTGTATATAATGTATTAATTTTTTCTGGCTGCTATGAAGATTTTTCTTTTCTTTTTTCAGTTTTATTGAGGTATAAATGACATACAGCACTGTGTAAGTTTAAGGTGTACAGCATAATGACTACTTACATATATTGTGAAATGATTATCACAATAAGTTTAGTTAAGAGTTTCTCTTAATGTTTAGTTTTCAGCAGTTTTACTATAGTGTTCCTAGACATACTTTTTTTTCCCCACACAATTCCTGTTTGGGGTTCACTGAGTTATTTGAATATGTAGATTAATGTCGTTCATCAAATTTGACAAATCTTCAACTATTTTTTCTTCAAAGATTTGGAATCATTTAATCCCTCCTTTTTCTGTGATGCCAGTTAGTGTCTCTCTGTTTTTCTGATTGGATAAATTTGTATTGTTCTCTCCTTAAGTTCTCTCTTTATTGTATCATCTCCATTCTAATGTTAGACTCATCCAATTACTTTTATTTTAAATATCTTCAGGTATCGTATATTTGTTTTGGAATTTCAATTTGGTTCTTTTTTAAATTTTTTATTTCTCTGCTAAGACTTCCTATCTTTTCATTTATTAGTAGTATATTTCCTCTACATCATTGAGATAATTATAATAGCTGCTTTAACTTCTTGTCTGCTAAATGCCATATCTAGTCCATTTCAAGTTTGATCTGTTGGTTTTTCTTTCTCTTGCAAATGGATCATCTCTGTATATCAAATAATTTGGAGGTTTTCCTGCATATTGTGAATATTTTGCTTTTAAGTCTCTGGATTCTCTTATGTTCTTACAAAAATATTGACTTTGTTTTCTTTAGCTTTAATGGTCAATTGACATTAGATTTAAGCTGAAAATTCTCTCTCTTATATGGCAGCTGAAATCTCAGTTCAGTTCATTTAGCCTTAGCCATGTTGTGTGGAATCTTCCCTGTGCTTTCATGGTTCAAGGGTCATGCAGAAATTTGAACAGATCTGATACACAGAATTTCGATCTCTCTTTCTTTGGCTATCTCCTTTCCGAGACACCCCTCCTCACTTTCCAGTGGCTGTGGTTGCCCTGAATTCACTTCTTGATTTCTTTAGAATATAAAGACTATGAGATTCCTATTAAATTTTTAGCCACCCTGGTGATTAGACATTTATATAATTTATGCAGTGATCTCCCAATTAGTCTAGTACCCACCTGGCACTATACATATAAAATAATATTAAATGTAAACTATAACTGAAAAAAATATTTTTTAAAAGAAAAAAAAATTAGCTACCCTATTAGGTGCTAACTGTGGTCTGCTCTCAGACTGAAAAGGCTCTTAAAAACTGGGAGACCCACACCCTTCTTCCAAGTGTCAGCAACTCTTCAGAATATGCCTGTTTTTGTTAACTTTCCAATGCCATCAAATAGTTAGGGGTGTGGTTTGGTTTGGTTTGCGGTTTTGTTCAGAAAGTGTAGTTTTATCAATGGAAAGGGTGATCTGGTAGAAGCTCATTCTTTCTTGACAGCTCATTTTTGCTGTAACATCTAAACCTGCAAATGTTCGACTAAGAATTCTGTTGAGTAAGACTATAAGGGGAGAGGGAAGAGGATGGAAGGCAGTAAAATCAAAAGATTCGATGTGGGAGGGTGAAAATGGCAGAAACCTTAAGAAAAAGTTCAGAAATCCATGTAAGAGGTGAGAGGTCTTTCATAGGTAACAGTACTCTCTAATATGAGAGGGATACAAGAATTATTGACTGCAAGAACTCTGGGTATGGAAAGAAGGCCTTATGCAAGACAGGGTATGAAAGTCTGTTTTGTTCTATTGAGACGATTTCAGCCTCAACATGCCCCTTTGCTTTTACCTTACAAGTATCCTGTAGTTTTGTTATATATCAAAAAAACCTGCTTTATCTTATCCTTAACATTTTCTCAATATTTTCAAGACTTTCCTACCTAAAAAGCATGCATTTTAACTTTAGGAAATTCGCAACATACATAATGATGAATTAATGGGAATCAGGAGAGAAGAAGAAATGGAGATGTCTGATGATGAAATAGAAGAAACAACAGAAACAAAAGAAACTGAGGAATCAGGTAAAGACAATTCTGCTTTGTTTTATTTAACATATATTTGCAGGGATGATATTGTAGAACCATTATGATATTTTAGAACCATTAACACCCAGTAAGTTATGGGCACAAACCCAAACACATCAGACTTGAACCAGCTAGGAACAATTATTAAGACCATGTAAGTTCAAACTGGCTGAGTATAAACCTGTGGCTACAGGATTTTCTCTGGTCTCCATTTAGCTCCCATTTTCCATCACAGTACCTAATTAAAACTGGACTTTCTTTTCCTAGGAACAATAGACTTCTGGCATCATTGTTCTATATTTGGTTTATTTGATTTATCAATAATGTGTTCTACAATAGAAACCATAAGAGCTTATGCATAAATAGGTAACTAGCCAAACTTTTAGGAAAATTAGATCCCTCCATCACTTATACCTTACACCAAAATTCATAACAGATGGATTTGCAATTCAAATGTAAAAAAAATACATACAGCAAAAGAAATTCTGGAAAATATAGGAGTTGGTTATATAATTTGGGATGAAGGTCTCCAAAGATAGAAATCATAAAAGATATTTTTGATTAATTTATCTGCATAAAAATTAAATCTTTCTTTTTTTAAAATCAAAAATTTAAAAGAGCATATACAAACTAAAGGGATATATCTACAATATATGAGTCAACCTATCTGCTGCCTTCCATTATGGTTACTTTGGGGGTTTTTGGCAACCAAAGAGGAGTCTACAAAGACTTGTCTGGGTAAAGTGTTTTGCTCTTATCTAATATAGTCAAGACCTCACTGTGAGACAGAAGCCATGACGTGGGCTCCCAGTGGAACTCACAAGGCAAAACTGTTTACCAATATAACACTCCACTGTTCAATTTTGTAACAAATCATCTTGGAGCGGGGATTACCAGGGGGGAAATTAAAATATCAGCCAAAAGACCAGTGTTTTCAGGTAAGTCATTCCATACAATCTTAGGAGTCAGTAATGTACAGTGGACAAAGCACTGGACATAAAGTTAGAACAGCTGACTTCTAGTCCCGGCTCTGTTCTTCTTGACATACGAAGTACTTCTTTCCCAGTGAGCCTCAGCTTCCACACTTGTACAAAGTACATTATAAAAACTACAGTCTAACAGAAATTTTGTGATGATTAAATGAATTCATTTATTTAATAACTATTACACACCAAGCACTGTGCTAGACATTGGAGATATGGGAGTATACTGTCCCTACTGTGTGTGTGTGTGTGTGTGTGTGTGTGTGTGTGTTTGAGAGAGAGAAAGAGAGAGAGAGAAAACCAAATTGATTATAATGAAAATCAGAATTTCTTGGTTCAAATACGTACGTATTAAAGTCAGCAGCTCTATAGCCATTTGAGTGGTCCTGGAATCTTCCCTCCATGAACAGAACTCTTTTATTTTTAACATTTTTTATTAGTTTCAGGTGTACAAAACAATGTAATAGTTAAACATTTATTATTTATATCCCTCTCATAGTGATAACCCCCCCTCCCCCATCTACTACCCCTTTGACATCTCATACAGCCATTATATTTCCACTGCCTCTATTCCTAATGCTGTACTCCATTTCTTGTAAATATATATATAATAAGTATATATATACATATATATACACACACACACATATAGAGAGAGAGAACTGTAGTTGACATTCATTATTGTTCAGCTTCAGCTTCAGGTGTACAGTGCAGTGATCAGGCATCTACATCATCCCTGAGATGGTCTCCCTAATGAAACAAGTGTCCGTTGGATACCCTACAAAATCTTTACAACATTATTAATTATATTCCCCAAATTGACTTTTGTATCCCCGTGGCAATCTTGTGATTACAGATTGTGCTTTCTAATCCCCTCACCTCCCCCCATATTTCCACCCCCCTCCCATCTAGCAACCCTCAGTTTTTCCTCTATGTCTCTGAGATGAACAGAACTCTTAAAGAAAGAAAACCACCAAATCAGAATTTTTAAAAGTAATTTGTTAGCTGCTACATCTGAATTTCCTCTATTTATGCCATATGTTAGATCCCTAAACATACAAACCTACATATATTGAATAAACCCTTTGTAATCAGTGAATAGTTAGCATTTTCAGAACAGTGAACTAATTACTGCAAACACATACTATAAACTTATAACCAAAATAAACAAAAGTGTTTAATGATAATTGAGCTATTCAAATTATTTAAATGCATAGACAGGATGTTTTATAGATGATTAATCTTTGACTTGTAGAATTGTCTCCACCTCAGAATCTGCAGTACTGTATACAGTGTTAATCCAGTGTTAAACTGAAATGAATGCAACAATAAGTTTGAGCATCCACTTGATAAATTGCTGAGTTTGAGAAGTTATTGTGGGAGGAGGGGGTTGTATGGGAGATTCAGATTGAATGCACTTACTAAGGTTATATAATTGCATTTCACGTCTGTATCTCTTTTGAGTTAAAGGCTGTACTGGCTACTACACAGAATCTTATTCCTTTAGAGACTAGAAACTCCCTGACAGATCATCTTATAGCTATTTTCTTTCCTGTTCCACATGCCAGGATGGTGCTTTGTGAAATAAAGCTATCTACAATAGACTTAATGGGGCTTACCAAATAGCTTTTCTCCCAAAAGGTTTCAATTCATTTTAATTCAAGGACTTTTGTGCATTTTTCTTTCCCTAGATCGTATCTAATTTTGTTATCTTGCTTCTGTAGTAGTCAAGTGCAGAAATCCTGCACTGAGCCAGTAACCATGTCCTCAGTTTTTTATCTAAATCCACTACATGTTTTAGTTATCGCTTGGTTCCAATTAAAAGCTTAAGGGACTAGATCACAAAGTTGATGTTTTTTCTTTCTCTCCATGCTACAAAATTTGAATTCCAGGAGCGTATACCATGTTTCTGGTTAAATTTTTCTTCCCAGAGAAAGTAAGAGTCAAAAATAGCCTAGCAGTCTTGGTTACCTTTCTTTGAAGTGCCACAAAATTTCTGTTCTTGAAGATACTCTCTACTAGCCAGCCAATATTTGTGATGCATTATTGGAAATACTCTTGCCATTAAAAAAAATGACTTCTGTGCTCAAAGCAATATGTTCAATGAGAATAACATCAAAGTAGATCATGATAGCTTGAAACTATTTCATTCTATTGTTAGCCATGATGGAAAGTACATGTACATAGTAAACATAAGAACAGCTGTTCCCTTTCAGCATCTATCTTCTACCTTGTTCACTTAAACTAGTAATTCTCAGATTTGGTTTATATAAGAATAATTCGGTTACCTTACAATTCAGAATTCTGGTCTGCAGAGTCTGATTCAATCGGTCTGTAATGGGGTTTGAGAATCTGCATTTTACCAGGCATCCTAAATGATTAGGTGCTGGTGGTGTAGGGAACACATTTGGAAAACACTAACTTTGACTAATTCCCCTTCATTATTCTAGCCAAATTTTCTCTTCCCTTGGTATCTAATCTTCTTTCTCTCCCCTAACCCCCATTATCCCCATTTCAGGAATTTAATCAATTAATTAACAAGCACTGTGTCCTATAAGCTGATGTAAATAGAGATGTAATATATGTAAATCCACATAAAATATAAGAAATACCAGTTGGTGCTAACCTGGAAGGTACTGATTAAAATGCAACAAGGACAATAGATTATTAGTGTGGGTCAGAGTAGTCACAGTCAGTGAAAATTGATTGATCAGGGCCTTGAAAGATGAACAGGTTTGGATGAGAGGAGAGAAAGTAAGAAAGTACCTTGATGCAGACAGGGAAGAGGAGAAGGAGCAGAGCTCAAAGAGGGAAATGAGGGTGATGTGTATATGGGGATAAAAGATTGAGTGGGTAAGAGGGGTCCAGATTATGGGGGACCATGAATGACAAGCTTAGATTTAGCATTGTATGCAAAATGGCACTATAAGCATATTTCAGTGATGGCTCTAACATGAGAAAGGCAACATGAATTATATATTTTAGGAGATAATTTTGGATTAAGAGAGATCAGAAGAGACTTTTATAGGACTTGAGATATGAAATGATGAATGTTGGAACAAGACTGAATGGAACAGGAACTGAAAAAAAATGGTAGAAGAAAAGGAGGCAACAGAAATTAAAGAGGCTAGGAGTCATTTTGGGTGAATAAATGAAAGTCTTTGGTACCAGAATGGATATAGATGATGAAGGAAAGGAAAGAACCCAGCATGAGTCTCGGGTTTCTACTCTGGCAGATTGAAGGGTTGTTGGTTATATTAGTTCACTAGGACTGCTATAACAAAGTACCACAAGCTGAGTGGCCTAACAAATTTATTGTCCTGGATGCTAGAAATCTGGATGCTAGAAGTCTGACATCAAGGTGTCAGCAGGGTTGGTTCTTTCTGAGGTCTGTGAGGGAGGATCTGTCCCAGGCCTCTCTCCCAGCTCCTGATGGTTCGCAGGCAATATTTGGTATTCCTTGGCTTGCACGTGCATCAACCCAATCTCTGCCTTCATGTCCACATGACATTCTCCCTGTATGTATGTCTGCTTCTGTGTCCAATTTCCCTCTTTCTTTAAGAACATCAGTCCTATAAATCTAGGGGCCCACTCTAATGATGTCATTTGAACTTGATTACTTCTGTAAAGATACTATTTCCAAATAAAGTCACATTCTGAGGGCTGCAACGTATCTTTGTATCTTTTCTTGGGAGGGATAGGAGAGATGAATGGAACTCATTCGCAGAATACAATGATATCAACTTTAAATCTGATTGTTAGAAAGTAAACATAAAGGATTTGTATACAAATCAGCTTTGAAGAAAGTATAAGGAGTAGAAGGTGGTAGTACACAGGTGTTAGCTGAAGCCCAGAGACTATGAATAACTGAGTGTGAAAGACGAGTGAGAAAGAAGAGCAAAGGGCTGAATACAGAACTTTGGAGTCTATCCCCTAATAAGGGAAAAGGTAAGGAAGAGGAGTTCTCAGAGGAGTTAGAAAAAGAACAATCTGAGAGGCTCAAAGACAACTAGAAAAGCTTGGGATTATAGAGCCCTCAAGAAAAATGTATATAAGTATGGAATAATCAACATTACCAGATATTATTTTTAAAAAAGAATTGAGAACAGTGTTGAGCACGAGCTATTTCAGTACAGTGATAGAGGTAGGGGCCAGAACATATGACGTTGACGAGAGAAAGACCACAGGTCAAGAAGTTGGGTACTGAGCAAAAACAAATACAGGCATTATAAAGGATGACTAGAATTGTTAACAAAGTTAAAATAAACTTGCTGTTTGTTATTAAGTAGATGAGAAGAAGAGTGTGAGGTTGAAAATGCATGCAAATGAAAGAGTACTTATGAGTAATTACGGAAGTCAAATCCAAGAGAAAAAGAGTGGGAAGGGATACAAAATCAGGTAGAGTTTGCTTTAGAGATGTAGAACCCTCTTCCTCTGAGATAAGAGAGGTGAGGCTAAAAGTATACATGCAGCCCATGCTTCTTCATATAGCTAGAGATTAGTCATACATTGATTAGAGAAATGATTTAGAAATGAGACCATGAGGAGAGAGAAGCATACCTGGAATAAATACTATGGGAGGACTTGTATGGAAGTATGGAAGTAAGAAATCAGTCAGAGGTGAGAGACCCACCAGCAAGGACCAACATGAGTCTGTATTGACCAGGAATACCAGCTCTGCAACTTCCTACAAGAGTCCTCTGCAGCCCAGGATAAGGAGCAGAGAAAGTTTAGTGAAGTGACCATAAGTTAAGGATTGGCATGGCAAGCCTGGTCAAAGGTTTTCAGGAGGGTGAAGGAATACAGGGTACTTAGGAATTTGCAGTAGAATCTGTTTAGCCACAAAGCAGTTTATGGTCTGGGTGAGGTTGGCCACTCCAAGAGATTACAAGTTCCAGCAAGGAAAGAGAGCAGAGTCTCAAGGTAATGAGGGGTGGTGAAATAACTCACAAATGAAGATACTGTGTTTGACAGGGGAATTTAGAGATCTCAGAGAAGAAACAATGAGGTCCCAGGTGCATCCATGCTGGTAGAAGCCTTACTGAAAAATAACCTGCAGAGGCTAGAAAAGCAGCAAAGCATCTGTGAGGTCAGGGAACTCACTTGAGATTTTGCCTAAACTGTCCTGCGACCACGCCCATGAATTGTACTCGAATCATCTCCCTCTCTTTCTTCTCACTCTTTGTTCTTTTTTGGTAATTTCTCTTTGTGAATCACTCCAGCTCAAATTTTTTATGAAGGTTGAGAGGAATGTTGCACATTTTCCCTTCTATAATTTGGAAACTTTTCTTTAACATCTTCCTTCTAAAATTTGGTAACTTTTTTTTTTTTTTTTTTTTTAGTATCTCTTATAATGTGGCTTTTAAGAGTCGCTGACTCCCTGGATTTACTTCCATTAATTTTGTTTGTTTTCTTTGTACCATTGGAGAAACCTAGGCATTAATTTTTTAATGGCACAAAATCCTTTTAGATCTTTTGTTACAGAAAAAACATGTTAGGGATTTTTCTCTGAGTGGCTCCTCTAAAAGGAGTTCACAGCTGCCTTCATACTTTCATATTTCCATGATGAACTGGCAGCCTTAAGACCTGAGGAGCAATCCTCATAAACAGAAACATTTTTCCAACATAGGAAAGAGTCAAAAAGGAGAAGCTGAGAACTAATGATGTCAGGATATAAATAAATACACTGTATTTATGCTCTTTAGTATCAGGACTGATGGATTCACCTACTCAAACATATTATTAAAAAGTAATATTGAACTTTTCAGTGTTCTGGCACAGTACAAAGAACTCTACCTTCCGAAATGGGCCCAATTAATATTAAGTCTATAAAAATAAAGTCTTGGTGTCCTCATTAAAATGAGAAAAACACTCATTACAGAGAGTAGAAAATACATTTTGTAAGAGAGGTCCCCTAGTAGTATCATAGATCACATTTTCTTTTGCTTAGTGACACGTTCAAACTGAGGACATTATTATCCGCTCCTACTCAGCTGCAGGTATCCATTTCTGCTCATCAGCATGCCCTTACCCCCAGAAGGGAAGCAGCCTCCCCTCTTCATTTTATCAGAGAAAAAATATTTTCATATTTAAACTGGAGAATATGCCTCTAGCCATTCTCCTAGATTTCTGCCCTTTTCCATTCCATGTTTCTCCACATGACTTGTAGCACTTCAGCTGTGCAAGAAGAAACAAAAGGAGGAAGATGAAATACCACTATTTTGTATTGAGCCATGTGGCTTGCCAGAGGGCAAACATGCAAACAAAAGCAGAAATAAATAACTGTCCATCTATAGCAGTCACTTGATTAATACAGAGCAACCTCTATGCTAGTCAGCCAACCTTCAGCTCGAGATGCTATCCTTGGTACTGACACAGCAGGTGAATAAAATATTTCTTCCCCTCTTTGGCAAATAGTTATGTCGCTTTTTATATATAGTTTCCTATATACAACCACCTTCACTTTTAGCATCTTCTTTTGGTGTTTTGATTGTTAGGAACATGCCTGTCCGATGACAATTATCCCAGCTGCAGGGAGAGATGGCAAGGATTCCTATTATTTGGAGTGCTGGGAATCCAAGTCTCCGTCTAACAGATTCTCTTCAAAGACGCAAAGTCTGTGTGATTACAGCAGGAATTAAAATCAGTAATAAAACCAAACAAAAGATGAATGTGTCATGCCAAACACCTTTTGTAGTTTTTTAAACAAAAATGTAAGGTTTAAAACAGCCATGAGGAAGGAGGAAAAAAATGGCGGCGTGAGGTGAGCCTCTGTAACGCTCCCCTGGAATTTACAACTAATTGAACAATAGTAATTACAAAAAGGACTCCCTGCACAGCAGACAGGCAAGACGAACAGTCCCACTACTGATTTCACCTAAAGGTGGGAGAATCGCGCGAGCGGGTGAGAAGGGAAGGGAGAAGTGCAGAGACAGAGCCTCTTGGGTGGGCACAGGACGCAGACCTAGCTCAGTTCTCCCAGCTCGCTGCATCCCAGAACTAACACAGCTGCGGGAGAGGGAAGAACTCGGACTGCTAGGGCTCCGCTTATGGCCCACAGGGCTGAGGGGGCAGCATAAAACATGGCTGAACCAAGCGCTCATGGCAGAGACCTCGGAGAAAAGACTGAGGGAGGAAGGCTGAAAACGGTGGTTTAAGCACTCGCTGCCAAGCAGAGAACGGAAGCCTTATGCACTGAGACTAGCCACCCCCTCCCTAACCTCCCAGAGTTCGCCTTGCCCCCACCTGCCCAGTGCTAGAAGCGGAACAGTAGCAGTGTCAGATCGAAAGAACAGATAATTTGCTCTTTTGAGAACTGTGGTCCGCAGACTCAGATTCGAAGCCCAACTAGATCCGGCAAAGAGGAGGGAGCTGTGGAAGCAGGACAGGCTATGGTGGTGGTCGCTGCCATTGCTCTGGGCCACCTCTCACAACTCACCCCACCACTGGCCCCACCTATATGGGCAGATCCCGGCAGGAGTAAACAGAACTGCTGAAACATACAGGCTCTGAATCTGGTGCAGAAAGAGCTTTGGAACTTCGAAAGCTCTCCGTAACCCCACAAGGATATGGTGCCCTATGACCCAGGCGAACTGCTAACAGAGGAGAGGCCCATCTCCCAGGGAATCCCCCCATTGTGTGAGAAGCTGGAATAGTGCAGAGAAAACATAGCACTACTCTGTGAGAGAGGAAAAATAAGGTTGCAGTCGGAGGGAAAATAAAACATTCTACCAACAAGTACTGGAAAACAAAAGAAACACCTCTTCCGATAAACCCATTGCAGAAGCCACTCCTGTAGATGTCTAGGAAGAGAAATAATAAATCAGTAATTGCCATGAATAACCAAGGTAACAAGACAGCTCAGAAAGAAAGTGAAAAGTCTCCCGAAAAGGAACTTAAAGATATGGAAATATGTGACTTAAATGATAGACAATTCAAGATTGCAGTTCTGAAAAAACTCAACGAGATGTAAGAAAACACAAAAAGGCAATTTAACAAACTCAGAAATGCACTAAAAAAAAAAACATGAGCATTTTAAGAAAGAGATTGAAATTTTAAAAAAGAACCAAATGGAATTTCTGGAGATTAAGAACTCAATAGAAGAAATTAAGAACGAAATAACCAGCTTAGGTAGTAGAGTTGACCAGATGGAGGAAAGAATCAGTGACATCGAAGATAGAAACCTGGAAATTACACAGATGGAAGAAGAAAGAGACTTGAGACTTAAAAGAAATAAAAGAACTCTACAAGAACTTTCTGACTCTATCAGAAAGAACAATATAAGAATAATGGGCATATTACAAGGAGAAGAAAGAGAGAAGGGAACAGAGAATATATTTAAACAAATTGTTGATGAGAACTTCCCAAACTTGTGGACAGAACTGGATCCTCGAATCCAAGAAACAAATAGAACACCTAATTACCTCAATCCCAACAGGCCATCTCCAAGACAAATTATATTCAAGCTGTCTAAAATCAACGTCAAAGAAAGAATCCTCAAGGCAGCCAGGGAAAAGAAGACAGTAACCTACAAAGGAAAGCCCATTAGATTATCATCAGATTTTTCAGCAGAAACGCTACAAGCTAAGAGGGAGTGGAACCAAATATTCAAACAATTGAAAGAGAGAAATCATGAGCCAAGAATAATATATCCAGCAGAGATATCTTTTAGATAACAAGGAGGAATAAAGACCTTTCCAGACATATAGAAGCTGAGGGAATTTTCTAATACACGACCTGCACTACAAGAAATACTAAAGGATGCTATTCGACCACCATTAACAGGAACAATTTGTGGCAACCGAAACATAAAAAAGGGGAGAGTAAAGGCCTCAACCGGAATATGGGAATGGAGAAAGTAAGCATGGTGAAGAAAATGAAATGCTCTAAATATCAAACTTTCTTTTACATAAACTTAAGGGTAACCACTCCAAAAAATCCAGAACTGAAATATATATTGTAATATATTTCATATTATATATTGTAATATATTGTAATATATATTGTAATAATATGATATATATTGTATATAAAGTCTGGTTCAACATCCGCAAATCCATCAATGTGATACATCATATAAACAAAATAAAGGACAAAAATCATATGATTCTATCAATTGATGCAGAAAAAGCATTTGACAAGATACAACATCCATTTATGATTAAAACAATAAAATACGTATAGAAGGAAAATACCTTAACATAATAAAGACCATATATGGCAAGCCCTCAGTTAATCTCATACTTATTGGTGAAAAACTGAAGCCCTTTGCTCTACGTTCAGGAACACAACAGGGCTGTCCCCATCACCTCTGCTTTTCAACATAGTGTTGGAAGTCCCTGCCAGAGCCATCAGGCAAGAAAAAGAAATAAAAGGCAACCAAATTGGGAATGAAGACGTTAAATTATCACTCTATGCAGATGACATGATGCTATATATAGAAAACCCTAAAGATTCGACCAAAAAGCTGTTAGAAAGAATCAAAAAATACAGTAAAGTTGCAGGCTACAAAATCAACGTGCAAAAGTCCATTGCATTCCTATATACTAACAATGAAATCTCACAAAAGAAATACAAAAAACAATTCTATTTGCAATTGCAGCAAAAAAGAATAAAATGCCTAGGAATAAACTTAACCAAAGATGTGAAGGATTTATATGCTGAAAAGTGTAAGACATTTTTGAAAGAAATTGAAGAAGACACAAAGAAATGGAAAGACATTCCGTGGTCATGAATTGGAAGAACCAACATAGTTAAAATGGCCATATTACCCAAAGCAATATACAGATTTAATGCAATCCCCATCAAAATCCAATGGCATTTTTAAAAGAAATAGAACAAAAAATCATCAGATTTGTTTGGAACCACAAAAGACCCCGAATAGGCAAAGCAATCTTAAGAAAAAAGAGCAATACTGGAGTTATCGCATTCCCTGACTTTAGCTTGTACTACAGGGCTACAATAATCAAAACAGCATGGTATTGGCAGAAAAACAGACACAAAGACCAATGGAATAGAATTGAGAACCCAGAAATAAATTGACTTAAATATGGACAGACAATTTTTGACAAAGAAGCTAAAAACATGCAATGGAGGAAAGACAGCCTCTTCAATAAATGGTGCTGGCAGAATTGGATAGCCATGTGCAAAAGAATGAAACTGGACTGTTATCTGTCACCATGTACCAAAATTAATTCAAAATGGATCAAAGACTTAGCATAAGACCTGACACAATAAACTGCATAGAAGAAAACATAGGTACTAAAGTTATGGACCTTGGGTTCAAAGAGCATTTTATGAATTTGACTCCAAAGGCAATGGAAGTAAAAGCTAAAATAAACAAATGGGATTATATGAAACTTAAAAGTTTCTGCACAGCAAAAGAAACCATCGACAAAATAAAGAGGCAACCAACTGAATGGGAGAAGATTTTTGCAAACAGTGCCTCCGATAAGGGTCTAATATTCAAAATATACAGGGAACTCATGAAACTCAACAACAAAAAAACAAACAACCCAATTGAAAAATGGGCAGAGGACCTGAAGAGACATTTCTCCAAAGAGGACTTACAAATGGGTGATAGACATATGAAAAAATGCTCAACGTCACTAATCATCAGAGAAATGCAAATAAAAACCACAATGAGATATCACCTCACCCCAGTCAGAATGGCTATCATCAACAAGACAAATAGCCACAAGTGTTGGAGAGGCTGTGGAGAAAAAGGAACCCTCATACACTGTTGGTGGGAATGCAGACTGGTGCAGCCGCTATGGAAGGCAGTGTGGCGGTTCCTCAAAAAATTACGAACAGAATTACCATATGACCCAGCAATCCCTCTCTTGGGTATCTACTCAAAGAATCTGAAATCATTTATACATAAAGACACGTGTGCTCCAATGTTCATTGCAGCTTTGTTTACGGTGGCCAAGACATGGAAACAACCAAAATGTCCTTCAATAGATGAATGGATAAAGAAGTTGTGGTATATATACACAATGGAATACTATTCAGCGTTAAGGAAAGATGATATAGGAACATTTGTGACAACATGGATGGATCTTGGGAATATAATGCTAAGCGAAATAAGTCAGACAGAAAAAGCAGAGAACCCTATGATTTCACTGATATGTGGTATATAAACCAAAAACAATACAAACAAATGAGAAACAAGAACTCATAGACACAGACAATAATTTAGTGGTTACCAGAGGGTTAGGGGGGTGGGGGGAGGGAGATGAGGGTAAGGGGGATCAAATATATGGTGATGGAAGGAGAACTCACTCTGGGTGGTGAACACACAATGGGATTTATTAATGATGTAATACGGAATTGTACACCTGAAATTATGTAATTTCATTAACAATTATCACCCCAATAAATAAATTTAAAAAAAAAGTAATTCAAATGGATCAAAGACTTTAGCATAAGACCTCCCACAATAAACTGCATACAAGGAAACATAGGTACTAAACTTATGGACTTTGGTTCAAAGAACATTTTATGAATTTGACTCCAAAGGCAATGGAAGTAAAAGCTAAAATAAACCAATGGGACTCTATGAAACTTAAAAGCTTCTGCACAGTTAAAGAAACCATCGACACAATAAAGAGGCAACCCACTGAATGGGAGAAGATTTTTGCAAACTGTGCCTCCAATAAGGGGCTAATATCCAAAATATACAAGGAACTCATGAAGCTCTACAACAAAAAAAAGACAACCCAATTGAAAAATGGGCAGAGGACCTGAAGAGACATTTCTCCAAAGAGGACATACAAATGGCAAATAGACATATGAAAAAATGCTCAACATCACTAATCATCAGAGAAATGCAAATGAAAACCACAATGAGATTATCACCTCACCCCAGTCAGAATGGCTATCATGAACAAGACAAATAGTAACAAGTGTTGGAGAGACTGTGGAGAAAAAGGAACCCTCATACACTGTTGGTGGGAATGCAGACTGGTGCAGCCGTTATGGAATGCAGTGTGGAGGTTCCAAAAAATTACAAATAGAATTAATATATGACCCAACAATCCCTCTCCTGAGTATCTACCCAAAAACTTTGAAAACATTTATACATAACGACACGTGTGCTCCAATATTAATTGCAGCATTTTTACGGTGGCCAAGACATGGAAACAACCAAAATGTCCTTCGGTAGATGAATGAATAAAGAAGTTGTGATATATATACACGTTGGAATACTATTCGGCAGTAAGAAAAGATGAAATAGGACCATTTTTGACAACATTGGTGGCTCTAGAAAGTATACTTCTAAGCGAAATAAGTCAGACAGACAAAGCAGAGAACCCTATGATTTCACTGATATGTGGTATATGAACCAAAAAAAACAAAAGAACAAGACAAACGAATGAGAAACAAAAACTCATAGACACAGACAATAGTTTAGTGGTTACCAGAGGGTGAGGGGGGTGGGGTGAGGGAGATGAGGGTAAGGAGGATCAAATATATGGTGATGGAAGGAGAACTGACTCTGGGTGGTGAACACACAATGGGATTTATAGATGATGTAATACAGAATTGTACACCTGAAATCTATGTAATTTTACTAACAATTGTCACCCCAAGAAATTTTAAAAAAGAAAAAAAAGAAAACACAGAAAGGCAGTTTAATGAACTCAGAAACACAAAGAACCACATGAACATTTACCAAAGATATTGAAATTTTTAAAAAGAACGAAATAGAATTTCTGAGATTAAGAACTCAATAGAAGAAATTAAGAATGAAATAGCCAGCTTAGGAAGTAGAGTTGACCAGATGGAGAAAAGAATCAGTGACATCGAAGACAAAAACCTGGAAATGACAGGGATGGAAGAAGAGCCTTGAGACTTACAAGAAATGAAAGCACTCTACAATAACTTTCTGACTTAATCAGAAAGAGCAATATAAGAATAACGGACATACCAGAAGGACAAGACAGAGAGAAAGGAACAGAGTATATTCAAACAAATAGTCGATGAAAACTTCCGAAGCTTGTGGAAAGAACTGGATCCTCGAATCCAAGAAGCAAATAGAACACCTAATTATCTCAACTCCAACAGGCCTTCTCTTAGGCACATTGTATTGCAGCTATCAAAAATCGACGACAAAAAAGAATCCTCCAGGCAGCCCAGGAAATGAAGACAGTAACCTACAAAGGAAAGCCCATTAGGTACTCATCAGATTTCTCACCAGAAACTCTACAAGCCAGGAGGGAGTGGAAACAAATATTCAAATTATTGAAAGAGAGAAATTATGAGCCAAGAATAACATCACCAGCAAAGATATCCTTTAGGTATGAAGGAGGAATAAAGATCTTTCCAGACCTACAGAAGCTGAGGGAATTTTCTAATGCACCACCTGCAGTACAAGAAATACTAAAGGACACTATTCAACTACCATCAATATGGACAATTTGTGGCAAGCAAAATATAAAAAGGGGGAGAGTAAAAGCCTGAAGCGGAATATGGGAATGGAGAAAGTAGGCATGTTGAAGAAAATGGAATACTCTAAATATCAAACTTTCTTTTACATAAACTTAATGGTGACCACTCCAAAAATATCCAGAATTGAAATATGTACTGTAATGAAAGAAGAAACACAGGGAAACATCACAGATAACACCACACAGAAATAATAGACAACAAAAAAAAAAGGCAAAGGAACAGTGGAGACACAATCTTACAAGAAAACTGAAGATAAAATGATAGGAAATCCTCACATATCAACAATCACCCTAAATGTAAATGAACTGAACTCAGCAAAAAAAAAAATGGCACAGAGTAGTAGATTGAATCAAATAACTAAACCCAACCATATTGTGTCTCCAAGAGACACATCTCAGCTACGAGGACAAATATAGACTCAAAGTGAAAAGGTGGAAATTGACACTCCCAGCAAATGGTACCCAGAGAAAATCAGGTGTAACCATAATGTTATCGGATGAAACAGACTTCAGGGTGAAAAAAGTAACAAGAGACAAAGATGGATATTTCACAGTCATCAATATTTATGTCCAAATCAGGGAGCACCGAAATATACCAAGCAACTACTAACAGAACTAAAGGGAGAAATTGATCAAAACACAATTATACTAGGGGACTTAAATACATCATTGACAGCTATGGATAGATCATCCACACAGAAAACAAATAATGAAATAGCAGCCCTAAATGACACATTAGATGAAAGGGATATAATTGACATATATGGAGCACTCAATCCTAAAACATCAGGCTATAGATTTTTCTCTAGTGTACATGGAACATTCTCAAGGACAGACCATATATTGGTACATAAATCTAACTTTAGCAAATTTAATAAGATTGAAATCAACCAATCATATTCTCTGATCACAATGCTTTGAAATTGGATATCAACTTCAAAAAGAAAGCAGGAGAAACCACAAATACATGGAGATTAAACAACACACTTTTAAAGAACGACCAGGTCAAAGAAGAATTAGAGGAAATATCAAAAGTTAAATAGAAACAAATGAGAATGAAAATACATCCTACCAAAATTTTGGGGGTTCAGGGAAAGCAGTTTTAAGAGGGAAATTTATATCATTACAGGCCTATCTCAAGAAAGAAGAAAAATCCCAAATAACTAACTTCACATTACACCTTGAAAACTGGTAAAAGAAGAACAAGCTAAACCCAATGTGAGCAGAAAAAGAAAATAATTAAAATCAGAGCAGAACTAAATGAAATAGAGAACAAAAAGACAACAGAAAAAATTAATGTGTCGAGGAGCTACTTCTTTGAAAAGATTAACAAAATAGACAAACCTTTGGCTGGTCTCAGAAAGATAAAAAAGAGAGAAGACACTAATTAACAAAATCAGAAATTAAAAAGGGGAAGTTCTCACGGATGCCACAGAAATACAAAGGATCATGCAAGAATACAATGAAGGACTCTATGCCACCAAATTCAATAACCTAGAAGAAATGGACAAGTTCTTAGAAACATATAGCCTTCCAAGACTAAACCATGAAGAACTGGAAAATCCAAACAGACCGATCACCAGTAAGGAAATAGAATCAGTCATCCAAACCTTCCCAAAAGCAAAACTCCGGGACCAGATGGCTTCACTAGTCAATTCTACCAAACCTTCAAAGAGGATCTAATACCAATCCTGCTCAAACTCTTCCAAAAAAATTGAAGAAGAGATAGTACTCCTTAAATGATTTTATGAGGCCAACATTACCCTAATGTTTGAATCCAACATTACTCAACATTACTGTGACACCAAAATCTGGTAAGAACAACACAAAAAAAGAAAACTACAGACCAATTATCTCTGCTGAATACAGATGCAAAATGCTAATCAAAATTCCAGCTAATCAAACGCAAAAATGCATTAAAAAGATTATTCATCACAACCAAGTGGGGTTCATCCCAGGGGCACAAGGATGGTTCAACACAGGCAAATCCATCAATGTGACACATCACATAAACAAAATAAACGACAAGAATCATATGATTATATCAATTGATGCAGAAAAAGCATTTGACAAGATACAACATCCATTTATGATTAAAACACTTAATAAAATAGGTATAGAAGGAAAACACCTAAATATAATAAAGGCCATATATGACAAAACCTTAGCTAATCTCGTAATAAATGGTGAAAAACTGAAGCCGTTTGCTCTACATTCAGGAACCAAATAGGGCTTTCCCCTGTCACCTCTGCTTTTCAACATAGTGCTGGAAGTCCTCGCCAGAGCAATCAGGCAAGAGAAAGAAATAAAAGGCATCCACATTGTGAATAAAGAAGTTAAATTGTCACTCTTTGCAGATGACATGATGCTATATATAGAAAACCCTAAAGACTCCACCAAAAAGCTATTAGAAACAATCAACGAATACAGTAAAGTTGCTGGCTACAAAATCAATGTACAAAACCCCCTTTGCATTCCTATATACTAACAATGAAATCTCAGAAAAAGAAATACAAAAAACAATTCCTTTTACAATTGCAGCAAAAAGAATCAAATACCTAGGAATAAAGTTAACCAAGGATGTGAAAGACCTATATGCTGAAAACTACAAGACATTTTTAAAAGAAACTCAAGAAACACATAGAAATGGAAATACATTTCATGCTCATGGATTGGAAGAATCAACATAGTTAAAATGGCCATATTACCCAAAGCAATATACAGATTTAATGCAATCCCCATCAAAATCCCAATGGCATCTTTTAAAGAAATAGAACAAAAAAATCATCAGATATGTTTGGAACCACAAAAGACCCCAAATAGCCAAAGCAATCTTAAGAAAAAAGAACAATACTGGAGGTATCACACTCCCTGATTTTTGCTTGTACTACAGGGCTACAATAATCAAAACAGCTTGGTATTGGCGGAAAAACAGACACATAGACCAATGGAATAGAATTGAGAACCCAGAAATAAAACCACATAAATATGGACAGATAATTTTTGACAAAGAAGCTAAAAACATACAATGGAGGAAAGACAGCCTCTTCAATAAATGGTGCTGGCAGAATTGGATAGCTATGTGCAAAAGAATGAAACTGGACTGCTATCTGTCACCATATACCAAAATTAATTCAAAATGGATCAAAGACTTAAGCATAAGACGTGACACAATAAACTGCATTGAAGAAAACGTAGGTACTAAACTTATGGACCTTGGGTTCAAAGAGCATTTTATGAATCTGACTCCAAAGGCAATGGAAGTAAAAACTAAAATAAACAAATGGGATTATATGAAACTGAAAAGGTTCTGCACAGCAAAAGAAACTATTGACAAAATAATGAGGCAACCAACTGAATGGGAGAAGATTTTCGCAAACAGTTCCTCTGATAAGGGGCTAATATCCAAAATATACAAGGAACTCATGAAACTCAACAACAAAAAGACAAACAACCCAATTGAAAAATGGACAGAGGACCTGAAGAGACATTTCTCCAAAGAGGATATACAAATGGCAAATAGACATATGAAAAAATGCTCAACATCGCTAATCATCAGAGAAATGCAAATAAAAACCACAATGAGATATCACCTCACCCCAGTCAGAATGGCTTTCATCAACAAAACAAATAGTAACAAGTGTTGGAGAGGCTGTGGAGAAAAAGGAACTCTCATACACTGTTGGTGGGAATGCAGACTGGTGCAGCCACTATGGAAGGCAGTGTGGAGATTCTTCAAAAAATTACGAACAGAATTACCATATGACCCAGCAATCGCTCTCCTGGGTATCTACCCCAAAAATATAAAAGCATTTCTCTATAGAGACACGTGTACTCCAATGTTCATTGCAGCTTTGTTTACGGTGGCCAAGACATGGAAACAACCAAAATGTCCTTCGATAGATGAATGGATAAAGAAGTTGTGGTACATATACACAATGGAATACTATTCGGTGTTAAGGAAAGATGATATAGGAGCATTTGTGACAACATGGATGGATCTTGAGAGTATAATGCTAAGTGAAATAAGTCAGACAGAAAAAGCAGAGAACCCTATGATTTCACTGATATGTGGTATATAAACCAAAAAGAACAAGACAAACAAATGAGAAACAAAAACTCATAGACACAGACAATAATTTAGTGGTTACCAGAGGGTAAGGGGGTGGGGGCTGGGTGATGAGGGTAAAGGGGATCAAATATATGGTGATGGAAGAAGAACTGACTCTGGGTGGTGAACACACAATGGGATTTATAGACGATGTAATACAGAATTGTACACCTGAAATCTATGTAAATTTACTAACAATTGTCACCCCAATAAATTTAATTTAAAAAAAGAAAAATAAAATAAAATAAAATTACATAGGTTACATTTGTTGCAACCAATGAATGCATCATTATCACCTAATGTCCATAGTTTGCATTAGAGTTAATTTACTCTTGGAGTTGTACATTCTATGTATTTAGGCAAATATTCAAAATGTATGTACCCACCATTAGAGTATCATACAGAATAGTTTCACTGCACTGAAAATCTTCTGTGCTCTAACTGTTCATCCTTCCTTCTCCCTCTAGCACCTGGAAACCACTGACCTTTTTTTACTGGGTCCCTAGTTTTGACTTTTCTGAAGTGTCATATAGTAGGAATCATACAATATGTAGCCTTTGCAATTGGTTCTTTCACTTAATAATATGCATTCAGCTCATTTCTTTTTAGTGTCAAATAATATTCCAGTGTCTGGATGTACCAGTTTGTTTATCCATCACCTACTAAAGAATATTGTGGCTGTTTACAAGTTTTAGCAATTATGAATAAAGCTGCTATAAAATCCATGTGCAGGTTTTTGCGGAGACGTACGTTTTCAGTTCACTTGGGTAAAAACCAAGAAGCATGATTGCTGGATCCTATATTAAGAGTATGTTTAATTTTATAAGAAACTGCCAGACTGTCTTCCAAAGCAGCTGAACCATTTTGCATTACCACTACCAGTGAAGGATAATTCCTCCTTGCCAGAACTTGGTGTTGTTTTTGTTTTGGATTTTGTCAATTCTAATAGGTGTGTAGCAATATCACATTGTTGTTTTAATTTGCAATTCCTTAATTACATATGATGACATATGATGATGTTTACTTGCCATTGGTATATCTTTGATGAGGTGTCTGTTTAGGTCTAATTTTTTGGCATTAACCTGTTTGATGTTCTCTGAGCTTCCTAGGTCTGCGATTTGATATATAACATTAATTTCAGGAAATTTTCAGTCATTATTACTTCATATATTGCTTCTGTTCCTTTGTCTTTCCCTTTTGATATTCTCATTATGCATGTGCTACATCTTTTGTAGTTGACCCACAGTTCTTGGATATTCTGTTTGAGTGTTGTTATTTTTTTCAGTCTTTTTTCTCCTTGCTTTTCAGTTTAGGCTATTTCTATTGTCATATTCTCAGGCTCAGAGATTTTTTTTTTCCACAGCTACGTCCAGTCTTTTAATAAGCCTATCAAAGGCTTTTTTTTTTCATTTCTGTTACAATGTTTTTTATCTGTAGCTTTTCTATTTGATTATTTCTTAGAATCTCCATTACTCTGCTTACATTATCCATCTGTTTTTGCATGTTACCTACTTTTTTCCATTAAATCCTAGCATACTCACCATAGTTGTTTCAAATTCCATGTCTGATAATTCTAACTTTCCTGCTATATCTGATTCTGATTCTGATCCCTGTTTAGTCTCTTCAAACTATGCTTTTTACCTTTTAGTATGCCTTGTAATTTTGGTTGAAATCTGGACATGATGTACTAGGTGAAAGGAACTCTAGTAAATACGACTTTAGTGGTGTGGCAGTAAGGTGCAGGTGGAGGGGAAGCATTCTATAGTCCTATGATTATGTCTCAATCTTTTAATGAGCCCATACCTCTGGACTGTGAACTTCACAAGTGTTTTCAGTTTTTTTCTCCCCCCTTAGTAGGACAGGATGACTACAGGGGGCTAGAGTTGCGTATTTCCCTTCTTCAGGTGGTTAGGGTGGTTAGGCTGTAGTAGTACCCCAGCAGGTTAGGCTCTGGTAGAATAGTTTCTTTTGAAAGCAGGCCTTGTTAAGAAGAACAGAATGTCTGGCATATTTCAAAACGGTTTATTTCCACTCCTGTTGGAAGTACAAGGGGATTTTTCTCAGATATTCACTCGTTGAGCTCTTAGAGATAAAACTCACAAGGGACCTTGCTATGACTGGGTCTGCCTAGACTTTTTAACGCTCAGATTTGTCCATACTGAGCCTCTAGCAATTTGGCAATTACAGTTTAGGTTTTCTGTCTTGTCACTGGTTCCTGTGGAGGTTTCTGCTCATGGGTTTCTGGTCTGGTAAGTTGCAATTCTCTGTATTTGCCTATCTGTCTGTCCCATTTGGGGGGTAGCCATTTGCCCTATTACTGCACTCTGCTGGTGGATCTAAGAAGAGTTGTTGATTTTTTTTCAGTTTGTTCTGCTTTTAACTTGTTAGGATGGAGTAGTGACTTCTAAGCTAGACCAAAAACTGAAGTCTTATTTCTTAATTTTTACATTTACCATTCCTCTATAGGACCTGTCAAGGCTACCTTTTTAAAACTACTGTCAACAGAATTATGTGGACAGTCAGTAGTTTAAGATAATTTGCCCTATATCTTATTGTTATAGGGTTCTTATCAGTTGCTGCATTTTAAATAAAAGTAACTGATCTTACATGGAAATATCTTAGTTATATTTGGGATGGAGAATATGAAACATGATTCCAACTTTCATGTGTTGGAATCCTGTATTCATTTACAAAAATGGGCCTGTGTGCTTTTGGGTCTATCTCTTGCTGCAATGATCAGCTCAGACCTAAAGTTTCTCATTGAAAAGCTTTTTTTACACATCAATTTAAAATACCAAGTTTTTGTGCTTCACCTATAATTAGGTGAAGCACAAAGGAATATGGATATGTTGTTTTTAGTACTTTATTTTGATTGTTTAGCCTTAGTATCGCAGGCAGAAGCTCTAAAGGAAGAAAATGACAGCCTCCGTTGGCAGCTCGATGCCTATCGGAATGAAGTAGAACTGCTAAAGCAAGAACAAGGCAAAGCCCACAAAGAAGATGACCCAAACAAGGAACAGCAGCTGAAACTCCTGCAACAAGCCCTGCAAGGAATGCAACAGGTAAAGGCATTCTGGTTTTCTAAGCTTTTTCAAAGGATAGCATTAGCTCCTCAGCTGTAACAGGATCCCCTGGAAGCAAACGCAATAGCAATCCTCTTATTCTTCTTTCACTAGCATAGCTGACGAAGGGATTATGTGTTGTGGTTAATGAATATTCTGGTTAATACAGAGATAGCAATGGATCACCAATTTTCAAAGAATGAGAACTCAGTGAAACATACTTAATAAAACTACATTGAACATAATCCAATTTTTATGTTTCAGAAGGTACTTTGGGATCTAGACAGGGCCTCAGAGACCTTAATGAAGAACCACAATTACTTAGATATGAAAAAGTGCTGGTGAACCAGTATCAAGTTGATACAATGCTGAATAATACAGCCTTTTAGAAGGAATGGCAGGAATCCTACCCTTGATTTAGGGGGAAGTAGGGGTGTTATAGGTTTTTAAGTACCAATGGTTTGGGCACTTAATATCATTTTGCTTTTATTTTGTTTTGTTCTCACAGTCATTTATGTGAATGAAGTTACCTGCACATTTTCCAAGTATAAAAAGTAAAGTAAATAAGTACATCCAACTATAATTGCATTCAAATACAACATTGTGTAACATGTGCTCAATACCTAGAAATTTCATGTAAGCATCACCACAGTGAGCCTACAATTGAAAAGATATTTGTTCTATGGGATTATATGAAACTGAAAAGCTTCTGCACAGCAAAAGAAACTATTGACAAAATAATGAGGCAACCAACTGAATGGGAGAAGATTTTCGCAAACAGTTCCTCTGATAAGGGGCTAATATCCAAAATATACAAGGAACTCATGAAACTCAACAACAAAAAAACAAACAACCCAATTGAAAAATGGACAGAGGACCTGAAGAGACATTTCTCCAAAGAGGATATACAAATGGCAAATAGACATATGAAAAAATGCTCAACATCGCTAATCATCAGAGAAATGCAAATGAAAACCACAATGAGATATCACCTCACCCCAGTCAGAATGGCTTTCATCAACAAAACAAATAGTAACAAGTGTTGGAGAGGCTGTGGAGAAAAAGGAACTCTCATACACTGTTGGTGGGAATGCAGACTGGTGCAGCCGCTATGGAAGGCAGTGTGGAGGTTCCTCAAGAAATTACGAATAGAATTACCATATGACCCAGCAATCGCTCTCCTGGGTATCTACCCCAAAAATATAAAAGCATTTCTCTATAGTGACACGTGTACGCCAATGTTCATTGCAGCTTTGTTTACGGTGGCCAAGACATGGAAACAACCAAAATGTCCTTCGATAGATGAATGGATAAAGAAGTTGTGGTACATATACACAATGGAATACTATTCGGCGTTAAGGAAAGATGATATAGGAACATTTGTGACAACATGGATGGATCTCGAGAGAATAATGCTAAGTGAAACAAGTCAGACAGAAAAAGCAGAGAACCCTATGATTTCACTGATATGTGGTATATAAACCAAAAAGAACAAGACAAACAAATGAGAAACAAAAACTCATAGACACAGACAATAATTTAGTGGTTACCAGAGGGTAACGGGTGGGGGGTGGGTGATGAGGGTAAAGGGGATCAAATATATGGTGATGGAAGGAGAACTGACTCTGGGTGGTGAACACACAATGGGATTTATAGACGATGTAATACAGAATTGTACACCTGAAATCTATGTAAATTTACTAACAATTGTCACCCCAATAAAATTAATTAAAAAAAAAAAAGAAAAAAAAAAAAAAGAAAAGATATTTGTTCTAATTATAGTAAAGGAATAGTACATCTAAGTAAGGGTACTATCCTCTTCTGTCTTGCCAGACAATTGGCCATTTTCCTTGCAACTTAAATTATGCAATAATTTTTTAATTGTATGCCTTGGAATTATCTAGAGGAAAGCTTATGGCTGCATGGAAATTGTGAACAGGAAGTCTCTCCTGGCTCCAAGACCCCCATATTCCTATTAATTCTGCTACTATTGTCTTTCTGTGTGACAAGCAATATCATATTAATATTTCACCTTTCCTGTTAGCAAAATGTGTGAAATAATGCTTACCTTTCTTTTACTGTCTTCATGGAATTTAATTAGAACATGAAAATTATTATATCAGAGATCTTTCCACCAAAAATTGCATCTCTTCAACTAGACTTCAAAGAATTTTGACAATGTACATTGTACTGTGTCTTTTAGCAGTTCCAATAGTCTATTGCAAGTCTTGGAAAAACGAGACTTTGAAAACATCTTCTTGTTGTTGTTTCCCCTCTTACCTTGATTTTTTTTTCTTTTTTAAATTTATTGGGGTGACAATTGTTAGTAAAATTCCATAGATTTCAGGTGTGCAATTCTGTATTACATCATCTATAAATCCCATTGTGTGTTCACCACCCAGAGTCAGTTCTCCTTCCATCACCATATATTTGATTCCCCTTACCCTCATCTTCCACCCCCAACCCCCTTACTCTCTGGTAACCACTAAACTATTGTCTGAGTCTATGAGTTTTTCTTCCTCATTTGTATGTCTTGTTCTTTTGTTGTTTTGGGTTTATATACCACATATCAGTGAAATCATATGGTTCTCTGCTTCCTCAGTCTGACTTATTTCTCTTAGCATTATAATCTCAAGATCCATCCATGTGGTAACAAATGGTCCTGTTTCATCTGTTCTTACCACTGAATAGTATTCCATTGTGTATATATACCACAACTTCTTTATCCAGTCATCTATCAAAGGACATTTTGGTTGTTTCCATGTCTTGGTCACCGTAACAAAGCCGCAATGAACATTGGAACACACATATCTTTATGTATAAATGTTTTCAGATTTTTTGGGTAGATGACCAGGAGAGGAATTTCTGGGTCATATGGTAATTCTATTCGTAATTTTTTGAGGAACCTCCATACTGCCTTCGATAGCAGCTGCACCAGTCTGCATTCCTACCAACAGTGTATGAGGGTTCCTTTTTCTCCACAGCCTCTCCAAATTTGTTACTATTTGTCTTGTTGATGATAGCCATTCTGACTGGGGTGAGGTCTTACCTTGATTTTGAAACCATTCCACACAAGGACAATTTTGCTACTTAAATACAATTTTAAAATGATGAATTTTTTTTCGTTTCATCACTTCAAAGACCTCACAATTAGGTCTCTACTTTTGAATAATTAACTTCACTCATTTTGATCACATTTTATTGGAAAATAGCCTTGTAAACAATGATAAGGTTTCTCACATATTATCCCAAAAAGATGTGTGGTCTAATATGGTGACTAAGAGCATGAACTATGGGGTTGATCCAACCTGGATTTAAATCCCAGCTCTGCCACTGAATAACCTTAAGCAAATAACTAAAGCTCTCTAAGTCTCAAGATTATGTATCACAGGGTTATTGTGAGTCTTAATTGAAATCATGCACATGAAATACTTTGCACAGTGCTTGGCACATACTAAATCCTAATAAGTAGTATTTGTTGTAATTATTAATGATGATGAATCCAGTTCCTTGCTTACTGTTATGGAAACTAACATTCGTAAAATTTGGAGTCTTTATTACTTTCCTCACAGAAATCGAATTTGGCTTGGAAAATGACTATTTGCAAGGATGTTTTATAACATTAAATTCAGTTCCATGCAGCAATCAAGATATTGTCCACACAGTATTAACTGCACACTGCCCTTACCCCTGGCTAGAATAGGAAAGTTAAGTGATTAGTTCAGTTAGTTTCTCAGACTCTTTCTAAAATATGAACAAATATGTAGGAAGTTCATAAAAACCAAATAAAATAACCTTAAGTGAAAAATATCTTGATTTTCCATTTAGTATTTCTGCATAGAGAAATGGTTGTATGTGCTGGGGTAAAGTTAGGCAGGCCAGCCTAATATCTAATTTCAGCCAGGGCTTTTAAATGAAGTGTGACTCCTTAAGATTGATTGTCTTTGGTCTTTCTTGTAGCATCTACTCAAAGTCCAAGAGGAATACAAAAGGAAAGAAGCTGAACTTGAAAAAATCAAAGATGACAAGATACAGGTGGAAAAAGGGTTGGAAAATCTTAAGGAAAAGGTATATGAGTCCTAAGTGAACTTTTTCCCTTGCCCCTGCCCCACTTTCAGTGACAATGAAAATGCCGTGGAAGTTGTTTCAATAGGAATCAATGTGGAATGTTTGGCTGATTGGAGATTAAAAGCCCCATCTTCAGGGTAATTCTTGACTCAAAGACTCTGCTTTTAAGTGTGAGTCCTTGGCATTTCTAAGGGTACTATAGAGTGTACTTTTCAATGAAAAAAGTCAGTACATCTCTAAAATTCCTCAGTATTCCCTCTTGGAAAACACCCAAGTGTACACCTCATCCCAGCTTCATCTTGTCAAGCAACTAACAACACAGAAAACTCATGTAACAGAGTATCTTTAGTTAAGCCCTTCATTAAATGAAGAAATGCAAATGCAACTAGAACATTGACATTTCTTTGCAGATACTCCATCTAATGTGATAATGAGCAGCTGCAGGAAACAGCCAAAACCAAAATGGGGGAAACCATGGAAAGTAAACAAGGAGACACAATATTCTAAAGTTAGATGATAGAAACAGGAAAGGCGAGATGGGGCTTTCCCTAATAAGAACCACCAGTGAGGCCCTCTAAGAAAGTCTATTAACATCTGGGTGCATTAATGTATCACAACCATGAATGGGAGGCCCAGTCTATTTAAAGTATGTAAAGTCTACTGATGGTGTCTCCATCTTCCTTTACTAATTTCCTTTAAGCCTGAACATTCAACTGAAGTTACCCTCTGAAAAGGGAGGCCCATTGAACACAACTGCCAAATTTTAATGTCTCAGAAGAAAGAGAAGATTAAGATCTTAGATCAAGAGCCAGAAATCAACAATGCTACAGTTCCACAAGAGCGCATGCTCTTTGTCTTCTGTGCTCGGCTCAGGAACATGCAATGCATACAGGCACAGGACGTGTTTGCCAGCATAGTGACTTACTCCAGAGTGCCATTAAGAACTGGCAACCATGGTGTAGTTGAAACAAATCATGGAAAGTGTTTTCTTCTGGATACCATTTACAATATGCTTTTAAATTCTTTCACTTCATGAAACCAACTCACATTCTAGTTTTGTGGATGCTACTAAAGACACAAACACAATCCCAGAGAAATTCATTTATCAAACTTTTAACTGAAAAGTGCCAAAGCTGAGCACTATTTACCAGGACTTTCCTCATACTACCAGAGGTTCTAAAATGTACCAGAGCTCCTACATAGATGTTCTGCTTCTTCTATAAAATAGAATGTATGCCCAGAAGATTTTAGATAGACTAGGGATTATGCTAATGACATTCTTAAAATCTTCTTTAAGATTGACATCAACAAATAACTGAAGAAAATGTTTATTTATTAAATTTATTGGGGTGACATTGATTAGTAAAATTATATAGGTTTCAAGTTATATAGGTTACATTTACATAATATATAATTTATATATTGCATTCTGTGTTCACTACCCATAGTCAATTCTCCTTCTATCATCATATATTTGACCCCCTTTACCTCTTCTACCACCCCGTTTTCTTATGCTCTGGTAACCACTAAACTTCTCTGTGTCTCTGTGTGTATGAGTTTTTTGTTGTTGTTGTTTGTCTTGTTCCTCTGTTGATTTCAGTTTCATATCCCACATATGAGTGAAGTAATATGGTTCTCAACTATTTCTGTCTAACGTATTTCACTTAGCAAGATAATTTCAAGATCCATCCATGTTGTTGCAAATGGAAGTATTTCATCTTTCTTATGCCAAAGTAATATTCCAAAGTAATATGCCAAAGTAATATTGTGTATATACAATACCACGTATTCTTTACCCAATCATCTATTGAAAGGCACTTGGCTGTTTCCATGTCTTGGCCACTGTGAATAATGCTTCAGTGAACATAGGAGTACATTTAAATGTACAGATAAATGTACCCCTATGTTACAGATAAATGCTTTCAGATTTTTTTGGTAGATACCCAGAAGAGAGATTGCTGGGTTGTATGGTAATTCTATTATTAATTCTTTGAGAAACCTCCATACTGTTCTCCATACTGGCTATACAAATTTACATTCCCACCAACAGTTTATGAGGATTCCTTTTTCTCCACAGCCTCTCCAAAACTTGTTATTACTTGTCTTGTTGAGGATAGCCATTCCAACAGGTGTAAGGTGGCATCTCATTGTAGTTTAGGTTTGAATTTACCTAATAACTAGTGAAGTTGAGTATTTTTTCATATATATGTTGGCCATTTGTATGTTTTCATGGGAGATGTGTCTGTTCAGGTACTCTGCCCATTTTTCAATTGGATTGTTTGTTTTTATATTGTTGTGTTGTACAAGTTCTTTATGTATTTTGGAAATTAGTCCCTTATCAGAGACATTGTTTGCAAATATCTTCTCCCATTCAGTTGGATGCCTCTTTTTTTGTGTGATGGTTTCTTATGCTGTGCAGAAGATTTTTAGTTGGATGTAGTCCCACTCATTTGTTTATTTTTATTTTTTTAATTGAAGTTTACTAGGGGGACAATTGTTAGTAAAGATACATAGGTTTCAGTGTACAATTCTGTAATACATCATCTATATATCACATTGTGTGTTCATCACCCAGAGTCAGTTTTGTTCCATCACCATATATTTGATCCCTTTTACCCTCATCTAACACCCCTTCCCCCCTTACCTGCTGGTAACTACCAAACTATTGTCAGTGTCTATGAGTTTCTGTTTCTCATTTGTTTGTTTTGTTCTTTTGTTGTTTTTGGTTCACATACCACATATCAGTGAAATCATATGGTACTCTGCTTTTTCTGTCTGACTTATTTCATTTAGCATAATAATCTCAAGATCTATCCATGTTGCTGCAAATGGTAGCATTTCATCTTTTCTTATGGGAGGGTAGTATTCCATAAATAAATATATATATATATATATATATATATATATATATATATATATACACACACATATATATATATATATGTTATATTGTCTTTATCAAATCATCTATGGAAGGACAGTGTTGTTGTTTCCATGTCTTGGTCACCATAAATAAAGCTGCAATGAACATCAGAACACATTTATTTTTACGGATAAATGTTTTCAGAATTTTGGGATATATACCCAGGAGAGGGATTGCTGAGTTATATGGTAATTCTACTCATAATTTTTTAGGAACCTCCATAATGTTTTCCATAGTGGCTGTACCAATTTACATTCCCACCAACAGTGTATGAGTATTCCTTTCTCTCCACAGCCTACCCAACACTTGTTATTATTTGTCTTGTTGATAATAGCCACTGTAACAAGTGTGAGGTGAAATTTCATTGTGCTTTTGATTTGTGTTTCCCTAATAACTACTGAAGTTGAACATTTTTTCATGTATCTGTCAGCCATTTGTATGTCTTGTTGGGAGAAGTTTCTGTTCATGTACTATCATCAATTGGGTTGTTTGCCTTTTTGTTGTTGAGTTGTATGAGTTCCTTATATATTTTGGATATTAGCCCTTTATGGGAGGTGTTGCTTGCAAATATCTTTTCCCATTCGGTTTGTTGCCTCTTCATTTTGTTGACGGTCTCTTCTGCTGTGCAGAAGCTTTTTGGTTTTATATAGTCCCATTCATTTATTTGAACTTTTACTTTCCTTGCCTTTGAGGTCAAATTCATCAAATACTCTTTGAACCCAAGGTATATACGTTTAGTGCCTATGCTTTTTTCTATGCAGTTTATTGTTTCAGAGCTTATGTTTATGTCTTTCATCCATTTTCAGTTAATTTTGGTACATGGTGACAGATTGATCAGTCTGGTTTCACTCTTTTGCATGTGGCATTCCAATTTTCCCAGCACTATTTTTTGAAGAGGCTTTCTTTTCTAACCATTGTATGTTTTGGCACCTTTGTCAAAGTTATGTGTCCATTGTTATGAGGGTTTATTTCTGGGTTCTCAATTCTATCCCATTGGTCAGTGTGTCTGTTTATCTGCCAATGCCATATTGTTTGATTACTGTTGTTCTGTAATACAAGCTGAAGTCAGGAAGTGTGATAACTCCAGCCTTATTCTTCTCTCTTAGTAGTGCTTTGGCTGTTCTGGGTCTTTTCTGATTCCATACAAATCTGATGATTTTTTTCTTCTATTTCTTTAAAAAATGCCATTGGATAATGTTGTAAAGATTTTGTTGGGTATCCGATGGACATGCGTCCTATTTGGGAGACCACCTCAGGGATACTGTGGATACCTGATCATGGCATTGTACACCAGAAGCTAAACATTAATGAATGCCAACTATAATTTTATATATATAATGTGATGGTTCAGTGTGAGGTCGGAGGGATAGTGGATGGGGGGAGGGGGGTTCACAGTGTGAGGGATATAAATGATGAACGTCTAAGTATTGCCTTGTCTTGTACACCTGAAACTAATAAATAAATAATAAATAAATAAATAAATAATGCCATTGGAATTTTGATGGGGATTGAATTAAATCTGTATATTGCTTTGGGTAATATGGCCATTTTAACTATGTTGGTTCTTCCAATCCATGAACATGGAATGCCTTTCCATTTCTTTGTGTCTTCTTCAATTTATTTTTAAACTATTTTGTAGTTTTCAGTGTATAGGTCCTTCACATCCTTGGTTAAGTTTATTCCTAGGTATTTTATTCTTTTTGTTGCAATTGCTAAAGGAATTTTTTTTCTGAAGTGTCATTGTTAGTATATAGGAATGCGATGGATTTTTTTTTATTAGCTTCAGGTGTACAAAACAATGTGATACTTAGACATTTACACAGCTCACAAAGTGATAACCTCGCTCCCTCAATCTACTACCCCTCTGACATTGTATATAGCTGTTACAATTCCATTGACTCTATTCCCTATACTGTACTCCACATCCTGTGAATATGAATATATATATATATATATTATATTATATTATATTATATTATATTATATTATATTATATTATATTATATTATAGTTGACATTCAATATTATTCAGTTTCAGGTGTACAGCACAATGGTCAGGAATCTACACCGTCTATGAAGTGTTCTCCCTAATAAGATGGTGGGATTGCAGATTGGTGCAGCCACTATGGAAATCAGTATGGTGGAATCTCAAAAACTGAAAATGGAATTTCCTTAGGACCCAGCAATTCCACTCTTAGGTATCTATCCAGAGAAATCCAAAGTGCTAACTCAAAAAAATATATGCACCCCTATGTTTATTGCAGTACTATTCAGAAAAGACAAGACATGGAAACAACCAAATTGTCCATCAGTAGACAACTGGATTTTTGACATTGATTTTTTAAAAAAAAAAAGATTTTATTGGGGAAGGGGAACAGGACTTTATTGGGAGAACAGTGTGTACTTCCAGGACTTTTTTTTTTTCCTCCAAGTCAAGTTGTTGTCCTTTCAATCTTAGTTGTGGAGAGTGCTATTCAGCTTCAAGTTGTTGTTCTTTCAGTCTTAGTTGTGGAGGACGCAGCTCAGCTCCAGGTCCAGTTGCCGTTGCTAGTTGCAGGGGGCGCAGCCCACCACCCCTTGCAGGAGTTGAACCAGCAACTGTGGTTGAGAGGACGCGCTCCAACCAACTGAGTCATCTGGGAGCTCAGCGGTAGCTCAGCTCAAGGTGCTGTGTTCAATCTTAGTTGCAGGGGGCGCTGCCCACCATCCCTTGTGGGACTCAAGGAATTGAACTGGCAACCTTGTGGTTGAGAGCCCACTGGCCCATGTGGGAATGGAACCGGCAGCCTTCGGAGTTAGGAACATGGAGCTCTAACCATCTGAGCCACCGGGCCGGCCCTGTACATTGATTTTTTAGCCAACAACTTTATTGTATTTGTTTATTGTTTCTAATAGATTTCTGGTGGAGTCTTTACGGTTTTCTAAATAACGAACTATTTCATCTGCAAAAAGTGACTATTTAACTTCTTCATTTCCAATTTGGATGCCTTTTATTTCTTTCTCTTCCCTGATTGCTCCGGCTAGGACTTCTAATACTATGTTGTTAACCCTATCTTGTTCCTGAACATAGAGCAAACGGTCAGTTTTTCACCATTAGTTATGATGTTAGCTGAGGGTTTGTCATATATGACTTTTATTATGTTAAGGTATTTTCCTTCTGTACCCATTTTATAAGTGTGTTAATCATAAATGGATGCTGTATCTTGTCAAATGCTTTTTTTCTGAATCTATAGATATAATCATATATTTATCTTTCTTTTTATGCGGTGTATCACACTGATCGATTTGCAAATACTGAATCATCCTTGTGCCCCTGGGATGAACCCCACTTGATTAGGATGTGTAATCTTTTTAATGTATTGTTGTATTCAATTTGCTAGAATTTTGTTTGGTAGGATTTTTTCATCTGTATTCATCAGAGATCTTGGACTGTAATTTTCTTTTTGTGTGTTATACTTACCTGGTTTTGTTATCAGGGTAATGTTGGCCTCATAAAATGAGTTAGATGTATTGTCCCTTCTTCAATATTTTGGAAGAGTTTGAGGAGGACAGGTGTTAGATCCTCTTTGAATGTTTGGTATAATTCACTAGTGCAGCCATCTGGTCTTGGACTTTTGATTTGGGGAAGGTTTTACATGGCCGATTCAATTTCCTTACTGTTGATTGGTCTATTAGGCTTTCCAGTTCTTCGTGATTCAGTCTCGGAAGACTATATGTTTCTAAGAACTTAAGCAGTTCTTCTAGGTTATTAAATTTGGGAGCATATAGACCACATATATTATTGCATGATCCTTTGCAAGGATCATAGTATTATTGCATGATCTTTGTATTTCTGTGGTGGTCACGGTAATTTCTCCTCTTTCATTTCTGATTTTCTTTGTGTCTTTTCTCTTTTTATCTGAGTGGGCTCTAGCCAAGGGTGTCTCACTTTTATTAAACTTTTCAAAGAACCAGCTCTTTGTCACATTAATTTTTTTTCTATTGTCTTTTTGTTTTCTATTTCATTTAGTTCTGCTCTGAATTTCATTCTTTCCTTTATTCTTCTGACTTTGGGTTTCATTTGTTCTTCTTTTTCTAGTTCTTTAATGTACAATATGAGGTTGTTTATCTCAGATTTTTCTTCTTTCTTAAGATAGGTCTGTAATTATATAAATTTCCCTCTTGTTATTTCTTCACTGCATCCCAATAATTTTGATATGATATATTTTCATTGTCATTTGTTTCCACGTATCTTTTGATCTCTCCTCTTATTTCTTCTTTGACTCAGTCGTTCTTTAAAAGCACGTTTAATCTCCACATATTTGTGTTTTCCCCATTTTCTTTTTGCAGTTGGTATCCAATTTCAAAGTCTTGTGATCAGAGAATATAGTTGGGATTATTTCAATGTTCCTAAATTTGCTGAGACCAGTATATGGTCTACCTTTGAGAATGTTCAATACACACTAGAAAAGAATGTATAGTCTAATGTTCTAGATTGAAGTGCTGTATAAATGTCAATTATGTCTATTTCTTTTTGTGTGTCATTTAGGGCTGATATTTCCTTATTCATTTTGTTTCGATGATCTATCCATAGCTGTCAATGATGTATTTAAGTCCCCTACTATAATAGTGTTTTGGTCAATTTCTCCCTTTAGCTATTTTAGTAGTTGCTTTGCTCCCTGATTGTGTGACATATATTAATGAGTGTTTTACCTTTTTTTTGGATTGTCCCTTTATCGTTATGAAATGTCCATCTTTGTCTCTTGTTACCTTTTTGACCCTGAAGTCTGTTTCATCTGATATCAGTATGCCTACACCTGCTTTTCTTTGGCTACCATTTGCTTAGAGTATCAATTGCCACCCTTTTACTTTGAGTCTATCTTTGTCATTGTAACTGGGATGTGTCTCTTGGAGGCAGCATATGGTTGGTTTAGTGTTTTGTTTTGTTTTGTTCTTCCAATCTGCTACTCTGTGCCTTTTATTGGGAAGCACAGTCCATTTACATTTATGGTGATTATTGATATATGGGGATTTCCTCTCATTTTGCCTTTTGTTTTCAAATGGCTTGATACTCATTGTATCTTTGCCTTTTTATTGCTGTCTTTTATTTCAGTGTGGTGGTGTTCTATGGTTTTTCCTCTGGTTCTTTTTTTTATGTTATATATCTCAGTTCTAGATTTTTTTCTTTTAAGTGGTTACCATTATGTTTAAGTAAAAGAAAGTTTCATGTATACAATAGTCCTTTTTCTTCAGCATGCTTCTTATCTCCACTCCCCATTGCACGTTCAGACCTTTACTGTATCCCCTTTTATGTTTTTGTTGTCATAATTTATCCCTTCTTATGCTGTGAATTAATATCTGAGTTGTAGCAACAAGTTGTCTTTTTCTTCTTTTTCCTTTTTCTGTTTGTTTGTTTGTTTGTTTGTTTGTATGTTTGTTTCTTTTAATTTATTGGGGTGACAATTGTTAGTGAAATTACATAGATTTCAAGTGTACAATTCTGTATTACGTCATCTATAAATCCCATTGTGTGTTCACCACCCAGAGTCAGTTCTCCTCCCATCACTATATATTTGATTCCCCTTACCCTCATCTCCCACCCACCCCTTACCCTCTGGTAACCACTAAACTATTGTCTGTGTTTATGAGTTTTTGTTTCTCATTTCTTTGTCATGTTTTTTGTTGTTTTTGGTTTATATACCACATATCAGTGAAATCATATGGTTCGCTGCTTTTTCTGTCTGCTTTATTTCGTTTAGCATCATACTCTCAAGATTTTACGGTGTCCAAGACATGGAAACAACCAAACTGTCCTTCGATAGATGAATGGATAAAGAAGTTGTGGTATATATACACAATGGAATACTATTAGGCGGTAAGAAAAGATGATATAGGAACATTTGTGACAACATGGATGGATCTTTTTCCTTTTTTTACCGTGTATTCTTCTGTACCATTTATATTATATTTAAGTGTATAGGACGCTACTTTGTGTATGGGTTCCCATTTCATGCTTCTCTCTGTCTATTCATACTACTGCTCATGGTTTTGTATAAATTTGATATTTTGTTTCAGGTCAAATAGCTTACTTTAGTATTTCTTTTTTTTATTGTTGTTAGAGAAAGGTTTTTATAAATGTGCCCTGTTATTTTTTTTTTAACTAAATTTATTGGGGTGACAATTGTTAGTAAATTTACATAGATTTCAGGTGTACAATTCTGTATTACATCGTCTATAAATCCCATTGTGTGTTCACCACCCAGAGTCAGTTCTCCTTCCATCACCATATATTTGATCCCCTTTACCCTCTTCACTCACCCCCCACCCCCTTACCCTCTGGTAACCACTAAATTCTTGTCTGTGTCTATGAGTTTTTCTTTCTCATTTGTTTGTCTTGCTCTTTTTGGTTTATATACCACATATCAGTGAAATCATAGGGTTCTCTGCTTTATCTGTCTGACTTATTTCACTTAGCATTATACTCTCAAGATCCTTTAGTATTTCTTGTGATGCAGCTCATGTGTTAGAAAATTACCGCACCTTCTATATGTCTGAAAAGTCTGTATTCCAACTTCATATCAAAAGGATATGTTTCCTGAATATATAATTTTTGACGCATTATTTCTCTCTTTCAGTTGTTTCCATGTTTGATTCCATACCCTTCTTTGTGGAGTTTCTGCTGAAAAGACTGATGATAGTCTAATGGTCTTTCGCACATAGGTTACTATTTTTTCTCCTGACTGCCTTTAGAATTCTTTTTTTTTGTCATTAATTTTTTTATTTTTTTTTTTGGTGTCACAATCGTTAGTAAAATTACATAGACTTCAGGTGTACAATTCTGTATTGCATCATCTATAAATCCCATTGTGTGTTCACCACCAAGAGTCAGTTCTTTTTCCGTCACCATATATTTGATCCCCCTTACCCTCAGTTCCCATCCCCCATCCTCCTTAACCTCTGGTAACCACTAAACTATTGTCTGTGTCTATGAGTTTTTGTTTCTCATTTGTTTGTCTTGTTCTTTTGTTGGTTTTGTTTTATATACCACATATCAATGAAATCATATGGTTCTCTGCTTTTTCTATCTGACTTATTTCGCTTAGCATTATACTCTCAACATCCATCCACATTGTCACAAATGTTACTATGTCATCTTTTCTTACCGCCGAATAGTATTCCATTGTGTATATATACCACAACTTCTTTATCCATTCATCTATCCAAGGACATTTTGGTTGTTTCCATGTTTGGCCACCGTAAACAAAGCTGCAGTAAACATTGGAGCACACGTGTCTTTATGTATAAATGTTTTCAAATTTTTTGGGTAGATACCCAGGAGAGGGATTGCTGGGTCATAAGGTAATTATATTTGTAATTTTTTGAGGAACCTCCACACTGCCTTCCATAACAGCTGCACAGTCTGCATTCCCACCAACAGTGTATGAGTGTTCCTATTTCTCCACAGCCTCTCCAACACTTGTTACTATTTGTCTTGTTGATGATAGCCATTCTGACTGGGGTGAGGTGATATCTCATTGTGGTTTTTATTTGCATTTCTCTGATGATTAGTGATGTTGAACATTTTTTCATATGTCTATTTGCCATTTGTATGTCCTCTTTGAAGAAATGTCTCTTCAGGTCCTCTGCCCATTTTTCAATTGGGTTGTTTGTTTTTCTGTTGTTAAGCTTCATGAGTTCTTTGTATATTTTGGATATTAGCCCCTTATCAGAGGCACTGTTTGCAAAAGTTTTCTCCCATTCAGTCGGTTTCCTCTTTATTTCGTCAATGGTTTCTTTTGCTGAGCTGAAGCTTTTAAGTTTTATATAGTCCGATTCACTATTTTAGCTTTTACTTCCATTGCTTTTGGAGTCATGTTCATAAAATGCTCTTTGAACCCAAGGTCCATAAGTTTAGTACCTATGTTTTCTTCTATGCAGTTTATTGTGTCAGGACTTATGCTTAAGTCTTTGATTCATTTTGAATTAATTTTGGTACATGGTGACAGCAGTCCAGTTTCATTCTTTTGCACATAGCTATCCAATTTCCCAGCACCATTTATTGAAGAGGCCGTCTTTCCTCCATTGTGTGTTTTAAGCTTCTTTGTCAAAAATTATCTGTCCATATTTATGTGTTTTTTTCCTGGGTTCTCAATTCTATTCCATTGGTCTATGTGTCTGTTTTTCCGCCAATACCATGCTGTTTTGATTATTGTAGCCCTGTAGTACGATATAAGCTCAGGGATTGCGATAACTCCAGTATTGTTCTTTTTTCTAAAGATTGCTTTGGCTATTCGGGATCTTTTGTGGTTCCGAACAAATCTGATGATTTTTTGTTCTATTCCTTTAAAAAATGCCATTGGGATTTTGATGGGGATTGCATTAAATCTGTATATGGCTTTGGGTAATATGGCCATTTTAACTATGTTGATTCTTCCAATCCACGAGCACGGAATGTCTTTCCATTTCTTTGTGTCTTCTTCAATTTCTTTCAAAAATGTCTTATAGTTTTCAGCATATAAATGCTTCACATCATTGGTTAAGTTTATTCCCAGGTATTTCATTCTTTTTGCTGCAATTGCAAAGGGAATTTGTATTTCTTTTTCTGAGATTTCATTGTTAATATATAGGAATGCAATGGACTTTTGTACGTTGATTTTGTAGCCAGCAACTTTTCTGAATTCATTGATAGTTTCTAACAGTTTTTTAGTGGAGTCTTTAGGGTTTTCTATGTATAGCATCATGTCTTCTGCAAAAAGTGATAATTTAACTTCTTCATTCCCAATACGATGCCTTTGATCTCTTTCTCTTGCCTGATGGCTCTGGCAAGGTTTTCCAACGCTATGTTGAAAAGCAGAGGTGATAGGGTACAGCCCTGTCGTGTTCCTGAACGTAGAGCACAGGGCTTCAGTTTTTCACCATTAATTTTGAGATTAGCTGAGGGCTTGTCATATATGGCCTTTAGTATGTTAAGGTATTTTCCCTCTATACCTATTTTTTAAGTGTTTTAATCATAAATGGATGTTGTATCTTGTCAAATGCTTCTTCTGCATCAATTGATATAAACATGTGTTTTTTGTCCTTTATTTTGTTTATGTGAATTATCACATTGATGGATTTGCAGATGTTGAACCATCCTCGTGCCCCGGGGATGAACCCCACTTTGTCATGATGAATAATCTTTTAAATGCATTGTTGTATTCGATTTGCTAGAAATTTGTTTAGGATTTTTGCATCTGTATTCATCAGAGATATTGGTCTGTACTTTTCTTTTTTTGTGTTGTCCTTACCAGGTTTTCGTATCAGGGTAATGTTAGCCTCATAAAATGACTTAGGGAGTACTGTCTCTTCTTCAATTTTTTGGAAGATTTTGAGCAGCATTGGTATTAGATCCTGTTTGAAAGTTTGGTCGAATTCCCTAGTGAAGCCGTCTGGTCCCGTACTTTTGCCTTTGGGAAAGTTTTGGATGACTGATTCAATTTTGTTACTGGTGATCAGTCTGTTTAGATTTTCCAGTTCTTCACGGTTCAGCCTTGGAAGGCTATATGTTTCTAAGATGTCCATTTCTTCTAGGTTATTGAATTTGGTGGCATATAGTCCTTCATAGTATTCTTGCGTGATTCTCTTATTTCTGTGTGTCCGTGATAACTTCCCCTTGTTCATTTCTGATTTTGTTAATTAGTGTCTTCTCTCTTTTTATCTTAGTGAGTCTAGCCAAGGGTTTGTAGATTTTACTAATTTTTTAAAGAACCAGCTCTTTGTCACATTAATTTTTTTCTGTTGTCTTTTTGTTCTCTATTTCATTTAGTTCTGCTCGAATTTTTGTTATTTCCTTTCTTCTGCTGACCTTGGTTTCACTTGTTCTTCTTTTTCTAGTTCTTTAAGTTGTAACATGAGGTTATTTATTTGTAATTTTTCTTGTTTCTTGAGATAGGCCTGTAATGATATAAATTTCCCTCTTAAAACTGCTTTTGCTGCTTCCCTAAAACTTTGGTAGGATGTATTTTCATTCTCATTTATTTCTATGTATCTTTTTTATCTCTCTTCTAATTTCTTCTTTGACCCAGTCGTTCTTTAAAAGTGTGTTGTTTAATCTCCGTGTATTTGTGTTTTTCCTGCTTTCTTTTCACAGTTGATATCCAATTTCAAAGCTTTGTGATCAGAGAATATGCTTGGTATGATTTCAATCTTCTTAAATTTCCTGAGGCTGATTTTATGTCCCAATGTATGGTCTATTCTTGAGAATGTTCCATGTACACTCGAAAAGAATGTATAGTCTGATGTTTTAGGATTAAGTGCTCTATATATGTCAGTTATGTCCATTTCATCTAATGTGTCATTTAGGGCTGCTATTTTGTTATTTATTTTCTGTTTGGATGATCTATCCATAGCTGTCAATGATATATTTAGGTCCCCTAGTATCACTGTGTTTTGGTTGATTTCTCCTTTTAGTTCTGTTAGTAATTTTTTGGTACATTTCGGTGCTCCCTGATTGGGGGTATAAATATTGAAGACTGCTCTGTCTTCTTGTTGTATAAGCCCCTTCACCATTGTAAAATGTCCATCTTTGTCTCTGTTATGTTTTTTACCCTGAAGTCTTTTTTATCTGGTATCAGTATGGCTACACCTGATTTTCTCTGGGTACCATTTGCTTGGAGTGTCAATTTCCCCACTTTCCCTTTGAGTTTATGCTTGTCCTTGTAGCTGAGATGCCTCTTGGAGACAGCATGTGGTTGGGTTTAGTTTTTTGATCCAATGTGCTACTCTGTGCCTTTTTATTGGTGAGTTCAGGCCATTTACATTTAGAGTGATTATTGATATGTGAGGATTTCCTCTCATTCTTTCATTATTTTTCTGGTAAGGCTGTGTCTCCATTGTTTATTTGCCTTTTTGTTGTTGTCTATTATTTCTGTGTGGTGGGAGTCTATAATTTTTCCCTCTGTTAGTTTTTATTATTGTACATATTTCAGTTCTGGATTTTTTTTTGATCGGTTGCCATTGTTTATGTAAAAGAAAATTTCATATTTAGAGTACTCCACTTTCTTCAGCATGCTTACTTTCTCCATTCCCATATTCCAGTTCAGGCCTTTACTCTCCCCCTTTTTATGTTTTGCTTGCCAGAGATTGTCCCTGATGATGGTAGTTGAATAGCCTCCTTTAGTATTTCTTGTAGTGCAAGTAGTGTATTAGAAAAATCCCTCAACTTCTGTACGTCTCGAAGGGTCTTTATTCCTCCTTCATATCTAATGGATGTCTTTGCTAGGTACATTATTCTTGGCTCATAATTTCTCTCTTTCAGTAGTTTGAATATTTGGTTCCACTCCCTCCTGGCTTGTAGAGTTTCTGCTGAAAAAAATCTGATGATAATCTAATGGACTTTCCTTTGTGGGTTACTGTGTTTTTTCCCTGGCTGCCTTGAGGATTCTTTCTTTGTTGGTGATTTTTGAAAGCTTCAATAGAATGTGCCTTGAAGAAGGCCTGTTGTGATTGAGGTAATAGGTGTTCTATTTGCTTCTTGGATTCGGGGATCCAGTTCTTTCCACATGTTTGGGAAGTTTTCATCAACTACTTGTTTGAATATACTCTCTGTTCCCTTCTCCCTTTCTTCCACTTCTGTATGCCCATTATTCTTATATTGCTCTTTCTGATGGAATCAGAAAGTTGTTGTAACGTTCTTTCATTTCTTTAAATCTCAAGTCTCTTTCTTCTTCTATCCGTGTCATTTCCAGTTTTCTATCTTCGATGACCCTGATTCTTTTCTCCATCTAGTCAACTCTAATTTTTAAACTGGCTATTTCATTCTTATTTCTTCTATTGATTTCTTAATCTCCAGATATTCTCTGTGGTTCTTTTTTAAAATTCCAATCTCTCTGGTAATATGTTCATGTCGTTCTTTGAATGTGTTTCTTAGTCATTAAACTGCCTCTCTGTGTTTTCTTGCATTTCTTTGAGGTTTTTCAGACCTACAATCTTGAATTCGCTATCATTTAAGTCACATATTTCCGTATCTTTAAGTTCAATTTATGGAGACTTTTTACTCCTTTTTCTGAGCTGTCTTATTGCCTTGGTTATTCGTGGCAATTAATGATTTATTATCTATCTTTTTAGACATGTGCAGGTGTGGGTTCTGCATCAGGTTGATAGGAAGAGGTGTTTCTTTTGTTTTCCAGTACATGTTGGTAGAATGTTTCATTTTTCTCTCTGACTGCAACCTTTTTTTCTCTCTCACACTGTAGCATTATGTTTTCTCTGCACTATTCCAGCCTCTCACACAATGGGTGATTCCCTGGAAGGCGGACTTCTCCTCTGTTAACATCCCCTGTTTCATAGGGCACCTCGTCCCTGTGGGTATGCGGAGAGCTTTTGAAGTTCCAAAGCTCTTCCTGCACCAGATTCATAGCCTGTGTGTTTCAGTAGTTCTGTTTACTCCTTCAGGGATTCGCCCAAATGGGGGGAGAGGGGCAGGGTGGGTTGTGAGAGGTGGCCCAGAGCAATGACAGCAACCAGCACCACAGCTGGTCCTGCTTCCATAGCTCCCTCCCCTTTGTGGAATTGATTGGGCTTTGAATCTGTGTCTGTGCACCACATTTCTCAGTACTGCAAATATTCTGGTCTTTTGATCTGACACTGCTACTCTTCTGTCTAGCACTGGGAAGTTGGGGGCGGGAGAGGTCTGGGAGGGTCAGAAGGGGGTGGCTAGTCTCACTGCCTAAGGCTTCCATTCTCTGGGGCAGTGAGGGCTTAAACCACTCTTTTCCGCCTCCTTCCCTCAGTCTTTGCTCCAAGGTCTCTGCCGTGAGCGTTGGGTTCAGCCATGTTCCCTCAGCCCTGTGGGCCATTAGCAGAGCCCTAGCAATCTGAGTTCTTCCCTCTCTTGCAGCTGCAGTAGTTTTGGGATGCAGCGAGCTCGGAGCACTGAGCTAGGTCTGTGTCCTGAGCTCATGTGAACCCCGTCTCTGTACTTCTCCCTTCCCGCCTCCACTCTCTCGCAATTTGCCCACCTTTAGGTGAATTTAGTAGTGAGCCTCTTCGTCTTGAGTGTCTGCTGTGCAGGGAGTCCTTTGTGGAGTGATAGTTTTTCAATTTCTTGTAAATTCCAGGGGAGATTTCCAGAGGCTCACCTCACGCTGCCATTTTGATGACATCCAAAAGTTAACCAATATCACTCATTCTTTCCTCCTTCTGGTCAGCTCTTTCACCTCATCTGTCTATTTCATTCTTCAGTTCTTTTATTGAGTTCTTCATCTCTAGAATTTCTATTTAGTTCATTTTTAAAACGTCAATCTCTTGAATAAAATGTTCATTTTGTTCTTTGATTTTGTTTCTGAGTTCATTAACCTGCCTGTCTGTGTTTTTTTTGTGTTTTTTTTATTTTTATTTTGCATTTCATTGAGTTTTTTCAGAACTGCAATCTTGAATTCTCTGTCATTTAAGTCACATATTTCCATGTGTTTATGTTTGTTTTCTGGAGTGTTTTAATTTTCTTTCTGAGCTGTCTTGTTATCTTGCTTATTCATGGCAGTTAATAAATTATTATTTCTCTTTCTGGTTCTATGCAAGTGGCTTATGCAACAGGTTGATATAAACAGGTCTTTCCATGCTTGCTAGTAGGTTTTTTTTTTTTTTTTATTATTAATTTATTTATTAGTTTCAGGTGTACAAAACAAGGTAATACTTAGACGTTCATCATTTATATCCCTCATACTGTGAACCCCCCTCCCCCCATCCACTATCCCTCCGACCTCACACTGAACCATCACATTATATATATAAAATTATAGTTGGCATTCATTAATGTTTTTGCTAGTAGGTTTTGATGGAATGTTTTATTGTCTCTGCTGTTGTAGCCTTTTATTTTCTCTCACACTCTAGCATTATGTTTTCTCTTGTGCTGTTCTGGCTTGTTACATGATGAGGGATTTTCTATAAAGTGGGCTTCTCCTTTGAGCGGGTTGCCTGGGTCTCAGGGCACTGCCTCTGTGGGAGGATGTGGAGAGCGATAGACTTCTGAGCTTCTGAAATTCCAACGCTGCCCCTGCAGCCCCATGGAGATCCTGTGTGTCTCAGTGGCTCTGGTTGCCCCTGCAGGGTTCCACCCAGAAAGGTGGGATTGGAGTGGCCTCAGAGAGGTGACTGGTGCATTTGTGGCTTGAGCAATGGGTACTAGCAACCCACAGTTGTCTTGCCCCTACAGTTTCTTCCCCTTTGCTGGAATTAGTTATCTGTGGCTGCAGGACTGATGCTAAAGTTCTCAGTGCTGTAGATATTCTGTTATTTAATCTGACAGTACTACCATTTCTTCTGGATCCCACTTCCTACTGTGGGAGCAGTGGGAAAGGCAGCTGGTCTCCATGTTTTATTTTCTGTTTTCTGCCTGGCCATGAAGGGTAAAACCACCATTCTCACTCTTCTTTTTTTTGGTCTTTGCTCCATGGTCTCTGCCGTGAGTGCTGCTTTCAGCCAGATTATGTGCTTATCCCTCACGCAGGACTGGGCCACAGTGGGTGTGCTGCAGCCAGAATTCTTCCCTCTTGCATGATTTGAAGTGAGCTTCCGACTGCAGTGAGCTCTGGTCTGCATCCTGCAACCCTGCGGCCCACGTCTCTGCACTTACCCCTTCCTTCCTCCCCTGCTAACCCAATTTGCCCACCTTCAGGTGATTCAATGTGTGGGTCTCTCAGACATGTTTCTGTGTTGCACAGGGAATCCTTTGTTGAATTATAGCTGTTCAATTTGTTGTTAGTTCCAGGGGAGATTTCAAGAACCACTCTTCATGCCACCATTTCTGTCAACGTGATTCTTAATATGGAAAACCCTAAAGACTCCACCAAAAACTATTAGAAATAATAAACACGTAGAAATACAGAAAAGTTACAGGATACAAAATCAATCTGCATTTTTATTTTGTGAGTTTGCATTTTCTCCAAGGTTTTTTTTCTTATTGTTTTTCAAATAAAATTGACATTCAATATTATTTTATGTTAGTTTCAGTTGTACAGCATAGTTGTTAGACATTTACATAACTTAAGATGTAATCCCACTAATTAGTCTAGTACCAACCTGGCACTAGAGTTAGTACAATATTATTGATTATATTCCCTAAGATTTCTTTTAAATTCCATGACTGTTTTCTATCAACTTGTACTTCTGAATCCCTTAACCTTTTTCATCCAACACCCCAACCCCACTCCCATCTGGCAACCATCAGTTTGTTCTCTTTATGTATGAGTCTGTTTCTGTTTTGTTTTTCAATTATTCTGTTCTTTAGGTTCCACACATAAGTGAAATCATATTGTATTTACCTTTCTCAGTCTGACTTGTTTCACTTACCATAATACCCTATAGTTCCATTCATGTTGTCACAAATGAGAAGATTTTGTTCATTTTTTATGGTTAAGTAATATTACACTGTGTGTAGTGTGTATGTGTGTGTGTGTGTGTGTGTGTGTGTGTCTTACTTTTTCTTTATCCAGTCGTCTATTGATGGGCACTGAGGTTGCTTCCATATCTTGGCTATTGTAATAAATGCTGCAGTGAACTTAGGGGTACATATACCTTTTTGAATTAGTGTTTTGGATTCCTTGGGATAAATAACCAGAAGAGGAATTGCTGGGTCATAAGGTAGTTCTATTTTTAATTTCTTGAGGAACCTCCAAAGCATTTTCCATAATGGCTGCACTAATTTGCAGTCCTACTAACAGTGCATGAGGGTTCCCTTTTCACCACGTCCTAGCGAACACTTGTTGTATTTTCGTTTATTGATGATAGCCATTCTGACAGGTGTGAGGTGATATGTCATTGTGTTTTTAAGGCATTGAGCATCTTCTCATATGTCTATTGGCCATTTCTATGTACTCTTTGGAGATATGTCTATTCAGGTCCTCTGCCCGTTTTTAAATTGTATTGTATTGTTTGTTTGTTTGTTTTGGTGTTAAGTTGAATGAATTCTTTATAAATTTTGGATATTAACCTCTTATCTCATGTTTCATTGGTGAATATCTTCTCCCTTTCAGTAGATTGTCTTTTCATTTCCTTGATGATTTCCTTTGCTGTGCAAAAACTTTTTGGTTTGATGTAGTCCCTTTTGTCTGTTTTTTTTCCTTTTGTTTCCCTTGCATGAGGAGATATATCAGGAAAAAAATATATTAGTAAGAGCAATGTCCAAGAGTTTACTGCCTGTGTTTACTCCTAGGAGTTTTATGGTTTCAGGGCTTACATTTAAGTCTTTAATCCATGTTTATTTTATTCATATATATGGTGTAAGAAAGTGGTCTAGTTTCATTTCTTTGCATGTGTCTGTCCAGTTTTCCCAACACCATTCACTGAATAGAACTGTCTTTACCCCAATGTATAGTCTTACTTACATTGTCATAGATTTAATGATGATATAGGCATTGGTTTATTTCCGGGCTTTCTATTCTGTTTCATTGATCTATGTGTCTGTTTTTATAGTTGCAAGCTATAGTTATCAAAACAACATGGTATTAGGTAGTGTGATACCTCCAACTTTGTTCTTCTTTCTCAAGATTGCTGTGGCTACTCAGGGTCTTTTGTGATTCCATATAAATGTTCAGATTATTTGTTCTAGTTCTGTGATAAGTGCCATTGCTGTTTTAAAAGGGATATCATTGAATATATAGATTGCTTTGGGTAGTATGGAAATTATAACGACGTTAATTCTTCCTATCCGTGAGCATGTTATATGCTTCCATTTATTTGTATCTTCTTCATTTTCTTTCTTCAATGTCTTATTATTTCCTGAGTACAGACCTTTTACGTCCTTGGTTAAATTTACTCGTAGGTATTTTATTTTTATCGATGCTATTGTAAATGGGATTGTTTTCTTAATTTTTCTTTCTGATACTTTGTGATTGGTGTATACAAATGCATTCAATTTCCAAATATTAATTTTGCATTCTTATAGTTTACTGCATTCATTTATCAGTTCTATTAGTTTTTTGTGGAATATTTAGGCACCTCTATATATAGTATCATGTAATCTGCAAACAGGGACAGTACTACTTCTTTCATTCAATTTGGATGCCTTTCATTTATTATTCTTTTCTGATCTCTGTGGCCAGGACTTCCAATACTATGTAGAATAAAACTGGTAAAAGTGAGCACACTTGTCTTGTTCCTGATCCTAAGGGAAATACTTTTACCTTTTCCCTGTTGAGTATGATGTTACCTGTGGGATTGTTTTATATGGCCTTTTAAGTTGAGATATGTTCCCTCTATCTCCACGTTGATGAGAGTTTTTATCATAAATAGATGCTGGATTTTTTTTTCAAACTCTTTTACTGCATCTATTGATACGATCATATGATTTTTATCTTTCATTTTGCTTATATGATATATCCCATTAATTGATTTGTGGATATTGAACCACCTTGCATGCCAGGAATATATTCCATTTAATCATGGTGTATGATCTTTGTAATGTATTACTGGATTCTGTTTGCTGACACTTTTTGAGTATTTTTAAATCTGTGTTTATCAGGGATATCAGACTATAATTCTCTTTTATTTGTAATATCTTTACATGGCTTTAGAATCAGGATAATGTTAGCCTCATAAAGTAACATTTGGAGCCTTCACTCCTCTTGAAGTTTTTTGGAATACTGTGAGAGGATAGTGTTAATTATTCTTTGAATATTTGGTTAAATTTAGCTGTGAGACCATCCAGTCCAGGAATTTTGTTTGTTGAGTTTTTTGATTACTGATGCAATTTTGTTAGTAGTAATCAGTTGGATCAGATTTTCTGTTGTTGTTGTTTTTTCTTGATTGAGTCCTGGAATATTGCATGTTTCTAGGAATTTGTCCATTTCTTCCAAGTTGTCCAAATTATTGGAATATAATTGCTCATAATCTTTAGTTATAATCCTTTATATTTCTGTGGTGTCATTTGTCACTTCTCTTTCATTTCTAATTTTATTTATTTGGGTCTTCTCTCTTTAAAAAAAAGATTTTTTATGAATATATACCTAACATACAATAATATATTGATTTCAGGTGTACATCATAGTTATTCAACTATTGAATAACTATGGCACTATACAGAGTTATTACCACATTATTACCACATTATTTATTATATTCCCCATGCTAAAGAAGTGATCACCATGACAAGTCCAGCAACCATCTAACACTGTATTATGCTATCACAATTTTATTGACTGTATTTCCTATGCCATATATTACATGCCCAAGACTTGTTTGTTTTATATCTGGAACTTTGAACCTCTAATTGTTCATTATCTATGACCCTCCTTTTTCAATTAGAGTTAATATTCAGTATTATCTTATGTTAGTTTCAGGTGAACAGCAGTGTGGTTAGACATTTATATAATTTAGGAAGTAATCCCCCTGAATACTACCCACCTGAAACTATACACAGGTATTACCATATTATTGATTATATTGCCTATACTTTACATCCCCATGACTATTTTGTAACTACCAATTTGTATTTCTTAATCCCTTCAACTTTTTTACCCTGCCCCTTACCCCCTCCCAAAAATCACCGCTACAACTCTAGTACCATCTGACAACATACATAATTATTACAATATTATTGACTATATCCCTTACACTATACCCTACATCCTCACAACTACTGTGTAAAAAAAAAATTGTACTTCCTACTCCCTTCCCCTGTTCACCCACCCCCAACCCTCTGCCCATCTAGCAACCATCAAAATGAGCTCTGTATCTATGACTTTGTTTCTGTTTCATTTGTTGTTTATTTTGTTCTTTAGATTCCACTTATAAGTGAAACTATATGACATTTTTCTTTTGCTTTCTGACTTACTACACTCAGCACAATACACTGTAGGTCCACCCATGTTGTCACAGATGGCAAGATTTCATTCTTTTTTATGGCTGAATAATATTCCACTGTATATATGTACCACCTCTTCTTTATCCATTCATCCATTCAAGGACACCCAGGTTGCTTTCATATCTCTACTATTGTAAATAATGCTACAATGAACATACGGATGTGAATGTCCTGTCAAAGCAGCGTTTTGGGTTTGTTTGGATAAATACCCAGAAGTGGGATTATTAGGTCCTTCTTGGGCTCCTGTTACAGTTTTCGTTTTAAAGTCTATTTTGCTGGTATAAGTATTGCCACACCAACCTTTGTTTGTTTGTTTGTTTCCATTTTCATGCAATATGCATTTCCATCCCTATACCTTCAGTCTGTATTGTCTTTGATCTAAAATAAGTCTCTTATGCACAGCATATGTAAAGCACTTATTCTCTTATCCATTCAGCTCCATCTATCTTTTGATTGGAGCATTTAATCCATTAATATTGAAAATAATTGTTGATGGGTATATAGTTATTACCATTTTATTATTCATAATTTGTATTTTTTATTTTTTTGTGTGTCTTAAAGAAGTCCCACTAAGATTCCATATAATACTGGTTTGGTGATACTGCTTTAAATTTTTCTTGTCTGGGAAGCTCTTTATCTGTCCTTCAATTCTAAATGACAGCTTTGCTCATTAGAGTAATCTTGGTTGTACGTTCTTTTTGTTCATCACTTTGAATATTTCCTGCCAAACCCTTCTGGTCTGCAAAGTATCTGTTGAGAAATGAACTGATACACTTATGGGAGCTCCCTTGTAGGTAACTTACTGCCTTTCTCTTGGTTCTTCTAAGTCTCTTTTTGTTTTTAACCTTTGGAATTTTAATCATGATGTGCGTTGGTGTTCTTTGCTTGGGTTCAGCTTGTTTGGGACTCCCTGTGTTTCCTTGCTTCTATATTTATTTCCTTTATGAGATTAGGGAAATTTTCTGTCATTATTACTTTTTTATAAATTAGTTTATTGGGGTAATAATTGTTAGTGAAGTTATGTAGATTTCAGGTGTACATTTGTGTATTACATCATCTACAAATTGCAATGTGTGTTCACCACCCAGAGTCACTTCTCCTTCCATCACCATATATTTGATCCCCTTTACCCTCATCTACCACCCCCCACCCTTTACCCTATAGTAACGACTAAACTATTGCCTGTGTCTATGAGTTTTTGTTACTTCATTTGTTAGTCTTGTTCCTTTGTTGTTTTTATTTTATATACCACATATCAGTGAAATCATATAGTTCTCTTTTTCTGTCTGACTTATTTACATAGCATTATAATCTCAAGATCCATCCATGTTATCACAAATGGTCCTATTTCATCTTTTCTTACCGCCGAATAGTATTCCATTGTGTATATATACCACAACTTCTTTATCCATTCATCTATCGAAGGACATTTTGGTTGTTTCCATGTCTTGGCCACTGTAAATAAAGCTGCAGTGAACATTGGAGCACACTTGTCTTTATGGATAAATGGTATCAGAATTTTTTGGTAGATATCCAGGAGAAGAATTGCTGGGTCATATGGTAATTCTATTCGTAATTTTTTGAGGAACCTCCACACTGCCTTCATAGCAGCTGCACCAATCTGCATTCCCACCAACAGTATATGAGGGTTCCTTTTTCTCCACAGCCTCTCCAACACTAGTTACTATTTGTCTTGTTGATGATAGCCATTCTAACTGGTGTGAGGTGATATCTCATTGTTGTTTTTATTTGCATTTCTCTGATGATTAGTGATGTTGAGCATTTTTTCATTTCTATTTGCCATTTTTATGTCCTCTTTGGAGAAATGTCTCTTCAGGTCCTCTGCCCATTTTTCAATTGGCTTCTTTGTTTTTCTGTTGTTGAGCTTCATGAGTTCCTTGTATATTTTGGATATTAGCCCCTTATTGGAGGCATTGTTTGCAAAAATCTCCCATTCAGTTTGTTGCCTCTTTATTTTGTTGATGGTTTCTTTTGCTGTGCAGAAGCTTTTAAATTTGATATAGTCCCATTCATTTATTTTAATTTTTACTTCCCTTAGCTTTGGAGTCAAATTCATAAAATGCTCACGACCAAGTGGGGTTCATCCCAGGGGCACAAGGATAGTTCAACATACACAACTCCATCAATGTTATACATCACATCAACAAATAAAGGACAAAAATCATATATCAATTGATTCAGAAAAAGCATCTGACAAGATACAACATCCATTTATCATTAAAAGACTTAATAAAATAGATGTAGAAGGAAAATATCTTAACATAAATAATTATTATTTTTAATAATTAATATAAAAAACAATTATTTTTTGAAATAGGTTTTCAATTCCTTGCTCTCTCTCTTATTCTGGTATCCCTATAATGCGAATGTCGGTATGCTTGATGTTGTCCCAGAGACCCCTTAAACTCTCTTAATTTTTTTGAAGTCTTTCTTTTTGCTTTTTGATTGGGTGTTTTCTGCTACATTATTTCTAAATCTCTGATTTGATCTTCTGCTTCATGTAATCCACCATTGATTCCATGTAATATATTCTTCATTTCCATTATTGTATTCTTTAATTCTCACTGGTTCTTTTTCATATTTTCTATCACTGTTTTTTTGTTTCCTATCTCTTTGTTGAAGTTCTCCTTGAGATCATCGAGCATCTTTATAGCTAGTGTTTGGAACTCTGTGTCTGGTAGATTACTTATCTCCAGATCTTTTTCTTGAGCTTTGTTCTCTTATTTTATTTGGAAAATGGTTCTTTGTCTCCCCATTTTGGCTGCCTCCCTGTGATTGTTTCTGTGTATTATGTAAGGCTACTATGTCTCCCAGTCTTAATAGAGTGGCCTTAAGTTGTAGGTGTGCTGTGAGGCTCAATGGCACAGTCTTTCTGGTCACTTGAGCTATGCACTCCAGGTGTTTCCCTTGTGTGGGTTGTGTGTGCCCCCCTTTTGTAATTGAACCTTGGTTGCTACTTACACTTCAATTGGAGAGATTGGCCCTGAGGCTTATTGGTTGTGAGGACTGGCCATGACCACAGTGGAAAAGTTGTGGCACTGGAGCTGACCCTACAGAGCAGGATCTGCCTCAGCAGTGCTCTGTTGCCTACCCAATCAGCGCCTTGGGTGTGTCATCCTTGGAGGAGGCTGGGTGATGCTCCAGCTCACTTGAAAGCTTGCCACTGGGGCTGCAATTCTGCAGGTCACCTGAAAGGGGACCTACTGCAGGTCAAGTTCAGCCACAGCCTATGCCCCACCCAGAGCCACCAGGTAGGAACCACAAAGCAATCCACAGATCGCTTCCACCCATACTGTGCTTGGAAGTGCCTTGATAGGCCAAGCATTGCACCAAAACCAGCTGCCGCTACTGCCAGGCTCAGGGCTGCTCAGCAGAGATACAGGACATGCTCAAGTCAGATGCTGCTTGTCTGGGTTTCGTAAAACTTTGAGAGACCCTAGGAAAGTCTGCAGCATGAACCAAGGCAGGCCATTTGTATGAAAAAGCCACGAGAAGTGACTTGGGTGTGCCCAAAAGTTGGGTTGGGGGTGATCTCCAATCACCAATACATGGCAAATGAACAGTGTTAGCCAACTTGATGGAGACTTATATATGGTGGCTGCCTGTGTCTGCATGCTGTGAAGGGGGAAGACTCAACAAAGAAACAATGGCCTCTGCCAGCTTGTCAGTGCAAGAGAAAGCTGCCCCTCCAGCCCTCGTCATGCAGCCAGACAACTCAGTTTCCTGCCATTGTCCCTGCTGCCTCTCCAGCTGCTGCCCCAGTGCTGGAGCTCAGATCCACTGATTCCTTCAGTGAGTAACTCTGTGCTCGGTTCCTTTAAGAGGACCACCTGTGACTCCAGCTGTCCTCCATCTCACTCAGTCACAATCTCTGCTGGTTTTCACAACTAGAAATTATGGGGACTTCTGACACAAGACATTCATCAAAATGGCGGCATGAGGTGAGCCTCTGTAAAGCTCCGCTTGAATTTACAACTAATTGAACAACAGTAACTCCACAAAGGTCTCCTTGCACAGCAGACAGGCAAGACGAAGAGGCCCACTACTGAATTCACCTAAAGATGGACAAAACGCACGAGCAGGGGAAGAGGGAAGGGAGAAATGGAATAACAGAGACACTCGGGCACAGGACACCGACCTAGCTCAGTGCTCCAAGCTTGCTGCATCCCAGAACTAGCGCAGCTGCGGGAGAGGGAAGAACTCGGACTGCTAGGGCTCCGCTTATGGCCCACATGGCTGAGGGGGCATCAAAAACACAGCTAAACCCAACACTCACGGCAGAGACCTGGGAAAAAAGACTGAGAGAAGGCTGAAAATGGTGGTTTAATCTCTCACGGCCGAGCAGAGAACGGAAGCCTTAGGCACTGAGACTAGCCACACCCTCCCTACCCTCCCAGAGCCCGCCCTCCCCCCACCTGCCCGATGCTAGAAGTAGAACAGTAGCAGTGTCAGATCAAAAGAACAGAATATTTGCTGTTCTGAGAACTGTGGACAGCATACACAGATTTCCAGCCCAACTAGTTCCGGCAAAGAGGAGGGAGCTGTGGAAGCAGGACTGACTGTGGTGGTGGTTGCCACAATTGCTCTGGGCCACTTCTCAAAACTAACCCCGCCCTAGCCCCAAGTATCTGGGTGAATCCCTACAGGAGTAAACAGAACTGCTGAAACATACAGGCTCTGAATCTGATGCAGGAAGAGCTTTGGAACTTCAAAAGCTCTCCGCATACCCACACAGACACTGTGCCCTGTGACACAGGTAAACTATTAACAGAGGAGAAGCCCATCTACCAGGGAATACCCCCATTGTGTGAGAAGCTAGAATAGTGCAGAGAAAACATAGCACTACCGTGTGAGAGAGAAAAAAAAGGCTACAGTCAGAGGGAAAATAAAACATTCTACCAACAAGTACTGGAAAACAAAAGAAAGACCTCTTCCTATCAACCCATTGCAGAAGCCACTCCTGTAAATGTCTAGGAAGAGAAATAATAAATCAGTAATTGCCATGAATAACCAAGGAAACAAGACAGCTCAGAAAGAAAGTGAAAAGTCTCCAGAAAAGGAACTTAAAGATATAGAAATATGTGACTTAAATGACAGAAAATTCAAGATTGCAGTTCTGAAAAAACTCAACGAGATGCAAGAAAACACAGAAAGGGAGTTTAATGAACTCAAAAACACAATCAAATAACAACATGAGCATTTTAGGAAAGAGATTGAAATTTTAAAAAAGAACCAAATAGAATTTCTGGAGATAAAGAACACAATAGAAGAAATTAAGAATGTAATAACCCACTTAGGTAGTAGAGTTGACCAGATGGAGGAAAGAATCAGTGACATCGAAGATACAAACCTGAAAATTACACAGATGGAGAAAGAAAGAGACTTGAGACTTAAAAGAAATGAAAGAACTCTACAAGAACTATCTGACACCATCAGAAAGAGCAATATAAGAATTATGGGCATACCAGGAGGAGGAGAAAGAGAGAAGGGAACAGAGAATATATTCAAACAAATTGATGATGAGAACTTCCCAAACTTGTGGACAGAACTGGATCCTCGAATTCAAGAAGCAAATAGAACACCTAATTACCTCAATTCCCACAGGCCTTCTCCAAGGCACATTGCATTGAAGCAGTCTAAAATCAACGACAAAGAAAGAATCCTCAAGGCAGCCAGGGAAAAGAAGACGGTAACCTACAAAAGAAAGCCCATTAGATTATCATCAGATTTTTCAGCAGAAACTCTACAAGCCAGGAGGGAGTGGAGCCAAATATTCAAACTATTGAAAAAGAGAAATTATGAGCCAAGAATAATATATCGAGCAAAGATAACCTTTAGATATGAAGGAGGAATAAAGACCTTTCCAGAAATACAGAAGCTGAGGGAATTTTCTAATACAAGACGTGCACTACAAGAAATACTAAAGGAGGCTATTCGACCACCATCAACAGGGACAATTTGTGGCAACCAAAACATAAAAATAGGGAGAATAAGGCCTGGACCGGAATATGGGAATGGAGAAAGTAAGCGTACTGAAGAAAATGAAATACTCTAAATATCAAACTTTATTTATAGAAGGGTAACCACTCAAAAAAAAATCCAGAAATGAAATACATACTGTAATAAAAGAAGAAAAAGAGGGAAACATCATAGAATACCACCACACAGAAATAATAGACAACAAAAAGGCAAAGGAACAATGGAGACACAGCCTTACCAGAAAACTAAAGATAGAATGACAGGAAATCCTCACATAACAATAATCACCCTAAATGTAAATGGATTGAGCTCACCAATAAAAAGGCACAGAGTAGCAGACTGGATCGAAAAACTAAACCCAACCATGTGCTGTCTCCAAGACACACATCTCAGCTACAAGGACAAACATAGACTCAAAGTGAAAGGGTGGAAATTGACACTCTAAGCAAATGGTACCCAGAGAAAATCAGGTGTAGCCATAATTATATCACATGAAACAGACTTCAGGGTGAAAAAGGTAACAAGAGACAAAGATGGACATTTCATAATGGTAAAGGGGACTATACAACAAGAAGACATAACAGTCATCAATATTTATGCCCCCAATCAGGGAGCACCGAAATATTCCAAGCAACTACTAACAGAACTAAAGGGAGAAATTGACCAAAACACAATTATACTAGGGGACTTAAATACATCATTGACAGCTATGGATAGATCATCCAAACAGAAAATAAATAACGAAATAGCAGCCCTACATCACGCATTAGATGAAATGGACATAACTGACATATATAGAGCACTTCATCCTAACACATCAGACTATAAATTCTTTTCGAGTGTACAGGGAACATTCTCAAGGATACACCATATATTGGGACATAAAATCACCCTCAACAAATTTACGAAGATTGAAATCATACCAAGCATATTCTCTGATCACAAGGCTTTGAAACTGGATATCAACCGCAAAAAGAAAGCAGGAAAAAAACACAAATACATGGAGATTGAACAACATACTTTTAAAGAAAGACTGGGTCAAAGAAGAAATTAGAGGAGAGATAAAAAGATACACAGAAATAAAAGAGAATGAAAATACATCGTACCAAAATTTTTGGGATACACCAAAAGCAGTTTTAAGAGGGAAATTTATATCATTACAGGCCTATCTCAAGAAACAAGAAAAATCCCAAATAAATAACCTCATGTTACATCTTAAAGAACTAGAAAAAGAAGAACAAGTGAAACCCAAGGTCAGCAGAAGAAAGGAAATAACAAAAATCAGAGCAGAACTAAATGAAATACAGAACAAAAAGACAATAGAAAAAATTAATGTGACAAAGAGCTGGTTCTTTGAAAAGATTAACAAAATCCACAAACCCTTGGCTAGACTCACTAAGATAATAAGAGAGAAGACACTAATTAACAAAATCAGAAATGAAAAAGGGGATGTTATCACGGACACCACACAAATACAAAGGATTATACAAGAATACTATGAAGGACGATATGCCACAAAATTCAATAACCTAGAAGAAATGGACAAGTTCTTAGAAACCTATAGCCTTCCAAGGCTGAATCATGAATAACTGGAAAATCTAAACAGGCCGATCACCAGTAATGAAATTGAATCAGTCGTCAAAAACCTTCCCAAAATCAAAAGTCTTGGACCACATGGCTTCACCAGTGAATTCTACCAAACCTTCAAAGAGGATCTAATACCAATCCTGCTCAAACTCTTCCAAAAAATTGAAGAACAGTCAGTACTCCCTAACTCATTTTATGAGGCCAACATTACTCTGATAACAAAACCTGGTAAGGACAACACAAAAAAAGAAAAGTACAGACCAATATCTCTGATGAATACAGATGCTAAAATCCTAAACAAAATTCTAGCAAATCGAATACAACAATGCATTAAAAAGATTATTCATCACGACCAAGTGGGGTTCATCCCCGGGGCACAAGGATGGTTCAACATTCGCAAATCCAACAATGTGATACATCACATAAACAAAATAAAGGACAAAAATCGTATGATTCTATCAATTGATGCAGAAGAAGCATTTGACAAGATACAACATCCATTTATGATTAAAACACTTACTGAAATTGGTATAGAAGTAAAATACCTCAATATAATAAAGGCCATATACGACAAGCCCTCAGCTAATCTCATAATTAATGGTGAAAAGCTGAAGCCCTTTGCTCTACGTTCAGGAACACGACAAGGTTGTCCCCTATCACCTCTGCTTTTCAACATAGTGTTGCAAGTCCTTGCCAGAGCAATCAGGCAAGAGAAAGAAATAAAGGCATCCAAATTGGGAATGAAGAAGTTAAATTGTCACTCTTTGCAGATGACATGATGCTATATATAGAAAACCCTAAAGACTCCACCAAAAAGCTATTAGAAACAATCAATGAATACAGTAAAGTTGCTGGCTACAAAATCAACGTACAAAAGTCCATTGCTTTCCTATATATCAACAATGAAATCTCAGAAAAAGAAATACACAAAACAATTCCCTTTGCAATTGCAGCAAAAAAGAATAAAATACCTAGGAATAAACTTAACCAAGGATGTGAAGTATTTATATGCTGAAAACTATAAGACATTTTTGAAAGAAATTGAAGAAGACACAAAGAAATGGAAAGACATTCCGTGCTCATGGATTGGAAGAATCAACATAGTTAAAATGGCCATATTACCCAAAGCCATATACAGATTTAATGCAATCTCCATCAAAATCCCAATGGCATTTTTTAAAGGAATAGAACAAAAAATCATCAGATTTGTTCGGAACCACAAAAGACCCCGAATAGCCAAAGCAATATTTAAAAAAAAAGAACAATACTGGTGGTATCACACTCCCTGATTTTTGCTTGTACTACAGGGCTACAATAATCAAAATAGCTTGGTATTGGGGGAAAAACAGACACATACACCAACGGAATAGAATTGAGAACCCAGAAATAAAATCACATAAATATGGACAGATAATTTTTGAATAAGAAGCTAAAAACATACAATGGAGGAAAGACAGCCTCTTCAATAAATGGTGCTGCCAGAATTGGATAGCTACGTGCAAAAGAATGAAACTGGACTGCTATCTATCACCATGTACCAAAATTAATTCAAAATGGATCAAAGACTTAAGCATAAGACCTGACACAATAAACTGCATTGAAGAAAACATAGGTACTAAACTTATGGACCTTGAGTTCAAAGAGCATTTTATGAATTTGACTCCAAAGGCAATGGAACTAAAAACTAAAATAAACGAATGGAATTATATCAAACTGAAAAGCTTCGGCACAGCAAAAGAAACTATTGACAAAATAATGAGGCAACCAACTGAATGGGAGAAGATTTTTGCAAACAGTGCCTCTGATAAGGGGCTAATATCCAAAATATACAAGGAACTCATGAAACTCAACAACAAAAAAAACAAACAACCCAATTGAAAAATGGACAGTGGACCTGAAGAGACATTTCTCCAAAGAGGATATACAAAAGGCAAATAGACATGAAAAAATGCTCAACATCGCTAATCATCAGAGAAATGCAAATGAAAACCACAATGAGATATCACTTGACCCCAGTCAGAATGGCTTTCATCACAAGACAAATAGTAACAAGTGGTAGAGAGGCTGTGGAGAAAAAGAAACCCTCATACACTGTTGGTGGGAATGCAGACTGGTGCAGCCGCTATGGAAGGCAGTGTGGAGGTTCCTCAAGAAATTACGAATAGAATTACCAGATTAGTGCAGCCACTATGGAAAACAGTATGGAGGTATCTCAGGAATCTGAAAATGGAACTACCCTATGATCCAGTAATTCCACTCCTACCCGGACAAATCCAAAACTCCAATTCAAAAATCAGTATGCACTCCTATGTTTATTGCAGCACTTTACACAATAGCCAAGATATGGAAACAACCGAAATGCCCATCGGTAGATGACTGGATTAAGAAGCTGTGGTACATTTATACAATGGAGTATTACGCAGCCATAAAGAAGAAAGAAATCTTATCATTTGCAGCAACATGGATGGATCTAGAGAACATTATGTTAAGTGAAATAAGTCAGAAAGAGAAAGACAAGTACCATATGATCTCACTTATATATGGAATCTAAAGAAAAGACTATGCGAATGAACTAATCAGAGACAGTTTTGGGGACGCGGAGAAAAAACTGAGAGTGGTTAGATGCGTGTGTGGGAGGGGGTTGGGGAAAAGGGGAAAGGTGAAGGGATTAGGAGGCAGCTGGTGACCACAAGATGGCCTCGGGGTTTTTTGTTTGTTTGTTTGTTTTTTGTTTTTGTTTTTTTTTTTGTTTTGTTTTTGAAAATTAATTTGGGGAAGGTATTCTATAATGTTGTGGAGATTTTGTTGGGTATCCGATGGGCATGCGTCCTGTTTGGGAGACCACCTCAGGGATGCTGTGGATACCTGATCATGGCATTGGACACCAGAGGCTGGACATTAATGAATGCCAACTATAATTTTATATATATAATGTGATGGTTCGGTGTGGGGTCGGAGGGATGGTGGATGGGGGGAGGGGGGTTCACAGTGTGAGGGATATGGATGATGAACGTCTAAGTATTACCTTGTTTTGTACACCTGAAACTAATAAATAAATAAATTTATGAAAAAAAAATAAAATAAAATAAAATAAAATAAAATAAACGAATGGAATTATATCAAACTGAAAAGCTTCGGCACAGCAAAAGAAACTATTGACAAAATAATGAGGCAACCAACTGAATGGGAGAAGATTTTTGCAAACAGTGCCTCTGATAAGGGGCTAATATCCAAAATATACAAGGAACTCATGAAACTCAACAACAAAAAAAACAAACAACCCAATTGAAAAATGGACAGTGGACCTGAAGAGACATTTCTCCAAAGAGGATATACAAAAGGCAAATAGACATGAAAAAATGCTCAACATCGCTAATCATCAGAGAAATGCAAATGAAAACCACAATGAGATATCACTTGACCCCAGTCAGAATGGCTTTTATCACAAGACAAATAGTAACAAGTGGTAGAGAGGCTGTGGAGAAAAAGAAACCCTCATACACTGTTGGTGGGAATGCAGACTGGTGCAGCCGCTATGGAAGGCAGTGTGGAGGTTCCTCAAGAAATTACGAATAGAATTACCAGATTAGTGCAGCCACTATGGAAAACAGTATGGAGGTATCTCAGGAATCTGAAAATGGAACTACCCTATGATCCAGTAATTCCACTCCTAGGCATTTACCCGGAGAAATCCAAAACTCCAATTCAAAAATCTGTATGCACTCCTATGTTTATTGCAGCACTTTACACAATAGCCAAGATATGGAAACAACCAAAATGCCCATCGGTAGATGACTGGATTAAGAAGCCGTGGTACGACAATAGTTTAGTGGTTACCAGAGGGTAAGGGGGTGGGGGGAGGGAGATGAGTGTAAGGGTGATCAAATATATGGTGATGGAAGGAGAACTGACTCTGGGTGGTGAACACACAATGGAATTTATAGATGATGTAATACAGAATTGTACACCTGAAATTATGTAATTTTGTTAATAATTATCACCCCAATAAATAAATTTTAAAAAAAAGAAGCTGTGGTACATTTATACAATGGAGTATTACGCAGCCATAAAGAAGAAAGAAATCTTATCATTTGCAACAACATGGATGGATCTAGAGAACATTATGTTAAGTGAAATAAGTCAGAAAGAGAAAGACAAGTACCATATGATCTCACTTATATGCGGAATCTAAAGAAAAGAATAAGTGAATGAACTAATCAGAAACAGTTTTGGGGACAAAAAGAAAAAAACAAGAGTTGTTAGATGGGCGTGGGGGTGGGGATAAGGGGAAATGTGAAGGGATTAGGAAGCAGCTGTTAACCACAATATGGCCTCAGGGTTTTTTGAAAATTAATTTGGGGAACGTATTCAATAATGTTGTAAAGATTTTGTTGGGTATCCGATGGACATGTGTCCTATTCTGGAGACCACCTCAGGGATACTGTGGATGCCTGATCATGGCACTGTACACCTGAAGCTAAACAATAATGAATGCCAATTATAATTTTATATATATAACGTGATGGCTCGGTGCGAGGTCGGAGGGATAGTGGATGGGGGGAGGGGGGTTCACAGTGTTAGCGATATAAATGATGAATGTCTAAGTATTACCTTGTCTTGTACACCTGAAACTAATAAATTAAAATTTAAAAAAATGAAAAAAAAGGGCATTTTTTGAATTTGACTCCAAAGGCAATGGAAGTAAGAGCTAAAATAAACGAATAGGACTATATGAAACTTAAAAGCTTCTGCACAGCAAAAGAAACCATCGACAAATTAAAGAGGCAACCAACTCCATGTGAGAAGATTTTTGCAAACAGTGCCTCCGATAAGGGGCTAATATCCAAAATATACAAGGAACTCATGAAACTCAACAACAAAAAACAAACAATTAAATTGAAAAATGGGCCAAGGACCTGAAGAGACATTTCTCCAAAGAGGACATACAAATGGCAAATAAACATATGAAAAAATGCTCATCATCTCTAATCATCAGAGAAATGCAAATAAAAACCACAATGAGATATCACCTCACCCCAGTCAGAATGGCTATCATCAACAAGAGAAATAATAACAAGTGTTGGAGAGGTTGTGGAGAAAAAGGAACCCTCATCCACTGTTGGTGGGATTGTAGACTGGTGCAGGTGTTATGGAAGGCAGTGTGGGGTTCCTCAAAAAATTACGAATAGAATTACCTTATGACCCAGCAATCCCTCTCCTGAGTATCTACCAAAAAAATCTGAAGACATTTATACATAAAGACACGTGTGCTCCAATGCTCACTGCAGCTTTTTTTAAGGTGGCCAAGACATGGAAACAACCAAAATGTCCTTCGATAGATGAATGAATAAAGAAATCGTGGTATATGTACACAATGGAATGCTATTGGTTGGTAAGAAAAGATGATATAGGAACATTTGTGACAACATGGATGGATCTTGAGATTATAATGCTAAGCTAAATAAGTCAGATTGAAAAAGCAGAGAACCATATAATTTCACTGATATGTGGTATATAAACCAAAAACAACAAAAGAACAAGACAAACATCTGAGATACAAAAACTCATAGACACAGACAATAGTTTAGTGGTTACCAGAGGGTAAGGGGGATCAAATATATGGTGATGGAAGGAGAACTGATTTTGGGTGGTGAACACACAATGGGTTTTATAGATGATGTAATACAGAATTGTACACCTGAAATCTATGTAATTTCACTAACAATTTTCACCCCAATAAATAAAAAACAAGAAATTATGGGGACTTCTTTTCCTGCCAGTGGAACCCTGTGCTGGGGAGAGGCTGGGACCCCTCACTCTTCCAGGGCAGACCTCTTCAGCTGAGATATCCCTCCCAATTTTTAATGGTCATGCATGGGTGGGGGACCAGCCAGGTCTGCATCTCTGCCCCTCCTACCTGTCTCAAGGTAGCTTATTCCTCATATTCTTAGTTGTAGGGCTTTATTTCAGCAAGATTTTAGGCGATTCTCAATGATGGTTTTTCTGTATTTTAGTTGTATTTTTTATATGGTCGTGAGAGAAGGTAAGACAGTGTTTACCTACCGTTCTATCTTGACTGGAACTCGAGTCCTCTCCCCTTTTTTCTTGATGAGTCTAGTTAAAGGTTGTAAACTTTATCTTTCCAGAGAACCAGCTCTTGGTTTCTTTGATCTTTTGTATTGTTTTTTAGACTCTATTTAGCTTATTTCCACTCTTATGTGTATTATTTCCTTTCTTCTGCCCACTTTGGGTTTTGTTTGCTCTTCTGTTTTTAGTTCCTTTAGGTTTAAAGTTAGATTGTTTATGAGATTTTCTTGTTTCTTGAGGTTGCCCTGTATTGCTATGAATTTCCCTCTTAGAACTTCTTTCTTATGTCCCAGAGATTATGGATCATTGTGTTTTCATTTTCTTTTTTAAAAAAGATTTTTATTAAAATATAGCTAACATACAATATTATATTACTTTCAGGAGTACACCATAGTTATTAAACATTTATATACATAAAGAAGTGATCACCATGATAAGTTCAGAAACTATCTGACACCGTACCATGCTATCACAGTTTTATTGACTATATTACCTATGCTGTAAATTAAATCCCCATGACTTGTTTTTTACATTGAAATTTGAACCTCTTATTTACTTTCAACTTTACCCTCCTTTTTAAAATTTTCAATTACAGTTGACATTCAATATTGTTTTATATTAATTTCAGGTGCACTGCATAATTGTTAGCCATTTATATAATTTATTATTGACTATATTCTCTATGCTTTACTTTCCATCCCATAACTATTTTGTGACTACTAATTTGAACTTCTTAATCCCTTCACCTTTTTCACCATGCCTGTCAACACTCCTCCCATCTGTTATCCCAATAAATCTAGTAGCCATCTGACACCACACATAGTTATTACAATATTGACTATATTACTGTACTGTACCTTACAACCCCATGATTACTTTGTAAGAACCTATTTGTTCTTCTTACTCCCTTCCCCTTTCACTGGTTCCCATGACCCCCTCCCATCTAGCAACAATCAAAAACTTCTTTCTATGAGTTTATTTTTGTTTTGTTTGTTCATTTATTTTGTTCTCTAGATTTCAGAAACAAGCAAAATCACATTGCATCTATATTTCTCTTTTTTACATACTCCACTCAGCATAATACCCTCCAGATCCATCCGTGCCACCAGATGGCAAGAACCCATTCCCTTCCATAGCCAAGCAATATTGTATTGTATATATGTATCGCCTCCTCTTTATGCATTCATCCATTGTGATACCCAGGCTACATCCACATCTTGTCCATTGTAAACAATGATGCAATGAAAAAATGGATGCACACATCCCCTTGAAGTAGCACTTTGGATTTCTTCAGATAAATACCCAGAAGTGGGATTACTGGGTCCGTCTTTGTCTTTTGCTTTGTCTTTGTTTTAAAGTCTATTTTGTCTGGTATAAGTTTTGTTACTCCAGATTTTTTTTCAATTCCATTTTCATGAAATATCTTTCCTTCCCTTTACTTTCCATCTGTGTGTGTCATTTGATCTGCAGTGAGTCTCTTATAGGCAGCATATGTATTGGTTTTGTATTTTTATCCATTCAACTACTATATGTCTTCTGACTGGATAATTTAATCCATTTACATTGAAAGCAATTGCAGATAGATATGTAGTTATTGCTATTTTAGTATTCATATTTGTTTGTTTTTCTTTTTCTTGTTCTTGTTCTTGTTCTTCTTCTCCTCCTCCTCCTCCTCCACCACTTCCTCCTCCTCCCTTCATCATCTTCGTCCTCCTTCAAGAAGTCCCTTTAACATTTATTTTAATACTGACTTGGTGATGATAAACTCCTTTAGCATTTTCTTGTCTCAGAAGCTCTTTATCACTCCTTCTATTCTAAATGATAGATTTGCTGGATAGAGTAATTTTGGTTATAGGTCCTTGCTTTTCGTCACTTTGAATATTTCGTGCCTATCCCGTCTTGCCTGCAAAGTTTCTGTTGAGAAATCATCTGACAGTCTTATGGGAGCGCCCTTATAAGTTGTTAGTTGCCTTTCTCTTGCTGCTTTTAAGATTCTCTCTTTGTCTTTAAACATTAGCATTTTAATTATGATGTGTCTTGGTGTGTGCTTGTTTGGTTTTATCTTGATTGGGACCCTCTGCACTTCCTGGGCTTGTATGTCTATTTCTTTCACCAGGTTAGGGAAGTTTTCAGTCATTATTTATTCAAATAGGTTCTCAAATCCTTGCTGTCTTTCTTCTCCTTCTGGAACCTCTTTAATCTGAATGTTGCTATGCTTGATGTTGTCCCAGAGGTCCCTTAAACTATCCTAATATTTTAATTCTTTTTTCTTTTTGCTATTATAATTGGATATTTTCTGTCCCCTTGTCTTCCAAATTGCTGACTCAATCCTCTTCTACATCTAATCTGCTGTTGATTTTTGTCTAGTGTATTCTTCATTTCTGACTGGTTCTTTTTTATGGTTTCTAGTCCTTTTGAAGATATCAAGCATAAACTTGATATCTCTTTGTTCAAGTTCCTACTAAGTAGCCCATGTTTTGAACTCTGTATCTTGTAGGTTGCTTGCCTCCATTTTGTTTATTTCTTTGTGTGATTTTTTTCCTATTCTTTCATATGGCACATGTTTCTTTGTCTCCTCATTTTGGCTGCCTCTCTTTCTTTGTTTCTATGTATGAGGTAGATTTACTACATCTCTTAGTCTTGGCATGTTAGCCTTATGTATTAGGTGTTCTGTGGGGTCTAACTGCACTGGTTGCTCCAGGAGTGTCCCTTGTGTGTGTTGTGTGTGCCTTCCTGTTGTAGTTGAGTCTTGATTGCTGCTGACACATCTATGGATGGGATTGACCCTCAGGCTGACTTGTGGTGAGGATTGGCCATGAGCGTAGTATATGAGCTGCTGGTCAAGGGCTGACCCCATGGAGTGGGATTCACCCCAGTGGGCTCTGGTCCCTGCCCAGACCACACTTTGGGCATGCCGCTTGTGTGGATATTCAAGTGGTGCTTTCTTGTGGTCTGAAGCCAGCCACTGGGTCTGTTAGTTGTGGGGCCTCTTGTGAGGGGCTCAACCACTGCCTGTGACCAGCCCTGGGCTACTTGGTAGAAGCTACAAAATGATATGCAGTTGGTTGTTGCCTGTACTGGACCTAGAAGTGTGTGGGATAGGCCACACTGTATACCAGGGCTGGCTGCCACCAGTACCAGGCCTGGGGCAGCTCAGCAAAAGGCTCAGGACACTTGAGGCCTGCTGATACTTACTGGCTACCTGTAAGTCTAGCTGGTGACAGAGCCTCAGGTGGTATGTGAGTTGGGTGAGACTGAGTCTCAAGGTTTCACCAGGGTGGAGTAAATGGTGTTCACCAGGTTAATGCAGATTCATATTTGGCACCAGTTCTGAGCCCGGTCCACTCAGCAAAAGGCACAGAGCACAGTGAGGCCAGCCATGGTTTCCCTGGGGTTTACAGACCCCCAATAGTTTCCAATAAATAATGTAGTGTGGCCAAAGGTGGAGGGCTGCCATGGAAAGTGCCTCAAGTGGTCTGTGATTTGGGTGGTGGGGTTTCTCATGAGTCACCAGGGTGGAGCAAGTAGAAATAACCAGGCCAATGAAGATTCAGATTTGGCCATGTGGAGGAAGGGCTCAAGAAAAGAAAGGTGGCACCCATCTGCCAGCTGGGAAGGAGGAGGGCTCAAATAGAGACAATGGCAGCTGTCCCTCCAACCCTAGCCCTGGAGCCACACAATTCATTCTCTCCCTTTATGTCTCTGGAGCCTACTGAGCCACCATCATTCTACCAGAGCCTGGGGTGAGTGCCTGCAAGTGAATGAGTTTCTGTGCAGGCCCCTTAAGAGGACGCCTGTGTTTCTAGAAGCCTCCCTCTCATCCCGACTAACACAGTCCTCACTGGTTTTCACAGCCAGATGTTGTGGGGGCTCGTCTTCCCAGCACTGGAGCTCTGGGCTAGGAATCCTGGTGTGGGGCTGGGACCACTCATTCCTCAGGGAAAAAGTCTGTAGTTGAGATATCCCTTCTGGTTCTCAACCGCCACACGTGAGTGTGGGGCTAGCCCATTTAGTGTTTCCACCCCACCTACTAGTCTCAGTGTAGCCTCTCCTTTATATCCTTAGGATTTCTGTTCAGCTAGTCTTCAGATGGTTCTCCAGGTTGATTATTCTATAATTTAGTTTTCATTTTGATGTGGTGATGGGAGGAGGCAAACACATTCTTTACCTACTCCACCATCTTGACCAGAATCCCAGTTTTTTCCAGGGTTTTTAAGGGCATTGTGTGTGTGTGTGTGTGTGTGTGTGTGTGTGTGTAAGGGCATTTTCAGTGCTTTGGCATAAACAGCTTTCTGTATTTAATTTAAAGAAGCAAGAGGTCAAAATGGCGTAGAAGAAAATTTCCATATTGTGCCTAAGTTGAAGTGTTTCCCATTCTGAAATTGAATATACAATGAAGTAGCAGCTAAAGGGGACAAGGGAAGAGATCCAACTGATAATCAGGAAAATGTGCGTCAGAATATGGTATTTCCTGTTATTTTAAGCAAACCTTCTTTCAGAGAAAGTCATGACAGTTCATTATAAACTGATCTACTCTGGGAAGCTGATTTGTGAGCAAATATTTTAACCTGGCACATTAGGTTAGGAAGCAAAGTACCATCACATTAGACTGCAAAAGTAATTTTAGGTTGAAAGGAAAGCAGTATGCTTTGGTGAGGAGGGATCTTTGTTTGTTTTTCCTTGGGTTTCTTGACAATAAACCATAGTATGTGTTATTGGTAGTGTTTTTACAATATAACAATGTGACTTATGTCTGCCCTACTACAGAAAGAACTAGCTGTTTGTATCTGCTAATAAAATTCAAGGTGATAAGCCTCCCTTAAATGTACCTTCTAGGTTTTTTTTAAATGCCAGCTATAATAAAATTGAAGTCAAGTTTCAGTAAGGCTACATTTCTATTCAAGTTGGCTAAAACTTCTCACAATGTCTTCACATCTTAAATCAACCCCAATCTATTAAACTCTCACATTTAAAAAATGGCTTATTAGGTCATTTAATGTTTTAAGAGAGTTAAAAGCAGATATACAGCCCATGGCTTAGAAGTGAACCAGTATTCTAAATCAAACATGGCATAACAATGACTGCCTGGATTGGATTCTAAACGCCAAAGGTTGAATAGGGCATCAAGAAAGGTTTCCCTTCTGGCTACAGCCCAGAAGTCTGCAAATCCAGAAAACAGTATGCCTGGCAGCATAGACCATTAATTTTGTTCAAAGGCAGCATCCTGGAAGCTTTGAAGACATCTTTAAAGGAAACCTGTCCTGCTGAGAGCTTGTGGAAGGAAAGAAGTGACAAATCATCTGAGTCAGCCACGATCTGCTCCCCAGGAGCATATCCCTAGCATTTTTCTTTACAATATCAGTGAGACTGAAGCAATTAATTTTTTATTAGTTTCAGATGTACAAAGCAACATAATAGTTAGGTATTTATACCCCTCACAAAGTGATAACCCCCCTCCCCCAAGCTACTCCTCTGACATCTTATATAGATGTTACAATTCCATTGACTTCCTTATGTTATACTCCACCTCCCGCACACATATATGTGTGCGTGTGTGTGTGTGTATATATATACATATATATATGTATATGTGTGTATATATATATATATATATTTACTTATAGTTGACATATGATATTATTCTACTTCAGCTTCAGTTGTACAGCATCTACACAATGATTCCTTTTATTCCTTCTTCTGAAGGCTTTTCTTTCACATTTATAATACAGAAAAGATGTTCTCAGCACCAAAAGAGAAAAAGGAAGATTCATGAAAGGTCTACAGGTATTTTTCAGTTTGATTACTGGTCATGGACTTCACCTGAATATCTCTTATGAAAAATGTTGTAAAGTCAGGAATATCATAACTGATAATGTCCTTGTCAGAGAGAAGAGAGAGAGAAAGAGAGAATAGTCAATGAATTAGAGGCTTCTATTTTTTGTGCAAAAGCCAACAGTTGATTACCTATAAATGAATTAGCTACATTGCAGATTCTCCATTCAGAGATGGGATTTACCTGTAGCCAAATGCAGACCTAAAATAAGAAAGAATGGTTCTTTTAACAGTGGATGGCCTGAGATGAAATCCAGGCTCTACCACTACCTAGAAATGTGATCATAGACAATTTATCTAATTTATCTGAGCCTCAATTTCCCCATCTGTAGAATGGAGATAATTCATACCTAACAGTGCCTGGCATCTAGTAAAGAGTAAATGTTGGATCTGGTTCTCTAGATTACTTGTATAGAGTTAAAAATGATGAAGGCAGAAAACTAAAAGTGGTGGAGATGAATGTCTAATTTTTTTTTCTATTTTGAGGCCATATAAGGAAGCTTTGGATTACCTGTGATGCTTTTGTAATTTATGCTATTTTCCTTCTTAGCATTCAATAATCAAAATTTGACAGTATGCTTTTAGGGTGCTGTGTTAAGAAGTTCCCTGTTGTGCAATTGAAACCAAGTCTGTTACCAAATAAGGTGAACTGACCCAGGAAGCATATTATTCCCACAGGAAAGCTGTGCTTCTAGACTGTGTGCATCGAGCCAGGATAGTGACTACCCTCTTGAGAAGTCCCTGAGCAGCAGTCCTATCAAATCTGAACGTGAAGCACTGCTAGTAGGTAAGGAAGCTAACACACACATGCAATATATAGAGTACAGTGGAGAGGAGGAGGGGTTTACCTAAGATGAATAAACACACACTGAGCATTTATGAAGCATGACAGTGCAAGGACCCAGAGTCCTGAAGACTACATGATAGGAACATAAAGATTTCCATACAAATAGTAGCAGCAATCCCCAGCCCTCTTCAAGCACCTCGTGGCCACTGCCACATCAAGTGTGTCAGTATAAGCACTATGCTAAGAGGGTGTCTGCTGAAGAAACACACTGTAGTGTTAGGTTTTTTTTTAATCTCTGTGCAAGGATAGCTGAGCCCTCTCACTCCCAGTGAAGGGACAGTGCAGACACTGTTTGTTTGGCAGAGCTTTTCCAGATGAGCCTCCAGAGGAAGTGTGTGCCTCTCTTAAGTTTTTCCAAGTCACCATCAGATGACTCAGGAGGCTGCCTACGGGGTGTTGGACACTGATGGGCTCTGATGACATAAATTCTAGAATTTCTCTTATTATATAAAAATTCATTCACAGAGGCAAGATAGAATAAGTGGTTAAGGAATAACACAGACCTGGCTTCTCTCTGACCACACTATTTCCATTCTGAGCCTCAGTTCTGCCATTGGCAAAATGGGCATAATAATATTCCCTATGTCAAAGGGCAGCTGTGAGTATGAAATACAATAATTCATCTAAATCACTTAGTACCGTACTAAGCCCGTAGTTAAGACCTCAATAAATGAGAATGGTTTCGCACTTACAGCGCTATTCACAAATGCTTATTGACTTTTTATTCTATTTGGAGAACAGTGGCAGACTGAGGTCCTAAAATATTTAGTCTTTTAAAATGGGCCAATCTTGGGCCTCAGCAGGTAGCCCTAGCTGCCTTCTAGGAAGCTGAGCCCACACAGTAGCCCCACCCCTATCTCAAAAGTTCTCCACACTGACCAGCTTCTGCATATTTTTAAGATATATCTGCCTCCTTCGGTAATGGATATTGTACTCAGATTTAACAGTTTGATATGTTAATAAAGATACACAGGGGGATTTGCCATTCATTCTTCAAGAAAAGTGACAAGTTATTTACATTTTCCAATTCAAAGTTCTTTAACAAATTGGCCTGGCAACTGGGAGACCTGTCAGAGAAGAGCTGGGAGTAGGAGAAAGCTTCTGTAAATGGATAGCTCTAGAAACAAAGATTCTTGAAATAGGTGTTTCTTGTTTTATTTTTTGTTATTTGTTTCTAAAGAAAGTAGTCTTGGGTTGCCAGAGGGAAGGAGAAATCTATTTTTTAAATTGCTTTTTGGGGGGTATGAACCCACAAAAACTGCTTAGTGTTTTGAAACCTATAGAGTTGTTTCTTGGCATTTGACAGCCTTTCTTGACCATGGCATCTAGAATTCCTTTGAACATGGACTGTCTTCTTCAGAATTTAAGTTTCCCATCTTGAGTCACTGTTTAGAAATTCAATTTGCCTAGTCATTTAAGAAGAAAGTAGTGTTACAAATAACAGCATCCATTTTGAACAGATTTTGAACCATACCATCAGTTCTTCCTGGATCCCACAATGCACCCCCTTGCCATCTAATATTTGGAGGATTTTCACAAAGAACTGATTTGAACTTCAAGCTACAATTTAAACTTGTGATATTCTTTGTCAATCACTAAAAGAGACAGACAAGTTGTAGTTCATAAACCAAATCAAATTTAGCTTTTATTTCCTCGCAGTTTTCAGCAAACTCAATTCTCAATCTATTTGAGGTACCTAACATCTTTTGAAAGAAGGTGAATTCAAAAAAAAAGAAAGAAAGAAATAGTAGACTTTTGAACAATTTATATTCTACTGATTGCCAGTGAAAGAAGTATTAGAACCATTAACCTGATGGTCAGAACAATCAAGACAGTATGTGTAGTTGCCAATCACCCCAGACTTAGGCTGAGTAGAAATCATGCACACTCCTAGAAGCTTTAAACTGTTAGAAGAATTCTGTTACTTGAAGAGATTCAGGGCTCTGAGCACAAACAAAATATTAGTGATCACTTGAGTGAATGAAACGTTTGACTTTTCGTTACAGAGCTACTCATAGAATAAAACCCAAATACAATCAGAGGATTCTCTTGTGGGAGACACAAGGTTAATCAGGCCAAGTACATGATTTTTATTTTTTCCACAATAGCAAGACATTGTTAATGCATAAGAGGCTGAAGTCAAATTTAAAGACCATGCAGAGGAACTGCAAAAGCTCAGCACAATCTAAATTAATTGTAAAATGTAGAACTCAGATCATCTTTAGCCGTCATAAATGATGGAAGTGTTTTTTCAAATGACAGCTTTTCTACGTGTGGTATGGTATAGTGAAATGTGTAGTGGTTAAGAACTATTGTCTGGGTTCAAATACAAGCTCTGCCACTTGCAGTTGTGTAACCTTGGGCAAGTTGCTTAAACTTTTTATGCCTCAGTGTCTCCTTATCTGTGAAATGGGAATGATAATACCTACGTCACAGGATTGTTGTAAAGATTGAATGAGTAAAATACAGGTAAACTTAGAATAGTGCCCGGTACATAATATGTTGTACATATGAGTTAGCTCTTGCTATACACTATCATGCGGCATTTCAAATAATACAATGCTCAAGTGTAACCTCCATGGTATTGTCTCCATAGGGATTATCTCCACATTCCTTCATGTCCACCCATTTGGAGCAAGCATTGAATACATCTGTTCCTACTTGCACCGTCTAGATAATAAGGTATGTGGGGGCCTGAAAGAGGCATCAAAGGGGATATAGGATTCTTTGTGAGCTGGTGACCTTACTCTCCTCAAGCATGAATAGGTCATTAGTAATCGCTCTAAGGAAATTTCCCTCACTTATTCTCATTGTGATACAGTTTAGAGCCTCTCGCAAGTAGGGTGACCATCTGTCTCTGTTTGTTTGGAACTGAAGGGTTTCCTGGGACTTTGGACTTTCAGTGCTAAACTGGGGAAGTCCTGGGCAAACCTGAATGAGTTGGCCACCAAGCTTCCAAGGTACATCTTTGAAGAATGTACCTTCTTTTAATTTACATATAAGCTGCAAGTTAGCCAGTATTACTCACCAATCAAACTTTTGCCCTGGGCCTTTAGCCATTAGCTAATGTTAATTTTCAAACTAGAAGTCTTATTCTAACCACCTCCCCAAACATCACCCTCACCACTGCCATTATCTAGATGAAACAATCAAGGTGGGGGAAAAAAACACAAAAAGATGGAATAATAAATCTGTAGTGCAGACTGAATATTTGCTCACAGCTGATCTCATAGGCCACTTCCTTTCCTGGATGCTATCTTGTGGGGGAACTCACAAAGCATCAGGAGCAAGGGTAAGTGCTAGTTTCCTACAAAGTCAAGGATGCCTTGTAGAGGGAGAAGAATCTTGACCCCTTAGAATAAATAAAATCATGATAGATTTTTTTCAGAAGCAGCATTCAGTTAAACCTGCACATGAATTGTACTCACTATTACACAGGATCTGGGCCTTTTGATAAATGCCATTGGAATGCAGACTCCTGGCAGCTGGATGTCCAAAATGTTAAGCCGTTTAAGCATATGTCCTCTTAACAGAGGCACTGGCCCATTTGAGAATCCAGCTGTGGTAATACATCATCCTCATGGCAGTTTTTTCAGTTCTAGCTAGTGCTCCCCAGTAATTTATTGTGGGAAGTGATGCTATTCTGCAATTAAATAGCCCACTTGGCAGTTAAGGGAGGGATGGAATGTGAGCACCAGGACCAAGTGTTCACTTGAAGTGGCATGAAATTGAACTATGGGTCCATAAAATGATCTGGTTCTTGTTTTTAATTGTAAAAATAATGGGTACACATTGTCTTACACATGTAAGTAATATAGAAATATAGTAAAGGGAAAGTGAAAGTTACAATTTTATCCCTCAAGTTTAACAACTCTTAACAATTTGGCATACATATCTTTATTTCAAACTCTTTTCTATATATACGCTGCAGCTATACTGTGTGTATATATCAATAAACATTACATATTTATGTTTTTTGAAGAGGGGATTCGACTCTATATGATTCTCTGCAATATCATTTCACTTAACTGGAACTTCACTTACAGACTACTACTAGCACGGAGAAGAAAGTTTGAGCTCCTAGTCCAGGCCCAATTCCTCCTGAGCAGCTTCCTGCAAAAGTACTGGCAGGATTTCCCAAAGAGAGCCTGAAGTAGGACCAAGAGAATTGGGGAATCCCTCCCTTCAGCTTCAGGAATATTCAGTATTGTGGCAAGTTGGGGTTTCTTTAAGGATCCCCTACTTCTCTTCAGTCAAGCCCTACTGTCCAGATCCACAGTTAGGAAGGGCGTGACTAACATAAAGATGGCTACCTGAAGCAAGCCCTCAAGGAGTCTACAGATTTGTTTTTGTTTTTATATTGATGTGAGTGTGTGTAAGGGGTGGGGGGAGGAGGGAGAGGGACACAGTGTACAGAAGTAGGAACACAGAGTATTCCCTATTCCTATCACTTTTCCTTTGTGAACTAAAACATGTATGAAGAATTCTGGTCTGGAGAAAGCCATTTCTGCCTCCCTTCCCAAAAGGCTTCGCAGCTTCAGTAGGCCTGCACATAGGATAACCAGAACTGATCAGCTGCCATTCAACTGGCTACAAAGCCAAGCCTCTCCACATGACTGACACCATCTCTTTCCAATTGAAAGCTCAGTGGTGATCAGTCTCAAAAACATCATGCTAAGTGAAAAAATCTAGTCACAAAGACTGTATATTGTATGATTATACATATACGAAATTTTCAGAAAAGGCAAAACCATAGTGAAAAAATCTGAGTCAGAGATTGGGAGTGAGGATTGAATGCAAAGGGGCACAGAGGAATTTTTTTTGGGGGATGGAATGTTCTAAAACTAAATTGTGGTGGTAGTTTTATAAATTGTATGTTTACTGAATTTATACAACTGTATATTATACAAAAATTATACAATTGTATAAATTTATCAAAACTCATCAAACTGTACATGTAAAATATGTGAATTTATTGTATGTAAATTACGTATATGTAAAATAGATGAATTTACTATATGTAAGTTATACCTAAATAAAGCAATTATGAAATACATAAACAAAAATAAAGCTCAGTGGATTCTGTCTGGTGGTCATAGCTGAGGAAGGCTGCCATCTGGAAGACATTCACCCAACACGCACACATGCACAAGAAGGGAGAAGAGGTCAACCCCACCGTTAACAAACAGCTATGCATCAGCATCCTAAAGTAGGCAACACTGAGGAGAAAAGAACCAGATTAGGAAGGTAAAATTGGTTTTGAATGGAGATGTCCTCTCTGTCCCACAGATCTGCACCAGTGATGTGGAGTGTCTCATGAGCAGACTACAGCATACATTCAAGCAAGAAATGACTGGAGTTGGAGCCAGTCTGGAGAAGAGGTGGAAATTCTGTGGCTTTGAGGGTTTGAAACTGACCTGAATCCCTTTGCCTAACAATCTGGGATCCTGAAAATAAATGTGCGTTTGACAAGCTTAAAAAGTGGTTTGTATTTTTAATAGTTCTCCAGTGCAAATTGTTTTAAATTTGTCAATTCAGTCCTAGAACCTCTTTTGAGTTAAAATAAGGATCCTAGAGTAGCACCTCAAGCTACAGGCCCTAAAAACTAAATTGACTCAAACCTCAAGTGCTGTAACTTCCTCCCTTTCTGTTAATTGGTTGTCTTTTTTTAAATTAGTAGTATTTTAAAAAGCCCAAGGTTAAAGAGTGTTAGAGGTGTTTTCGATGTCTGTACTACTGTTGTAGACTTTGGTATTTTTTTAAACATTGTTAACTGAAATATTTGGATGATTTGTATGTGATTTGTGTTTCAAAACTTCTCTTCACATTAATGTTGCTACTTGTGAGGGGAATGTGAGGAGCACTAGGTACTCCATAACTGACATCTTTCCAATCCCCGGTAAGTGAATTGTGTCTTCTAGAAGGTGCTTGACTAGGTTCACCTTTTAAAAGACAATGCATGGTTAGTGGGTTTTGCAAAATTACTGTGAACCAAAAGTTAAGAAATGTTCCAAAGTTATTTTCTCTAACAAATCAGATAAAATTTCAGAATTTTTTCTAACAAAAATTTCAGAATTTTTTCTCTAACAAATCAGATAAAATTTCAGAATTTTTTCTCTATCAAATCAGATAAAATTTCAGAATTTTTTCTCTATCAAATCAGATAAAATTTCAGAATTTTTTTTAAAAACCTAGATGTATGTTCAGAAAGCAAGTGTCCAGTATGACTGGCATGTGTACAAGCTATTCAGAATCTCCTTGTAAATAGTTTGCTTTTAAAGGAGGGCATGTTTAGGTTCCTATGAATTAAAACCCACATGTGCACACATGCACACACACACACACACTCACACACAAACAAAAGGGATTCATTGTAATATGCTTTCCCCTCTGGCCTTCTTCAAAGTCTGTTGGTCCCTTTTCTTCTGCTGTCACTGTGTTGAATTGCAAATGATGTACTGCTGTAAATACTATGTTTACTTCACGCTGAATGTTTGCAAAAAGTTGATATGTGTATTAATAGAAAACTCTTAGTAATGAATAAATAATTGTCCAGGGTGTGTGAGTCTTCCTACAAAGGTCAGCTCCACTTAGAGTGCTGATTTCCAGGGACACCTCCAGTTCTGTGGTGCCCATCAGCAGATTGCAACGGCAGTGTATGGGTAGACCAGTCAGGAATTCCTGCTTGATGGGGATAAAAGGGAGGAAAGAATGGGGATTTGGGGCTACTATCCTGAGGTACAGATGATCTTTTCTTTTGTGATGTTGGCCGATGAAGAGTATTTCAGGAAAATACTTTGTAAATGAGATGTCAGTAGTGTTCAAAGTTGTATTTTTAAAAGATAAATATTCCTGTTTTATACCTAATTTTCGTGTTCTGTTTTGAATTTGTTGCTAAGTAATCCTTCAGTAAATCATCTCAGTTACTTCCTTTGAGTTACCAGGATGTTGGAAGAAGATGCTAAACCTTCTGCCTTGACAACCAGAAATAGGGTTCCACAGCAACCCATTCATACTGAAAGTTGGCTTCCCCCTTTAGCACTCAGCTGTGGTACCAGCAGGAAACCAGGGTTATTCTTACACTAGCTTCCTCACTGAAGCATCTCTGTCATGAACACTGCAGAAGGCATTGATTCTTCGGTCTCAGCGGTCCTGAAATGTCTTGTTTTAATAATATCTGTGAAATCAAGGGAAATTGGACACATCAATTATTTCTTATTTAAATTAAATTAAATTTTAAAGCAACAGCTACCACAACCAGGCCCCTTTGTATCCTTCATTTAATCTCCTTGTACTACAAATGGTCTCTTCCTGTTATTCCTGCCAATTTAGTCCAGATGTATACCTCCCAGCCTGCTTGAATATACTAATTGTGATGGTTAATTTTGTGTGTCAAGTTGTCTAGGCAATAAGCTCCAGTTGGTTGGTCAAACACCAGTCTACATGTTGTGAAGAAATTTTTAAGATGTGATTAACATTGAAACCAGCAGTCTTTGAATAAAGCAGATTACTTTCTTTAATGTGGTAGGCCTCATCCAATCAGTTGAAAGACTTATGAAAAAATACTGAAGTCCTCTGAGAAGTAAGGAATTGCACCTCCAGATTGCTTTTGGACTCCAACTACAGCATTAACGCCTGCCAGAATTTCAAGACTGCTTCTCAGCCTTACAAATTTCAAACTTGCAAACCCCTATAATCACATGAGCCAATTCCTTAAAACAAATCTGTCTCTCCCCTCTCTCTCTTCTCTCTCTCTCTCCCCTCACCCCTCTCTCTCACTCCCCTCTCTCTCACTCCCCTCTCTCCTCTCTCCCCCCTCTCTCTCTGAGAGAAATTACCGTATACCAGAAGCGATGTGTGACATGGAGCACTGTCATGATGGACGATGATCTATGGCACACTTGAAAACACACCTTCTCTAAACTGTAGCTCACACCCAGCTGACTGCACCAAACAGGTTGAAAATTGTCACACAGTGTTACAAAGGTTCAATGTGCCACTTTCTGTATTAAAGATTCGTGCCTTTCCCATCTACCCGGAGAAATCCAAAACTCCAATTCAAAAATCTGTATGCACTCCTATGTTTTTTGTTGCAGCACTTTACACAATAGCCAAGATATGGAAACAACCGAAATGCCCATCGGTCGATGACTGGATTAAAAAGCTGTGGTACATTTATACAATGGAGTATTACGCAGCCATAAAGAAGAAAGAAATCTTATCATTTGCAACAACATGGATGGATCTAGAGAACATTATGTTAAGTGAAATAAGTCAGAAAGAGAAAGACAAGTACCATATGATCTCACTTATATGAGGAATCTAAAGAAAAGAATATGTGTATGAACTAATCAGAAACTTTTTTGGGGACACAAAAAACCGAGAGTTGTTAGATGGGAGGGGGGAGCGGCCGCTATGGAAGGCAGTGTGGAGGTTCCTCAAGAAATTACGAATAGAATTACCATATGACCCAGCAGTCTCTCTCCTGGGTATCTACAGAAAAAATCTGAAAACATTTCTCTATAAAGACACGTGTACTCCAATGTTCATTGCAGCTTTGTTTACGGTGGCCAAGACATGGATACAACTAAAATGTCCTTTGATAGATGAATGGATAAAGAAGTTGTGGTATATATACACAATGGAATACTATTAGGCATTAAGGAAAGATGATATAGGAACATTTGTGACAACATGGATGGATCTTGAGAGTATAATGCTAAGTGAAATAAGTCAGACAGAAAAAGCAGAGAACCCTATGATTTCACTGATATGTGGTATATAAACCAAAAACAACAAAAGAACAAGACAAACAAATGAGAAACAAAAACTCATAGACACAGACAATAGTTTAGTGGTTACCAGAGGGTAAGGGGGTGGGGGGTGGGTGATGAGGGTAAGGGGGATCAAATATATGGTGATGGAAGGAGAACTGACTCTGGGTGGTGAACACACAATGGGATTTATACATGATGTAATACAGAATTGTACACCTGAAATCTATGTAAATTTACTAACAATTGTCACCCCAATAAATTAAAAAAAAACTCAAAAATCCCTCAAAAAACAAAAAAGAGAAAATAGACATGCGGGTCTATATCACCGGGTCTATAATACAATATAATCTAACATGACATGACGCGACATGGCATAACATAACATAACATAACATAATACTGGGTCTTATATTAATTTTTGCTCCAAAAGACACATTAGAGCTTATTGTCGGGTTAGGTCTTATTTTGGGGGAAACACGATATAACCACCAATATAAAAGAAGCATGTGTCTCTCCATTTTACATTTTATCTAATCTGAAAGACTTTCCCCCCCCTTTGCTTTCTCCCATCCCCTTAATCTACCACCAATGATTTCATGTAACCGTCTTTATGTCTCTACCTTGATTCCAATGTATAAAATAAGCTGCAAAACTGCCATTCTCCAGAGCATTCTCTTAATCCTTTAAGATTTTGCTTCCTGGCAATTATCATTTGTTTGGCTCAAATAAACTCATAAAAATTCTCAAAAAATAAAAAAATAGAACCAATGAATAATCCAAAATTTTCAGTATTTCAAAGAGTAAACAGTGCTATGAGATTAGAGTAAAGCAGGGAGTCTCAGCCATCTGCAGAATGTTTTTTTTTTTTTACTTAGACGTTCATCATTTATATCCCTCACACTGTGAACCCAGCTCCCCCCATCCACTATCCCTCCGACCTCACACTGAACCATCACACTGTATATATAAAATTACAGTTGGCATTCATTAATGTTTAGCTTCTGGTGTACAATGCCATGATCAGTTATCCACAGTATCCCTGAGGTGGTCTCCCAAATAGGACACATGTCCATCGGATACCCAACAAAATCTTTACAACATTATTGAATACCTTCCCCAAATTAATTTTCAAAAAAACCCTGAGGCCATCTTGTGGTTACCAGCTGCTTCCAAATCCCTTCACCTTTCCCCTTATCCCCAACCCCCCACACACCCATCTAACAACTCTCGGTTTTTTCTTTGTGTCCCCAAAACTGTTTCTGATTAGTTCATTCACATAGTCTTTTCTTTAGATTCCATATATAAGTGAGATCATATGGTACTTGTCTTTCTCTTTCTGACTTATTTCACTTAACATAATGTTCTCTAGATCCATCCATGTTGCTGCAAATGATAAGATTTCTTTCTTCTTTATGGCTGCGTAATACTCCATTGTATAAATGTACCACAGCTTCTTAATCCAGTCATCTACCGATGGGCATTTCGGTTGTTTCCATATCTTGGCTATTGTGTAAAGTGCTGCAATAAACATAGGAGTGCATACAGATTTTTGAATTGGAGTTTTGGATTTCTCCGGGTAGATGCCTAGGAGTGGAATTACTGGATCATAGGGTAGTTCCATTTTCAGATTTCTGAGATACCTCCATACTGTTTTCCATAGTGGCTGCACCAATCTGCAATCCCACCAACATTGCACTAGCGTTCCCTTTTCTCCACATCCGCGCCAGCATTTGTTGTTTGTTGATTTATTGATGATAGCCATTTTGACTGGAGTGAGGTGGTATCTCATTGTGGTTTTTATTTGCATTTCTCTAATGGTTAGTGAGGTTGAGCATTTCTTCATATGTCTTCTTGCCTTCTGTATGTCCTTTTTAGAAAAATGTCTCCTCAAGTCCTCTGCCCATTTTTTAATTGGGTTGTTTGTTTTTTTGGAGTTGAGTTGAGTAAGTTTTTTATAGATTTGTGATATTAATCCCTTATCAGATATATCATTGGCAAATATCTTTTCCCATACAGTAGGATCCCTTTTTGTTTTATTGATGGTTTCCTTTGCTGTGAAAAAACTTTTTAGTTTGATGTAATCCCACATGTTTATTTTTTCTCTTACTTCCCTCGTGCGAGGGGATATATCAGTGAAAATCTTACTCCGGGTAATGTCCATGAAGTTTCTTCCTATATTTTCTTCTAGATATTTTATGGTTTCAGATCTTACATTTAAGTCTTTAAGCCATTTTGAATTTGTTTTTGTATATAGTGTAAGGACGTGGTCCAGCTTCATTTTCTTGCATGTGTCTGTCCAGGTTTCCCAACACCACTTATTGAACAGACTGCCTTTACCCCATCGTACATTCTTGCTTCCATTGTCGTAGATTAGATGGGCATATAGGCATGGATTTACGTCTGGACTCTCTATTCTGTTCCATTGATCTATGTGTCTATTTTTATGCCAGTACCATGCTGTTTTGATTACTGTAGCCTTGTAGTATAGTTTGAAATCAGGTATCGTTATACCTCCCACTTTGTTCTTATTTCTCAAGATTGCTGAGGCTATCCGGGGTCTTTTATGGTCCCATATAAATTTTAGGATTATATGTTCTATTTCTGTGAAAAACGTCGTTGGTAGTTTGATAGGAATTGCGTTGAATATGTATATTGCCTTAGGCAGTATGGACATTTTAACTATATTAATTCTTCCTATCCATGAACATGGAATGTGTTTCCATCTATTTATGTCTTCTTTCATTTCTTTCTTCAGTGTTGTATAATTTTCTGAGTACAGATCTTTTACATCTTTGGTTAGATTTATTCCCAGATATTTTATAGTCTTTGGAGCAATTGTAAATGGAATTGTTTTTTTAATTTCTCCTTCTGCTATTTTATCATTGGTATATACAAATGCAACTGATTTCTGAATATTAATTTTATATCCTGCTACTTTACTAAATTCATCTATCAGTTCTAATAGTTTCTTTGTGGAGTCTTTAGGGTTCTCTATATATAGTATCATATCATCTGCATATAATGATAATTTTACTTCCTCCTTACCAATTTGGATACCTTTTATTTCTTTCTCTTGTCTGATTGCTGTGGCTAGAACTTCCAGCACTATGTTGAATAGAAGTGGAGAAAGTGGGCAACCTTGTCTTGTTCCTGATCTTCTGGGGAATGGTTTTAGCTTTTCCCCATTGAGTATGATGTTAGCTGTGGGTTTGTCATATATGGCCTTTATTATGTTAAGATATGATCCCTCTATTCCCACTTTCTTAAGGGTTTTTATCATAAAAGGTTGCTGTATTTTATCAAATGCTTTTTCTGCATCTATTGATATGATCATGTGATTTTTATTTTTCATTTTGTTAATGTGGTGTATCACATTAATTGATTTGCGGATGTTGAACCACCCCTGCATACCAGGGATGAATCCCACTTGATCATGGTGTATGATCTTTTTGATGTATTGCTGAATTCTGTTTGCTAATATTTTGTTGAGAATTTTTGCATCTATGTTCATTATAGATATCGGCCTGTAGTTTTCTTTTTTTGTGGTGTCTTTGTCTGCTTTTGGGATCAGGGTGATAGTGGCTTCGTAAAAAGTGTTTGGGAGTCTTCCTTCCTTCGTGCAGAATGGTTTTGTGTTCACCTCTTGAATAGACGAACTTGTTTTCACATTGAAATCTCCTACTTTTCTAGCCAATTTATAGCTTTAGTCTTTGTGCTCCTCACATATTTACTCTTTATATTAATATCCAAGTCATCTAATGACAAGATACAATAACTAATATGAGGTTATGCCTGATCCCTCATAGTCCCACATTGAGACTATTAGATTCTACATTGACAGCTCCTTCTGACTCCAATCTACCAGCTTCTCACTGAGCCAGAGTACAAGTTCCCTCAAGAGCAAAGCAATTTATTTAAATAACACCATCGAGTAGATGGGAAAGTGCATTGCACTCAAAAAGTCAACATTCTCCCACAGAAAGCAAAAAGCCCAGTGTGGCCACTCCTGATACAACAATATAACTAACACATGTCCCTCTGTCCCTCACCCCCCACTTCAGTCCTTCTGTTGTGTCATTTCCCAGTTCATTTCAGTGGAACCAGCTAAATTAGTTTCTGGAACATGCATTTGCATGAGGACTATAGCCTTTCTGTGGGGAAAACCCAGACTTCGGTTTACTGCACTCAACACCCAGAGACCTCACTTAGAAACCCCCAGGAAAGACAGACACTAAGGAATTGACATACCTGGGTCCAGATGGGGGCAACAGAGCAAAATGTTTGAGCTTCCCACCATTTATAGGGTTTCTTGGACTCCTTTACAGTCAGAAAGATTAAATGGATCTTTCCTACTGTCTAATGAGTAAGATCTTCCGAGATTTCCCCTTAGAGAAAGTGAAAGAATCCACTGTTTCTAAGGTCATGTTTGCTTCTTCCCCTTGCAGTGGTAGGGAACTCCTTGACTGTAATACTAATATGTGTGAACGTGAAAATGCAAAGTCTGCTCACGCAGACCTTGAACTGCCATCAATTCCAATCAAACGAGAGTAGTTTAATGGGTTGTGTAATGCGGCTGCCTAGGTCCTGAGCATAGCCTCCTCTCCTGTCTTTGAGCTCACCAGAAACGGTGTCAACGCACTGCAAGATGGGTTGAGCTGACTACAGCTGTCAGCTTGTCTCTGACTGAAGCTGAAGAGAATCATCAGGCCATAAGTCTTTTGGAAGAAGCCTGGATGATGGGCAAACTTTGAAAAGTGTGTTCAGAGCATTCTGACCAAGAGAGTGAGGCTCTATATGTAGGCCTGAACAAAGTTTTGTTACTCTTTCCTTTTCTTGTGGCTCATTCTCTTCCTCAAATCATTTCCTTTCATCTCTCTTCCTTTAGTCCCATATCTGAAAAAGAAAATAATGCTCCTTTTCAAGGAAAACCCTTCCACTAACTCCCATCTTGCCCCTCCTCATCTGTGATCTTTTTAGCTAGTATCTTCTGCATTTCCAGTGTCTTCATCTCCACAGGCCACTTCCTCTCTTCCTTAAAAGATGCTTGACTCCACAGCCATCCCTTCAGGCCCCGGGCCCTAGAGTTGCTAAGGCTAGCTCACCTCCCTTCCACTAGCAAACTCATCCCTTTATATCTTTGAAATCTGGCTTCTACCCCCACCACTCCACCACAAGTGTTTTTGAGGGAAGTCTTTAGTGCAGCCTGATCACCAAACATAGTGGTCTTTTTCATCATGTTCATTCTCTTGACCTCTCTCTAACACTTATTTTTTTTAAAAATCATCCACCAATTCTGTCATCAGAGCTATCTTAGGAAATAAATATATCATTATTCTAGTGCTCAAAAATCTTCAGTGGCTCCCTAATGCCTGCTAAAGAAAGGTCAAACTCCGTAGCCTCGCATTCCAGGCAATGATCCTCCTTCCCAGCCTCATTCCCCATTCCTCTCTTACCTTTTACTCTGGCCTAAATCACATCCTGCTTATAGTACACATTATGACCATTCTTTTATGTTTTATTATATTTTACTTTATTGTGGTAAGAACACTTAACATAAGATCTACCCTCTTAAGAAATGTTTAAGTGTACAATACAGTGTTGTTGACTATAGGTGCAATGTTGTACAACAGATTTCCTGAGCTTATTCATCTTGCTGAACTGAGATTGTATTGATTGATTAGCAACTCCCTATATCCTCACTTCCCAACCACCACTCCATTTTTTTATTTTATCAGTTTGACTATTTAAGGTGCCTTATATAAGTGAAACCATGCAGTGTTTGTCTTTCTGTGACTGGCTTATTTCACTTAATATAACGTTCTCCAAGTTCATCCATATTGTCATATATTGCAGAATTTCCTTCTTTTCTTTAAGGCTGAATAGCATTTCATTTATGTACATACCACATTTAGCTCATTCATCTGTAATGGACATGTAAGTTGTTTCCCCTTCTTGGCTATTGAGAATAGTGCTGCAATAAATATAGGTGTGCAGGTCCTGCTTTTAATTCTTTTAGATAAGTACACAGAGGTCGGACTGCTAGACCATATGGTAGTTCTATTTTTAATTTTCTGAGGAAACTCCATACTGTTTCCCATAGTGGCTGTACCAATTTGCAATCACACCAACAGTGCACGAGGTTTCCCTTTCTCCACATCCTCACCAGCACTTGCCTTTTTTTTTTTTTGTAGTAGCCATTCTGACATTACAACTCTTCTTGTTTCCACAATATTTCTCACACAATTCCCTCCATTTACAATGTCCTTCATCATATTTTATCTTTCTAACTCCAATTTAATAAATGTTTCTTGAACACCTATTTTGTGCCGCAGCCAGATCAGATATCACCTCCTCTGTGAGGCTTTCTCTGGTCCTAAAGACACTGGATCCCCATAGATTTTTCTTTTGTATTTTTCTTGTGGACTTCAAACTCTACAAAGACTTTAAATGTTGTTTCAGCCCTCTATTCACTCATGTGCTCCATAAGGACAAGGACCATATCTTTGTATCCCGCAGTATTCAGCACAACGCTTTCTTCATAATACACATGCACTTAATTTTCTGTCAAATAAATTCAGATTGTGCAATTAATAATGATTCCCACTCATGATTCCATTAATTTCTCTGAGACATTAATCCTACTGAATCCTTGCTCTCCCTAAGTTCAGCAGGATAAATGTGCCCCTTTTCACCCTTCTGCTAGATAAGAATAGTGAGGCTCTAGGAACACCATAAGCCAGCAGTACTAAACAGGACATATGTGAGCGAAACCTAAAAGAAGCAACACCAAAGCTGCAGAGATTATCAGATACCAGAGCCAATAATGCCATGTGCCAAAAAACTGAAGCCAAAGGTGAGAGTACGGCATCATGTAGGGGATGAGAGAACCATGCAGGTCTTCTGAAAATGTGATGTCTAGAATTCCCTGTATAATCTAAGCCCAGCACCAGCATCATTCTCACAAAGATATTGAAGCTCCAGAAAATCCTTAGACCCTGTGTTTGGGGCAGCAGTCATCTAACTGAAAATAAATCCTGCCAGAAAGTGGATGCTAAGCAGGAGATGAAAAAATTGAAACATCAGAAACACCTTTGTTTCATGGAAATGACACTAAGTTACTGTAAAGGGGAAGTGGGCTCTGGAGAAGCAAAAAACATAGCTCCACCAAACTGTAGGTAACAAACAGCTCCTTTTTCCTGGAGTTAAAAGCAAGTGAAATGAACAGCCAGGGTACCTAAAGGGCTAAGGTGCATGTTTGGAATTTGTTGTTACTATTTTAAGGGGATGGCTAAACTTGTACTTCTCATTTCTGATTATTAAAAATTAATAAGAACAATGTTTCTGGGAAACATCACAGGCTTTGAGGCAGATCTATTGTAGTTCAAATTCTAGCCTTGAACTTAGTAATTGTTCCTTGAACAAGCCCTCTAAGTCTTGATTTTCTCAACTATAAAATGAGGGTATTCATACCTACTTTGCAGGGTGGTTGGAAAGTTAATGATAATAATAGCATTTACTAGGTGGCAGACCCCCTAACGTAACTACACATGTATTATGATCTCATATGTGATTATCACACAACTCTCTGAAATAAATTATATTAGTGTCCCCATTTTACAGATGAAGAAACTGAGACTCTGAATAGTAAAGTAATTGATCCAAGGTCATATAGCTAATGAATGGCACAGCTAAAATTGAAACCCAAATCTGAATGTGTTCTCATTCACTATAGTTAGCCTTGCTAGAGACTGTCTTCAAAAGTAATCATATCTTTTCCCCAAGGCTGGAAGTGAGGCAGTTGTCAGCCTATTTCTTCCTCCTTTTGTTGCTTCCAGACAATTGTTTCTCTGTCATATCTCAAGAATTTTATACTATCTATTCTGAACTGCCTTGTTGTATCTAGCAAGAATTTTGGTTATTATACCCTGAACTTTGCTTTTTCAAGGGCATTGGATGTGTCTTATTCCAGTAACTCAATAGTAATAGTACTAGTAGTAATAGTAAGAGTAGTGAAACAGTGATAATTGCTCCTTTTTATTGACAGCACTGCACTAAGCACTTCATATACATGAGCTTGCTCACTCTTCACAACAACCATTTGGGGTGGGTTCTATTATTAAATCAGTTAATGTATAAGTCACTAGCACAGAGTAACCTCAATAGTTGCTAGTTCTTATTATGAATATTATTTCTCTATAGGTCTGCAAAATACAAAACCCCCACAGAAGGGATGGACATTCTTTTTTCTACTAAGAGCAACTGTCCCAAAGAGGGACACATCTTTTTTTTGTGGGAGGGGAAATATATAACTAGGTTTTATGGGCAAGAAATATAAGAAATCCTGCTTACTTGCTTTAACAATAAAAGATAAAACTGTTCAATAAATAAAAGTGAATAAAGAAAACTTTGGAAGATTACATCATAGAAATGGTGGCATGAGGTGAGCTTCTTGAAATCTCCCCTGGAATTTACAACAAATTGAACAGGTATAATTCCACAAAGGACTCCCTGCACAGCAGAAAGGCAAAACTAAGAGAAGCACAAGGGAAATAATCTAAAAATGGGCAAATTGGGCAAGTGGGGAAGGAAGGAAAGGGGAAGTGCTGAGACATGGGCTGCAGGATGCAAACTGGAGCTTGGAGCCCTGAACTCCCTGAATTTCAGAGCTATAGCAGTTGTGGGAGAGGGAAGAATTCAGACTGCTAGCGCTCCCCTAATGGCCCACAGTCCCACTTGAGGGAACAGCATGTAACATGGCAGAACCATACATCACGGAAGAGATCTCAGAGCAAAGACCGAGGGAAGAAGGGTGAGAATGATGAATTAAGCCCTCACTGCCAAGAAGAGGACAGAAGATATAGGCACAGAGCCTATGTGACCCCTCCCAGAGCTTGCCTCACACCTACCTGCCCAGTGCTAGAAGCAGAACAGCAGCAGTGTGAAATCAAAAGAAGAGATATTTGCAGTTCTGAGAACGGTAGCCCAGCAGCAGCAGACTCGTGTCTCAACTAGTTCAAGTGAAGGGGAGGGAGCTGTGGAAGCAGGACTGGCTGTACTGGTGGTCTCCAACATTGCTCAGAGCCACCTTTCACAACCCACTCTGCTGCTGCCCCCACCTATCTGGGTGGAATCCTGCAGGGCTAAACTGAGGTGCACAAACATACAAGCTCTGACTCTGGTGCAGGAAGAGCTTTGGAAATTAGAAGCTCTCCACATCTACCCACGGAGGTGGTGCCCTGAGACCTAGGTGACCCAGGCTTCTCACATATGACAAGCCAAACTTCCAGGGAACCACCCACAACACATTGTGTGAGAAGCTGAAACAGTGCAGAGAAAACAACACTACAGTGTGAGAGAGAATAAAAGGCTGCAGTGTCAGAGAAAATAAAATATTCCACCAACACCTATTGGAAAGGACAAGGAAGACTGCTTCCTATAATCTGTTGCAGAACCCACTCCTGTAGATGTGTAGGAAGAGAAATAATGATTCATTAATTGTCATGAATAACCAAGGTAACAAGGCAGCTCAGAAAGTAAATGAACTTCAAGACATGAAAATGTGTGACTTAAGTGACAAAGAATTCAAAATTGCAGTTTTGAAAAAACTCAACGAGATGCAAGAAAACATAGAGATGCAGTTTAACAAACTCAAAACACAATCAATGAACAAAATGAACATTGTACCAAAGAGATTGAATAAAAAAAAAAAAACACATGGACAGAATTTCTGAAGATTAAGAACTCAATAAAAGAAATGAAGAATGAAATAGCCACCTTAAGTAATAGAGATGACCAGATGGAGGAAAGAATCAGTGACATCAAACATTGAAACCTGGAAATTACACAGATGGAAGAAGAAAGAGACTTGAGAGTTTAAGAAAAATAAAAATAAAAAACTACAACTTTCTTATTCCATCAGAAAGAGCAACATAAGAATAACGGGCACAAGAAGAAGAAAGAGAGAAGAGAACAGAGAGTATATTCAAAAGTTTGGGAAGTCTATAAGAACTTCCCAAACTTGTGGAAAGAACTGGATCCTCGAATCCAAGAAGCAAGTAGAAAACCAAATTACCTCAATGCCAACAGGCCTTCTCCAAGGCACATTGTATTGAAGCTGTCAAAAGATGATGTAATACAGAATTGTACACCTGAAATCTATGTAATTTCACTAACAATTGTCACCCCAATAAATTTTTTAAAAAGCAAATGAGTAGTTGTCTGTGGATGGGGACAAGTGGGAGGGGCAAAAGATAGGGATTACAAAGGGCAGGAGGTAACTTTTGGGAATGATGGGATATGTTCACTATATTACCTGTTGTGCTGATTTCATAGGTGTATACATATGTCAAAGCTTATCAGGTTGTACACTGCAAATATGTGCTATTTATTTTATGTTAATTACCTCAGTAAATAAATTGCATGCTATTTTGAAAAAAAAATCAATGACAAAGAAAGAATCTTCAAGGCAACCAGGAAAAGAAGACGGTAAACTACAAAGGAAAACCCATTAGATTATCATCAGATTTTTCAGCAGAAACTCTACAAGCCAGGATGGAGTGGAACCAAGTATTCAAACTATTGAAAGAGAGACATTTTTGAGCTAAGAATAATATACCCAGCAAAGATATACTTTAGATATGAAAGAGGAATAAAGACCTTTCCAAACATACAGAAGCTTAGGGAATTTTCTAACACATGACTTGCACTACAAGAAATAATGAAGGAGTCTATTCAACCAACATATATAGGAATAATTTGTGGCAACCAAAACATAAAAAGGGGGAGAGTAAGGCCTGAACCAGAATATGGGAATGGAACAAGTAAGCATGCTGAAGAAAATGGAATACTCTAAATATCAAACTTTCTTTCAAATAAACTTAATGGTAACCACTCAAAAAAAATGCAGAACTGAAATGTATAACGTAATAAAAGAAAAAACAGAGGGGAAAATCATAGAATGCCACCACACAGAAATAATAGACAACAACAAAAATGCAAAGAAACAATGGATACACAGTCTTAACAGAACACTAAAGACAGCATGAAAGGAAATGCTCATATATCAATAATCAGCATAAATGTAAATTGACCAAACTCACCAATAAAAAAACACAGAGTAGCAAATTGGATCAAAAAACTAAACCCAACCATATGCCTCCAAGAGACAAATCTCAGCTACAAAGACCAACATAGTCTCAAAGTGAAAGGGTGGAAATAGACACTCCACACAAATTGTATCCAGAGAAACTCAGAGGTAGCCATACTGATATCAGATGAAACAGACTTCAGGGGAAAAAAGGTAACAAGAGATAAAAATAGACATTTCGTAATGGTAAAGGGGACTATATAACAGGAAGCTATAACAGTCATCAATATTTAAAATCCCAATCAGGGAGCGCCAAAATATTCCAAGCAACTACTAACGGAACTAAAGGGAGAAATTGAACAAAACACAATTGTAGTAAGGGACCTAAATAGATCATTGACAGCTATGGATAGATCATCCAAACAGAAAATAAATAATGAAATAGCAGCCCTAAATGACACATTAGATGAAATGGACATAATTGACATTTATGGAGCAATACATCCTAAACCATCAGACTAAACAAATGTTCTAGTGTACAAGGAACATTATCAAGGATAGACCACAAATTGGGACATAAAACTAGCCTCAGCAAATTTAAGAAGATTGAAATCATACCAACCATATTCTCTGATCACAAGGCTTTGAAATTGGACATCAACTGCAAAAAGAAAGCAGGAAAAACAACAAATACGAGGAGATTAAATAACACACCTTTAAAAAACGACCGGGTCAAAGAAGAAATAAGAGGAGAGATCAATGTGGTATATAAGCCAAAAGCAAAAAAAGAACAAGACAAACAAATGATAAACAAAAACTCATAGACACAGACAATAGTTTAGTGGTTACCAGAGTGTAAGGGGGGTGTCGAGGGTGGAAGATGAGGATAAGGGGGATCAAATATATGGTGACGGAAAGAAAACTGATTCTGGGTGGTGAACACACAATGGGATTTATAGATGATGTAATACAGAATTGTACACCTGAAATTATGTAATTTCATTAACAATCGTCACCCCAATAAATTTTAAAAAGGTACATAGAAACAAATGACAATAAAAATACATCCTACTAAAATTTAGGGGATGCAGCAAAAGCACTTTTAAGAGGGAAATTTATATCAATGCAGGCCTATCTCAAGAAACAAGAAAAATCCCAAATAAATAACCTCACATTACACCTCAAAGAACTAGGAAAAGAAGAACAAATGAAACCCAAGGTCAGAAGAAGAAAGGAAATAACAAAAATCAGAGCATAACTAAATGAAATAGAGAACAAAAAGACAATAGAATAAATTAATGTGACAAAGAGCTGGTTCTTTGAAAAGATTAATAGAAAGTTCTAGATAGGAATGGCGGCAGCGGGGCGCTCTTTTTGAATCCTCCTCGGGATGTTCTGGCAATCGGGACATATAGCCCATCGAGGAGTTCTTTGCTCATCACACAGAAAGGCGGAGAGACTCGTGGAGGAATTACCTAAAGGTGCGCGCTGATTGCGAGCAGGGGAGGAGGCAGGACAGTGAAGTGGAAGCACACCCTCCCCCACCGCGGAGCCGTGGCCTGGCACCACCGCAGCGGGGACCCAGGGCCGAGCGGAGAGATAGAAGCCAGGAGTACAGCTGATAGGCTCGTGGAACGTTTGCTTAGGGGAGCGCTAATTGGGCAAGCGGGGGAGGAGCGAGGAAGGCAAGAGGAAACGCACTGCACTCTCCCCACCCCCCACGGTAGAGCCGCGGCCCTGCAGCGTGCCCACAGCAGGAGCGGCAGGCAGCACCCGGGGCTCTAGAGTCCCACTGGAGCCCAGGGTGCAGTGGAGAGCGCAGGGTCCAGGAGGTGGGCTCTTTCCCTGCATCCCACAGCTGATCGCTCCCGCCGGGCGGGCAGCTCGTGGGCCCTAGGGCAGAAAAAGAACTCAGACGCCACACCTGGGCCCATCACCCCGCTTTTCGAATCCTACCCCCGCCCTTCTAGAGACTTAAACTGACCACTGAACTGAGGAGTGGTGTCAGATTACAGACGGGCGTCTGTGCTCAGGCACTGGGAAGATTAGCAGCCGCTCTGACCTTCAGAAGAGGCTGGGAGGAGGGGATTTTCGCTGGATGAGGAGAGAGGAGACTCCCACAACCCCAGCCCCACCCTTTCTGGCTGGCCTGGGGCGGGGTAAGGGCAACTGCGGAAGCACTCCCTGAGTTCAGCAGTAAGCAGCAGATGCAGCTCCCAGCTTTCAGCAGCTTAGAAATCTCCCGCCTGCCACCTCCCACACACCCACCGAAGGAGGGCCCTAAGACTCAGGAGTACTGGGCACAGGGCTGGTGGAGCTACTTTCAGCATGCATTTGTGCAGGAAAGGACAGAAACTGCACTGACTGTCTGAAAACTGTCACCCAGACCCCTCAGCCCCTCGCATTTAAATCTACACTCCCAAATTCACTCTGGGCACCAGGTGACCAGCGCTGCCAGGTGACATGCTGACCAGGTGCATGCTGACCAGGTGACAGCGGAGGACAACCTGGAGACTACTTGGTGGGCTTAAGCCAAGACTGGTGCTGCTTCCTGTTTTGCTTTGCTTGGTTTTGTTTTGGGTTTTTTTGCTTGTTTTGATTTGCTTTGTTCTGTCTTTATTTCTTTGATATCTTTGCCTATGTTGAGTGGGGATTGTGGGTTGTATTTTACATGTGAATGTACTTGATTTGTTTTCTTTGTTGTTGTTGTTGTTGTACTTGGTAACTTGATTTGTGCTGAAACTGCCCTAACAGGGCCCAGCTTAAGAGGCACAAGATTCAACATATCCAAAAGCCAACTCTAGACCAAACCAGAGTACTACCAGGTTTGACCTACGAGTCACACACCCAGAGGGAATTCTCTGAAGGCACAAGAGCCCATAGAGGCCAAACCTCATTTAAGTGGCCAATCCTCACCCAACAGAACACCCTGCGGTGGGCAGAGCCAAGTCTCACAACAAGACAGCCTAGGAGTTAAACCCACCTACTCACAAGCAAAAAGCAATTAAAGTTCTTCTTGAACAGGACAATATACTAAACACACGAGCCACCTTTGGAGCACATGCAGAGGAGAAGATCGAAGTAGTCCAAGTCAAATATAAAGGACACATACTACATAAGATAACCCAGCAAGAACTAAGAGCTTTAGGGGATCTTCCTAATACATCAAAGCAAACACATAGAGTCAGTCAGAATGAGGCGACAAAGAAACATGTCTCAAATAAAAGAACAGAAGAAACCTCCACAACTGGAACCAAAGGAAGCAGAGGTAACCCACCTTTCAGAGACAGAGTTCAGAACACTGGTGATAAGAATGTTTAAGGAGCTTAGAGAAGACATAAAGAAGGATATAGAAATCTTAACGAACAACAAGCTAGAACTAAAGAACACAATTACCGAAATTAAGAACTCACTTGAAGGAATGACCAGCAGGTTAGATGAAGCAGAGGATCGAATCAGCGACTTAGAAGACAAGTTAGCAGAGATCATCCAAACAGAACAACAGAAAGAAAAAAGAATAGAAAACAATGAAGATGGGTTAAGAGACCTCTGGGATAATATCAAGCACAACAACATGCGCATCATAGGAATACCAGAAGGCGAAGAGAGGAAGCAAGGGATTGAGAACATATTTGAGGTAATAATGTCCAAAAACTTCCCTAACCTGATGAAGGAAACCAACATACAAGCCCAGGAAGTGCAGAGAGTTCCAACCAGGATAAACCCAAACAGGCCCACACCAAGACACATTATAGTTAAAATGGCAAAGCTTAAAGAAAAAGAGAGAAAGACAGGGGGTTACATACAAGGGAACTCCCATAAGAATATCAAAGGACTTTTCTACAGAAACATTGAAGGCCAGGAGGGAATGGCAGGAGATACTCAAAGTGATGGAACACAAAGGCCTACACCTAGATTGCTTTATCCAGCAAGGCTATCATTTAAAGTTGATGGAGAGATAAAGAGCTTCCCAGAAAAGAATAAACTGAAGGAATTTATTACCACCAAGCCAGCATTGCAAGCAATACTAAAAGGACTTCTGTAAATAGAAGAAAGATGAAAACAATCTAACTACAAATATTAAAAATGGCAATAACTATGTACCTATCAATAATCACTTTAAATGTAAATGGATTAAATGCTCCAATCAAGAGACATAGGGTGGCTGAGTGGATAAGGAAACAAGACCCTTGTATATGCTGTATACAAGAGACTCACCTCAGATCAAAAGACACACACAGGCTGAAAGTGAAAGGTTGGAGTAAGATATTTCATGCAAATGGCAGCGAGAAAAAAGCTGGAGTTGCAATACTTATATCTGACAAAATAGACTTTAAAATGAAGAACATATTAAAAGACAAAGATGGGCACTATATAATAATAAAGGGATCAATCAGACAAGAGGACATAACCCTAATAAACATCTATACACCCAACATAGGAGCGCCTAAATATATAAAACAGGTACTGACTGACATAAAGACAGAGATCAACAGTAACATTATCATAGTAGGGGACTTCAACACACCTCTGACAACAAGGGACAGGTCCTCCAGACAGAAAATCAATATGGAAACAACAGCCTTAAATGACACATTGGACCACTTGGATTTAATCGATATTTTCAAACCATTTCACCCCAGTGCTGCAGAATACACGTTCTTCTCAAGCTCGTATGAAACATTTTCCAAGATAGATCATATGTTAGGCCACAAAACAAGTCTTGATAAATTTAAGAAAATTGAAATCATACCAATTGTCTTATCTGAACACAGTGCTATGAAATTAGAAATGAACTACAGAAAAAAAACTGGAAGACACACCAATTCATGGAGGCTGAATAACTTATTACTAAATAATGAATGGGCCAAGCAGGATATCAAGGAAGAAATCAAAAGATATCTCGAGACAAATGAGAATGAGAACACGACGACACAAAATCTATGGGATGCTGCGAAAGCAGTCCTAAGAGGGAAATTCATAGCACTGCAGGCCTATCTAAAGAAACAAGAAACGTCACTAATTGACAGTTTATCTTCAGACTTAAGTATCTGGAAAAACAACAGAAAAATAAGCCTGAAGGGAGCCCAAGGAAGGAGATAATAAAGATCAGAGCAGAAATAAATGAAATAGAAACCAGAAAAACAATACAAAAGATCAATGAACCCAAGAGTTGGTTCTTAGAGAAGATAAGCAAAATTGACAAACCTTTAGCCAGACTCATTAAAAAAAGGAGAGAGAGGACCCAAATTAATAAAATCAGAAATGAAAGAGGAGAAGTGACAACAGACACTGCAGAAATACAAAAAATTTTAAGAAACTACTATGAGCGACTATATGCCAGCAAATTTGACAATCTGGAAGAAATGGACAATTTTCTAGAGGTGTACAATCTTCCAAGGCTAACTCAAGAAGAATCAGAGAACCTGAATAGACTGATTACCATCAGGGAAATTGAATCAGTAATCAACAATCACCCAACAAACAAGAGCCCTGGACCAGATGGCTTTACAGGTGAATTTTTCAAAACGTTCAAAAAGGAATTATCACCTATTCTCCTCAAGCTCTTCCAAAAAATCCAGAAGGAAGGAAGACTCCCAAACACTTTTTACGAAGCCACTATCACCCTGATCCCAAAATCAGACAAACACACCACAAAAAAAGAAAACTACAGGCTGATATCTCTAATGAACATAGATGCAAAAATCCTCAACAAAATATTAGCGAACAGAATTCAGCAATACATTAAAAAGATCATTCACCATGATCAAGTGGGATTCATCCCTGGTATGCAAGGGTGGTTCAACATCTGCAAATCAATTAATGTGATACACCGCATTAACAAAATGAAAAATGAAAATCACATGATCATATCAATAGATGCAGAAAAAGCATTTGATAAAATCCAGCAACCATTTATGATAAAAATCCTTAAGAAAGTGGGAATAGAGAGATCATATCTCAACATAATAAAGGCCATATATGAGAAACTGACAGCTAACATCATACTCAATGGGGAAAGCTAAAACCATTCCCCCTAAGATCAGGAACAAGGCAAGGTTGCCCACTATCTCCACTGCTATTCAACATAGTGCTGGAACTTCTAGCCACAGCAATCAGAGAAGAAAAAGAAATGAAAGGCAGCCAAATTGGTAAGGAGGAAGTAAAATTATCATTATATGCAGATGATATGATACTATATAGAGAGAACCCTAAAGACTCCACCAAGAAATTATTAGAGCTGATAGATGAATTTAGTAAAGTAGCAGGATACAAAATTAATCTTCAGAATTAATCTTCAGAATCAGTTGCATTTGTATATACCAATGATAAAATATCAGAAGTGGAAATTAAGAAAACAATTCCATTTACAATTGATCCAAAGACTGGGAATAAACTTAACAAAAGGAGTAAAAGAATAAAATACCTGGGAATAAACTTAACAAAAGGAGTAAAAGATCTGTACTCAGAAAATTATAAGACACTGAAGAAAGAAATGAAAGAAGACATAAATAGATGGAAACATATTACATGTTCATGGATAGGAAGAATTAATATAGTTAAAATGTCCATACTGCCTAAGGCAATATACATATTCAATGCAATTCCTATCAAACTTCCTACGGCGTTTTTCACAGAAATAGAACATATAATCCTAAAATCTATATGGGACCATAAAAGACCCCGGATAGCCTCAGCAATCTTGAGAAATAAGAACAAAGTCGGAGGTATAACGATACCTGACTTCAAATTATACTAAAAGGCTACAGTAATCAAAACAGCATGGTACTGGCATAAAAATAGACACTTAGATCAATGGAACAGAAAAGAGAGTCCAGAAATAAATCCCTGCCTATATGCCCATTTAATCTACGACAATGGAACCAAGAATGTACGATGGGGTAAAGACAGTCTGTTCAGTAAATGGTGCTGGGAAACCTGGACAGACATATGCAAGAAAATGAAGCTGGACCACCTCCTTACACCATATACAGAAATAAATTCAAAATGGCTTAAAGACTTAAATGTAAGATCTGAAACCATAAAATATCTAGAAGAAAATATAGGAAGAAACTTCACAGACATTACCCGGAGTAAGATTTTTACTGATATATCCCCTCATGCGAGGAAAGTAAGAGAAAAAATAAACACGTGGGAGTACATCAAACTAAAAAGTTTTTTCACAGCAAAGGAAACCATCAATAAAACAAAAAGGGATCCTACTGATTGGGAAAGGATATTTGCCAATGATATATCTGATAAAGGATTAATATCACAAATCTATCAAAGAAACTTATTCAACTCAACTCCAAAAAAACAAACAACCCAATTAAAAAATGGGCAGAGGACATGAAGATACATTTTTATGAAAAGGACATACAGATGGCAAACAGACATATGAAGAAATGCTCAACCTCACTAACCATCAGAGAAATGCAAATAAAAACCACAATAAGATACCACCTCACCCCAGTCAAAAGGGCTATCATCAATAAATCAACAAACAACAAGTGCTGGCGCAGATGTGGAGAAAAGGGAACGCTTGTGCACTGTTGGTGGGATTGCAGATTGGTGCAGCCTCTATGGAAAACAGTATGGAGGTATCTCAGAAATCTGAAAATGGAACTACCCTATGATCCAGTAATTCCACTCCTAGGCATCTATCCGGAGAAATCCAAAACTCCAATGCAAAAATCTGTATGCACTCCTATGTTTATTGAAGCACTACACACAATAGCCAAGACATGGAAACAACCGAAATGCCCATTGGTCGATGACTGGATTAAGAAGCTGTGGTACATTTATACAATGGAGTATTACGCAGCCATACAGAAAAAAGAAATCTTATCACTTGCAACAACATGGATGGATCTAGAGAACATTATGTTAAGCGAAATAAGTCAGAAAGAGAAAGACAAGTACCATATGATCTCACTTATATGCGGAATCTAAAGAAAAGAATAAGTGAATGAACTAATCAGAACAGTTTTGGGGGCAAAGAGGAAAAACTGAGGGTTATTAGATGGGCGGGGGGGTGGGGATAAAGGGAAAGGTGAGGGGATTAGAAAACAGTCGGTAACCACAAAATGGCCTCAGGGTTTTTGAAAAATAATTTGGGGAACGTAATCAATAGTGTTGTAAAGATTTTGTAGGGTATCTGATGGACACGTGTCCCATTTGGGAGACCATCTCAGGGAAGATGCAGATGCTTGATCAATATACTGTACACTGGAAGCTCAACAATAATGAATGTCAACTCTAATTTTATATATATAATGTGATGGCTCGGTGCGATGTTGGAGGGATAGTGGATGGGGAGATGGGGGGAGGGGGGTCCACAGTGTGAGGGATATAAATGATGAACGTCTAAGTATTACCTTGTCTTGTGCACCTGAAACTAATAAAAAAAATGCATAGACACAGACAACAGTTTAGTGGTTACCAGATGGTAAGGGGGTAGATGAGGGTAAAGGGGATCCAATATATGGTGATGGAAATATAACTGACTCTGGGTGGTGAGCACACAGTGTGATATATAGATGATGTATTATAGAATTGTACACCTGAAAGCTATGTAATTTGACTAACAATTGTCACCCCAATAAACTTTTTTTTTTAAAGGCAGGTTGGTACAAAAGTAATTGCAGTTTAAAAGGTTAAAAGTAATTGCAAAAAATGCAATTACTTTTGCACCAACCTAATAATTATTTCATGTCTGGTTATAATGACTTCATTAAGGTTTCTTGTGAAATCTGATTAAAAGGCAAATATCTGATTTTTTGGTATGATAGAAATTACCACTGTGTCTTTTGCAGCTGGGTCAGTATGCCTAAAGTGAAAGAAGAGTACATGTGGTGTTTGGTAATGATGAGTAGTGAGTTGACATGAAAGAATTCAGCATTAATCAAACATACATTACTGTGGCTTATTCTTTGTATCTAAGGAATTTAAAAATGAAAATCTTGTAGTTTTCCAGTTTTAGGCATGATAGACATTAGTCTTAATTAGACCATCTCAGGGTATTTTTGTTTACGTTTTTGTTTTACAACACACCATTTTCACAATTGAGGTTAAAAGACTATAAGGCTCTAAGCATTACTTCCATTTTCAAAATTATAGGAATTCCAGGACACTGCTCCAGACGATGTGATTCCCATGGCCCATTAACTTGCAACCAGTGTTGGCATGTTCTTGATTTTCCTACCCCCTTGCCAGCTGCTCCGTTGGCTACTACATTGAGCTTTAGTCTTACGTCTACAACATACGCAAATGGGCCTCCCTACAAGGGCTTTGTTAATAGCTTTCAGCATCTGCTCACATTCCAAGCATCAAGTACTAAATCCAGAGAGGGACTGGCATATGGCTGTATTGTTCTACTTGTAGAAAATGAAAAACACAGGAATGTGCCCTCAATTACTGAGCTTTAAACTTCCAACCATTGCTGGTTTAAAATGGAAAACTTAAAGAGCCCCTTTTGTTTGAATGTGCATGTGTGTGAGTGTGTCTATGTGTGCACACGTCTGTGTGTGCACACACACTTGTTTGTAAATGCATAGAAAAGATCTGAAAGTATTTACATCAAATACACATCAATATGTTAATGGTTACCCATAAGGACTGGGATTGGGGGTGAGGAAGTGAGGAACTTTCACTCTTTATACTACATAGGTCTTTCTGTATCATTTGAAATATTTTGCAACAATTACATAATCCTATTATTAAAAACAAAAATTAAAATACATATAAGCATAGCAAAATATTGGTAAGGGTTCACATCAAATTGTTTAGAATTGTTACCTCTGGAGAGCAGGATTAAAGAGGACTTTTGTCTTTTTATAGATTGTATATATTTATGTTTTAAATGATTGGGTTATGGGCATGTTTTCTTTTTTATACGTAGCACTATGGTACATTTAAATTAAACTTTTAAATTACATTTAAAAGAATCAAAAAATTTACAGAAAATTGTTTTATACCTCATGAATTTTGTTAATATCTATTACTTACAAGTACTCATTTGGTACTCCCGTGTGCTAGTGATATGATTTTAAGTCTAACAATCTCCACTGTGTTTTCCCATCATCGTTGAAGTATTTAGGGTTATGAACAAATCATAGTTATTTGAGTCTTGTCCTGATTGGAGAAAGTTGAGGAGTGAGGCATAAATTTTCTGTACATTCTGCAGAATGTAAGCTTCATATGGTCAGAGATCTTGTCTGTTTTGTTCACCACCATATCCCCAATGATAGCACTTTTTCTTGGGACATAGTCAGTGTCCAATAAATATTTGTTGAATGACTAAATGAATGTTCAAATCCAAATGCAAGATGAGCCACTCAGAGATTTATGATATAGTGAAAGAACAGGTGACATGCCATGTAGGTGGTAAGAGAAGAGGAGAGGAGCATAGTTTAATTGAAAAAAAAAAGAACCTCTGAACTGGGAGTTAAGAGACCTGGGTTTAGTTGACTGGATGAATGCCCTTGAACAGGTCTTTTGTTTTGTCTCTAGAACTCAATGTCCTCATTTGTAAAGTGAGAAAATTAGAATAAGTTTATAGTGTTCACACATTAACAATCAACCCACGTTATTTAAAAGAACCCCAAGAACATGCAAAATAGTTACAAATTTAAAAATTCATAGTTTTCTGAGATGATGTTCACCTAGTGTTAATGGTTTATTTGTGGGGTTTTTTAAATTTTATTTTAGTTTTCTCAACTAATTGAATATTTTATAATGATCCATGTATCGTTTTTACAAAAACAAAGATCCAATGTACTATTTTTAAGTGATGAGCAGGCTATTAAAATAAAAAAACAGAAATGAAATATTACAATTACCCAACAATATTAAAAGGGAGGCCTGAGAGTTGCAATCCCTCCTGGTAAGTTCAAGTCTCCTCCAGACTCTCTGGAGAAAATCAAAAGGAGCCCAGTGTTCTGCGTGCTCCTGGTGAGATTACCACTCCACTTCACCCTATAATCCCCATTATCAATGCCTATGCACTACATAAGACACCAGTTCCAAGTAGACACTATATTTAAAACTGATACTCTGCACCCCCACCAAGAGATCATGAGAACTCACTATGCTCTAAATGCCTATTTACTTCAGTCATCACAAAAAGTTCAAACCACCTAAACCATCCATTGTTACTCACAATGTTTATGTGGAAATGAATTCCTACATCCCCTAATATGACTCAGTCTACCAATCCTCTGCAACCCTCCCAAACCCATCTGCCCTGCTCTCTGCAAAGTCTCTGACATCCTCAACTTTTCCAAAATTTTCCTTGAACTTCTTGTTTTATCAAAAACTTGGCACCCTCTTAGGATACGGCTGTACAGCCTTCTCTAGTGGTGGCTGTTTTTTCTCAGACCTAATGTAGCACTGGGCCCAGAGGTAGGGTACGTGTCCTTCCTCCTTGCCACTTCCTGTCTCTGGGTCCGCCATAAATCCCCAACCCCAGCTCCTTTCAATCCCTTTGTTATGAGAACATATCATTTACTACACCCCTTATTTCAGACGTCTACTCTCTGCCTGTTCAAACTCCTTTATTCGTTGATGATTTTAGCTCATGGCTCATTTTTTCTCATACTGCTCATGTCATCATTCTTGCAGATTTCAATATTTATGTGAAGTCTGTATACATGCATACATTGCCTGCCTACATTGTAAACAATCCATGCAATACTCTGGTTTTTCAGTTGTTTGATTTCTGCTCCAAAGTTCTTGTCCTTTTACCAGCCTTAGCCACCCACTCCCATGCTCATTTCCTAGACCTTGTCATTACAGATTACCACACCAGCTTAAAAATGTCAATTTTAAGCACTCCCACTCTTCCCTCTTTCTGTTTAATTCCCTTTAATACCTCCACTCCAATAATCCTCCCACCCCTAACAATTTATTTATTTTTTGCTCTACATCACCCCCTCAAATCTTCATTTCCATGTTTTTCCAACTTAGATTCCATGGCCCACTATTATAATCACTCCTTGACATCCATTCTCAACTCCCAACTCCCGGTCCCACCAGCAATTTAAGTGGAAAAAACTGAACCAAGGTTAAATTCAACTTTCCATCTTTTCTACATCTGCATCCCAGAAACTGATCCTAGCTGGAACAAGTTACATTTTGAGCTTTATGACCTCAAATCGTAAGTGGGATCTCATGCTCCCTATAAGTCACTCTTAAATTTTTGTCTCTAGCTCTGAACTTTTTCCTGAATTCCAGGATCATACAGCTAACTGCCTTCTATTCTGGACATTTTTACTTGAATGTCTAATAGGCATCTCAAATTTAATTTGTCCCTAATCAAACCATGATTTTCCCCTAAATCTGTTCCTCTTCTACATTAACCACCTCAGTTGTTACTAACTTCATCCTTCCAGTTGCTCAAGCAAAACACCTTGGAGTCATGTTTATCTCTTTATCTTAGGCCTCACACTCCATCAGTAAAGCTTTCTGGCTCTACCTTCAACATGTATTTATAACCAGATCACTTCTCACTACCACTATTGCTGCCATCTTGGCCCAAGTTCCCCTTATCTCTTGCCTAGATTACTGCAATATCCTCCTGTTATGGGAAACATGTGTCCTCTCAAAAGACATGTACCTCAGAATATGAACTTAGTTGGAAATAGAGCCATTGCAGATGTAAGTTCAGATGAAATCATACTATAGTAGGATGGGCCTTTAATCCAATATAACTGGTATCCTTATAAGAGAAAGCCACAGAGAAGCGATGTCTATGTGAAGGCAGACACACAAGGAGAAAGCCATGGGACAACAGAGGCACACATTGAAGTGCCGCAGCTGCAAAGGCAAGGAATTCCAAGTATCAACAGTCACAACCAGGAGCTGGAAAGAGGCCAAGAAGGATTCTACCCGGAGACTAAGAGGGAGTATGGACCTGCTGACACCTTGATTTCAGACTTGTAGCTTCCAGGTCCGTGAGACAATTTCTATTGCTTTAAACCACCCAATTTGTGGTGCTTTGTTATGGTCCTAGGAGACTAACATACCTCCTAACTGGTTTCCTTGTTTCTATCCTTGACTGCCCACTGTCTAGTTTCGACACAACAGCTTAAATGATCTTGTTAAACCTTTGAGTCAGATAGTGTCTCTCATCTGTTCACTTTTTATTCAGAGTAAAAGCTTTACAAAGGTCTGTAAGTCCTTGTAAAATCTGGTCCCCTTTTTACTAATCTGGTCCCTTCTATTATTCTCCTCCTCACTCTACTTCAGACACACTACTTTGCTGCCCCTCAAACTTCCACACAGGTTTCCATCAAGTCTTTTCACTCAATGTTCTCTGTTGTGACAAGAGCATGTGCCAAGTGCAAATTGCCAAAGGCTTGCTTAGCTTTGAGCTGAATGTGGCCAATAAGCACTTTTTGGCTCATTTGCTTATACAACTTTACATAAACAGATGCATGTAGGCTGTGATTGGTGGGGAAAGCATAGTGTTATACACTAATTGTGAAGACCATATAGTTTAATGGTTAGGTAAATAAGACTTAGAGTCTGACAGACCTAAATTAAGTGATCAAATTACTTAAAGGTGAGAAAAAGAAAACTATCTATCTGATTTGAAGTTAAAAAAATTCATCCCTTGAGCCTCTCTTTCCTCATCTGCAAAGTGAGAAAATAATGACGTTAACCACACTATTAAATCCAATGATGCATGTAAAATGTTTGCCTCATAGTAAGCATCCAGTAAATAACCAGCTATTATTATTAATCAATGAAATTTAAAAGAAGTTTAAATATGAGTACTGAGATACCCAGAGTAATTAGTTTGAGGTATACCCCAGAAAAACCTAGTCTGGCATTGGAGTGCACACATTTTCCTTTAGTACGAATTTGGGCTTAAAATATTCTTAACAAAATTCACATCAAATATTTGTGAAACCCTAGGATTTCACTAAATACTGATAGAAAACGATGTTGTTTGTTTAGATTTCTCTCACTGCTGCCACCCTCGGGGTCTCAATGATGTATTCATCACAGCAACAGTAAACTGGCACAATCTTAGGTCTGGCAATGGGCTTGCTTCATGGCCAAAGATCCACCAGCAAGTACTGCCACCCCCAAACACCTACTCATATAAACCCAGCTCTTACGCCCCTCCCATATACCCCAATATCAGGATTCATTTGCCTTTCAAACAAGGGAAAACTTCTTTAACTTTTTCTCAAAACCGTCAAACTCACAAAATAAAACTCTTAATCCACAAATATAAAAAAACAGTCTCATAACTCCAAAAGGAGGGTGACATATCTAGGACAGAACCACTGACAGGGTAATTGTGACAATTCCACCTCTGTGGAAGTATGAGAAAATTGTAGGGCAAACCTACAGAACCTCAAGACGGTTTGTACTATCACATACCGCAAAGAGGTAGAATTAGACTTAAAGAGAAAAATCTAATATTTTGACAGCCACGGTGTAGACAACAGTGGATTCCACGGCTTCTTATTCTAAAAGTAAAGTAAGCACACATAAGATAAATAAAAAGTATACCAGGATACCATGCTGGTGTTTTTAAAGATGGATGGAAGTTTATTTGAAGCTTTTTTTTTTAAGATTTCAAAAAAATATTCCATTTTATTTTCAGAAGTTTGTACGGTCTTTGATAGGATTGCGCCCTCTAGTGACTCCAGCAATGACTTGTAAATGAACACACACCTTAAATCTATCTTAACACACCAACTCGAGCAATTTCAACTTTTCCTCTAAACGTGAAAAAAGGCAAATGACCTCTGATTTTGCCTCTAAAAAAATCTCTCGCCCTTCTAAAGCTTATGCCATCAAGTTCAGTTTACTTTGATGATTGTCTTTATTCAACATAAAGAAAATATACCCAGTGTTAACAGTGTCTTTGAGCGATGAGTTCATGAGTGATTTATTGCTTTTTGCTATTATAAGCAGGCATTACCTTTCCTTTTTGGATTTTTTTATTTTGAAGTGTTATAATCTGATAGAAAACTAAAGATAATCATAATAACTATCTGAGTATACTACTCAAGTTTCTAGAATTATAACATTTTACCATATGTGCTTCCAAGTTTTTAATTATGTTTCTACTGTGAAACTTACCAAAAAGATAGTACAAGTCAAAGAGATTTTTTCCAGTGTCCAATTTGATGCCCCAAATACTTTAATACTTAATATGAGCAAAAACATTTTCCTATATAACCACAATACAACCATGAAAATTTTCAGACCTTGTTTATGTTATGCCAATTGCCTCAATAATGTCCCGTGATGACTCTAATAACCCATGCCTGGCTGTCCACACAGTTAACCTCCTCACCTTGCTTTGACTCCAGCACTCCAAGCTGAGTCGTCTCTACTACATGGATGCATTTCTTCCTACTCCATGAGGCTCTGAAAATCCATACACATTCCTCCCCTCCCGTCCCCTTGTAAAGCACAGCCTTGCTCACTCTGTTCAGGCTCAGAAACCTGGCATACCTCACAGATGTTCTCATCCTGCTTGGGCTCAGAACCCTTCACCAGGCTTTCCCTTGCACAGATTCCACACTCACTCTGCTTAGGATCTGACATTTCTCATCATGCCACACACATGGCCTCCTCACCCTGCTCCAGCTCTGATTCCCCATATCAGGCCGTCCACACATGAGAAGACCCTCCTCACCTTGTTCAGGTGCTGTTATGAGTTGAATTGTGTCCCCTCAAAAAAAAAAAAGGTATGTTGAAGTCCTAACCCATAGTACCTCAGAACGTGGCAGATGTAATTAGTTCACATGAAGTCATACTGGAGTAGGATAGGCCCCTAGTCCAATATAACTGGAGCCTTATAAGAAGATGGCCACATGAAACAGAGACACACAGGGAGAATGTCACATAATGATGAAGGCAGAAATTGCAGTTATGCAGCTGAAAAGCCAAAGAACAAAAACTGCCCTCAAATCACCAGAAGCTAGGAAAAGACAAAGAAGGATTCACCAACAGGTTTCAGAGGGAGCCTGGCCCTGCTGATACCTTGATTTCAGACTTCCAGCCTCCAGAACTGAGACAATAAGTTTCTATTGTTTTAAGCTATCCAGTTTATGGTACTTTGTTAAGGAAGCCCCAGAAAATTAATACAGATTTTGATATCAGGAAGTATTTTAACAAACTTTAAAAAGTACTGCTTTGAATTGGATAGCCGTGTACAAAAGAATGAAATTGGACTGTTATCTGTCAACATGTACCAAAATTAATTCAAAATGGATCAAAGACTTAAGCATAAGACCTGACAAAATAAACTGCAAAGAAGAAAACATAGGTACTAAACTTATGGACCTTGGGTTCAAAGAGCATTTTATGAATTGGACTCTAAAGGCAATGGAAGGAAAAGCTAAAACAAATGAATGGGACTATATGAAACTTAAAAGCTTCTGCACAGCAAAAGAAACCATCGACAAAATAAAGAGGCAACCAACTGAATGGGAGAAGATTTTTGCAAACAGTGCCTCCGATAAGGGGCTAATATCCAAAATATACAAGGAACTCATGCAACTCAACAACAAAAAAAACAAACAACCCAATTGAAAAATGGGCAGAGGACCTGAAGAGACATTTCTCCAAAGAGGACATACAAATGGCAATAGACATATGAAAAAATGCTCAACATCACTAATCATCAGAGAAATGCAAATAAAAACCACAATGAGATATCACTTCACCCCAGTCAGAATGGCTATCATCAACAAGACAAGTAGTAACAAGTGTTGGAGAGGCTGTGGAGAAAAAGGAACCCTCATACACTGTTGGTGGGAATGCAGACTGATGCAGCTCTTATGGAAGGCAGTGTGTAGTTTCCTCAAAAAAACTATGAATAGAATTACCATATGAACCAGCAATCCCTCTCCTGGGTATCTATCCAAAAAATCTGAAAATATTTATACATAAACACACGTGTGCTCCAATGTTCATTGCAGCTTTGTTTACGATAGTCAAGACATGGAAACAACCAAAATGTCCTTCGATAGATGAATGGATAAAGAAGTTGTGGTATATATACACAATGAAATACTATTTGGTGGTAAGAAAAGATGATATAGGAACATTTGTGACAACATGGATGGATCTTGAGAGTATAATGCTAAGCGAAATAAATCAGACAGAAAAAGCAGGAAAAAAATAAATTAAAAAAAATGAAATAAAATAAAGAGGCAACCAAATGAATGGGAGAACAGTTTTGCAAACAGTGCCTTTGATAAGGGGCTAATATCCAAGATATACAAGGAACTCACGAAACTCAACAACAAAAAAACAAACAACCCAATTGAGAAATGGGCAGAGGACCTGAAGAGACATTTCTCCAAAGCGGACATACAAATGGCAAATACACAGATGAAAAAATGCTCAACATCACTAATCATCAGAGAAATGCAAATAAAAATCACAATGAGATATCACCTCATCCCAGTCAGAATGGCTATCATCAACAAGAAAAATAGTAACAAGTGTTGGAGAGGCTGTGGAGAAAAAGGAACCCTCACACACTGTTGGTGGGAATGCAGAATGGTGCAGCCGCTATGGAAGGCAGTGTGGAGATTTCTCAAAAACATTACGAATAGAATTACCGTATGACCCAGCAATCCCTCTCCTGGGTATCTACCCAAAAAATCTGAAAGCATTCATCCATAACGACACATGTGTTTCAATTTTCATTGCAGCTTTATTTACGGTGGCCAAGACATGGAAACAACCAAAATGTCCTTTGATAGATGAATGGATAAAGAAGTTGTGGTATATATACACAATGCAATACTATTCGGCGGTAAGAAAAAATGAAATAGGACCATTTGTTACAACATGGATGGATCTTGAGATTATGATGCTAAGCGAAATAAGTCAGACATTAAAAGCAGAGAACCATATGATTTCACTGATATGTGGTATATAAACCAAAAACAACAAAAGAACAAGACAAATATCTGAGATACAACAACTCATAGACACAGACAATAGTTTAGTGGTTACCAGAGGGTAACGGGGGTGTGGGTGGAAGATGAGGGTAAGGGGGATCAAATATATAGTGATGGAAGGAGAACTGACTCTGGGTGGTGAACACACAATGGGATTTATAGATGATGTAATACAGAATTGTACACCTGAAATCTATGTAATTTTACTAACAATTGTCATCCCAATAAATTTAATTTTAAAAAAGTACTACTTTAACAAATACTTAAAATGTGGAAGTGGCTTTGGAATTAGATAATGAATAGAGGCTGAGAGAATTTTGAGGTTTATGATAGAGGAAGCCTAGATTGCTTTGAAAAGAATGTTGCTTGAAATAAGAATGTTAAAGGTGCTTTTGGTGAGGTCCCAGGCAGAAATGAGCAACAAGTTGTTGGGCACTGGAAGAAAAGTGATACTTATTGTAAAGTGGCAGAGGACTTGGCTGAATTGTTTTCTGTTGGGAAGAAAGTAGAACCTGTAATCAATGAACGTAGTTAGCTAAGGAAATTTCCAAGCAAAGTGTAGAAGACATAGCCTGGTTTCTCCGTGCTGCTTATAGTATGATGAGAGAGCAAAGAGATAAATTAAGAAATGAATTGTTAAGCAAAAAGTAACCAGAACTTGAAAATTTGAAATATTCTCAGCCTCCCCACATTGAAAAAATGAGAAAGTGTGCTCTGGAGAGAAAACAAAAGTGTGGCTGGACAACCTTTGATAAAAAGATTATGAAGGCCGGCCCAGTGGCTCAGGCTGTTAGAGCTCCATGCTCCTAACTCCGAAGGCTGCCAGTTCGATTCGCACATGGGCCAGTGGGCTCTCAACCACAAGGTTGTCAGTTCAATTCCTCGAGTTCTGCAAGGGATGGTGGGCTGCGCCCCCTGCAACTAGCAATGGCAACTGGACCTGGAGCTGAGCTGCCCCCTCCACAACTAAGATTGAAAGGACAACAACTTGACTTGGAAAAAAGTCCTGGAAGTACACACTGTTCCCCAATAAAGTCCTGTTCTCCTTCCCCAATAAAATCTTTTTAAAAAAAGAAAGATTATGAGTGTGACTTAAGGACCCAGAAAACCATCTCAGCAGAAGCTAGGAATAGAGATGCAGTTATCCAGTAAAGATCTGTGGAGAACCCTCTTTTCTGATGGCTGAGACTTCTGCAGGGGAGACTGACAAAATTTTTGAGAATTGTACATCTCAGAAACACTACCAGCCTAGACTGGAAGGAACTGAGAGGGACGAAATGAAGGACTAATGACTGGAATAGCCATGAGTGGGCCTCCTGGGTTCCAGAGGACAGAACCGCCACTTCCTTCTAAAGGGCAGAGCCACTGCCCAGAAATGAGGGAGTGGGGCCACCATCCAGGATCCAGGGGGTGACGCTGCTATTCAGGGAAAGGGAGCAAAATCACCACCAGGATTCCAGAGGGCAGGGCAACTGCCAGGATGCTAGAGGGCAGGGCTGCTGCACAGGGCCATTGGGCAGGGTCTAAGCCCTGGCCGGAGAGGGTGGGATCTCTGACCAGGGATTAGAGGCTGAGGTCAATGCTCAGACATGGGGGGAAAGTTGTCACTCAGGGTCTAGGAGGCCCCACCACCTCCTGGTTTCCATAGGGCAGGGCCTCCTCATGGGTTCCAGAGGGAGCGGCCACCTCCTCAGACGCAGAGGGTGGGTTAGCTGTCCCGGTTTGAGGGAGTGGGGCTTCCACCCAGGGCTTAGGGACAGGGTTGCTGTCCAGGGACACAACCCAGGACTGAGGAGGTGGGTCCAGTGAACAGAGGCATAGAGAATTATTCTAAAGGAATCTGCCCTTTAAACTGCAAACTGCTTTAAACCAATGATACCTTTTAATTTCTCCAGTTTGGAATGGAAATGATTATCCTATAACTATCCTACCATTGTATCTTGGAAACTGATAACTTTTCTGTAGGTTTTACAGATCCACACCTGGAGAGGAATTTTGCCCCAGTATAAACCATACCCCAAGTCTCACCTATACCTGATTTAGATGATATATAGATGAGATTTTGGACTTACAGTTGATGATGAAATGGATTAAGACATTTGGGACTGTTGGAATGGAGTGAATGTATATTGTATGTGGGAAGGACATGAATGGTGGGTGTAGGCAAAGAGCAGACAGTTATTGGCTGAATTGTGTCCCTGGTGTGGCCAAAAAAAAGGGGGCATATACTAAAACTGACAAGCTCATGGAAGGCATACATGGGCATGGTGGGCCTTACAAACTCAGACATCAAAATTAACCACATAGGATGATCTGAACATAAAATTCCCAACTAAAAGCAGTCATGGCAGGTAGTCATATCCTGGGCCTATAGCTTTATTGACAAAGGTCAATCTTTACCTGAAGTGAGCCTGTCTATTGTTATCTTGCATCTAAGATAACAAACCTTTGAAATGTCAGAGTAATCTTTTTCCAGACACCTTAGGGCACAACCACTGCACCAGAACATGAGACCACAGAAGCCCTCATTGTTATTCTGTTCCCCAAATACCATCTCCATGCACTGCAATTATTAACTATCTTGTACCTCCCAATGTAAAAGAAGTATGTGTCCCCCTGTTTTATTTTTTACCCAATCCCAGAGATTTCCCTGCTTTGCTTTCTCCCACCACCTTTATCTACCACCAATGGATTTCATGTAACCCTCTGTAGGGACAGAGCCAGGAGTGCAGTTTCCAGGCTCTCGCCCTCACATGAAAAGGTGCTCACTCTGGTAGTAAATGGCCATCAACTGTGATTGAATGATGTCATGCAGGGTGTTGTGCAGGGTGGCATACGGGGTCTCTAGTCCCACTCCCCATATAAGAACGCAGGACATGATGAGGCCAAAAAGGAACACCCACAGAGCCTTAGATAGGGGAGTCATACCTCTATAGTCTCGCTGGCTGCTGGGTTGGAGACACAGGAAGCAGGAGCCACACTATGCACAACCTGCCACCCACTTCTCTCTGTAAACCAATCTCATTTGCTAGCTGCAATCCACCATGCTAACTGCAATCCACGCTTGCTAGCTCAGCCACCATCTTGTTGCTAGCCCCCATGTTCTGCTAGCATAGCCATAGCAGTTATATTAGTGGCCAATGGCTCACTGGTTACAGCTGACGGCCAACTAGCCACAGCTGATGGCCATCCAATCACAGTTGATGGCCAGTTACTACCTGAGCCAGCCCTTTCTACATGAGGTGGAGAGCCTGGAAACTGCACTCCTGGCTCTGTCCCCACATATGGCCATCAGCTGTGGCTAGTTGGCCGTCAGCTGTAACCAGCGAGCCATTGGCCACTAATATTACTGTTGTGGCTATGCTAGCAGCAAAATGGGGGCTAGCAAGAAAATGGGGGCTAGCAAGGGCAGATTGCAGAGAGGCGGATGCTGCCAGCAAGAGTGTAGTGGTACAACTCTCCTATCTATGGCTCTGTGGGTGTTCCTTTTTGGCCTCACCATGTCCTGTGTTCTAATGTGTGGAGCAGGACCAGAGGCCCCGCATGTCACCCTGCATGACACCCTCCTTACATCTCCTCCTTTTCTTCTAATGTATAAAATAAGCTGTAAAACAGCCATTCTCCAGAGCATTTTCTCAATCTGTTGAGATTTTGCTTGCCAGAAACTGTTGTCAGTTTGGCTCAAATAAACTCATAAAAAAAAAATCTCTACAGGTTTGGATGTTGCTTATATTGACACCAGAAAAGGATATATTGAAGTTCTCACTCCCAGTGCCTCAGAATGTGACCTTATTTGGAAATAAGGTCATTGCAGATATAATTCGTTAAGTTAAAAATGAGGCCATACTGATGTAGAGTAGAACTCTAATTCAATATGACTGGTGTCTTTATAAGAAGACAACCAGACTGACGTCATAAGAATGGTAGCAGTGAGGAAGACTTCTTGAGTTCTCCTCCGGAACTTACCACAAATTGAACATCTATAACCCATCAAAGGACTCTCTGCTCATCATACAAAACAGCTAAGAGACTTGTAGGAGGATTACTTGAAGGTGGGCAAATTGGGACAGCAGGTGAAGAGGGAAGGGAGCAGAGTGGAGACACACCTGCATCCGCAGCTGCAGAGACGCAAGGGGTCCCAGGACAGAACAGAGACCACAAAAGCCAGGAGGTGGGCTCTTTCCCTGCATCCCACAGCTGATGTCTCCCACCAAGAGAGCAACATATCCAGCGTTTGAGGCAGAAACCTCAGCTGAGACCTCCAACTGGGCCCTAGGTAGGACAAAGGACATAAACTCCATAGCTGGGCACCTCCCGCCACTCTCCCAATCCTACTCCTGCCCTTCCAGAGACTCAAACTGACGCCTAAACTGAGGAGTAGTGTCAGATTACAGTGGAGCCGTAGCGCTCAGGATCTGGGAAGACTCGGCTTGTAGCTCTGACCCCAGGAAGAGGTTGGGAAGTGTGTGATACTGCTGGGCTGGGAGAGAGAAAACTCCTCCCTCCCCAACCCCCACCTTTTCTGGCCTGTAGGAAGAGTGTGACACTGCTGGGCTGGGAGAAAGAAGACTCCTCCATCCCTAGCCCTCACCCATTCTGGACTGCCTACGGCAGGGCAATTACAACTGCAGGGACACTCCCAGGGATCAGCAGTAGGCAGCAAATGCAACTCTTCGCTTTCAGCAGCTTAGAAATCTCCCAACCTCCACATACACACACACACACACACACACACACGGAAGAAGTGCCCTAACACTCAGGAGACCTGGGCACAGGGCTGATTGTGTTACTCTCAGTGCACATATGTGCAGACAAGAACAGAAACTGCACTGACTTTGTAAAAACTGCCATCCAGTCACCATAGCCCCACTCATCTAAAACTGCAATCCCAAGGTCACTCTGGGCACCAGGTGACCGGATCTTCCTGCACAATTAGCAAAGGACTCTTTGGTACAGCAGAGGACAACCTGGAGATTACTTGGTGGGCTTAAGCCAAGACTGGCACTGCTTTTTTGGCTTTGTTTTGTTTTTGTATCTTTGATATTTTTGCCTCTGTTGAGCATGGGGTATCAGTTGTTTTTACATGTGTGACTGTACTTGGTTTTTGCTTTGTTATTGTTGTTGTTGTGCTTGGTGATTTGCTTTGTTCTGAAAATGCCCTACACCAGGGCCCAGCTCAAGAAGCACAAGATTCAAAACACCTAGAGGCCAACTCCAGACCAAACCAGAGTATTACCAGGTTTGACCTATAAGTGACACACCCAGAAGGAATTCTCTACAGGCACAATAGCTGATAGAGGCCAAGCTTCATTTAAGCGGTCAACCCTCATTCAGCAGAATATCCACAGTGGGCAGAGTCAAGTCTCACAACTAGTCAGCCTAAGAGTCAATCCCACCTACTCACAAGCCAAAAGCAATTAAAGATCAATTTTAACAGGACAATATACACAACACAAGAGTCATCTTTGGAACACACACAGAGGAAAAGAAGGAAGTGGTGAAAGTCAAATATAAAGGACACATACTACATAAGATAACCCAGCAAAAACTAAGAACCCTAGGGGACCTACCTAATTCATCGAGGCAAACACGGAGAGTCAGCCAGAATGGGAAAACAAAGAAACATGTCCCAAATAAAAGAACAGAAGAAACCTCCACAATTTGAACCAAATGAAATAGAGGTAACCAATATATCAAAGACAGAGTTCAGAAAACTGATGATAAGAATGTTTAAGGAACTTAGTGACGTCATAAAGAAGGCTAGAGAAATCATAATGAACAACCAGTTAGAACTAAAGAAGACAATAACTGAAATAAACAACACACTTGAAGAAATTATCAGCAGGTTAGATGAAGCAGAGTATCAAATCAACAACTTAGAAGACAAACTAGCAGAGATTGCCCAAACAGAACAACAATAAGAAAAAAGAATAAAAAACAACGAAAATAGTTTAAGAGACCTCTGGGATAACATCAACTGTAACAACATGAGCATTATAGGAATACAAGAAAGTGAAGAGAGGGAGCAAGGGATCAAGAACATATTTGAAGTAATAATGTCTGAAAGCTTCCCTAACCTGGTGAAGGAAACAGACATACGAGTCCAGGAAGTGCACAGAGTTCCAACCAGGATAAACCCAAACAGGTCCACACCAAGACACATTATAGTTAAAATGGCAAAGGTTAAAGACAAAGGGAGAATCCTAAAAGTAGCAAGAGAAAGACAGCAGGTAACACACAAGGGAACTCCCATAAGGCTATCAAATGACTTTTCTACAAAAACATTGCAGGCCAGGAGGGAATGGCAGGAGATACTCAAAGTGATGGAAAACAAAGGCCTACAACCTAGACTGCTTTATGCACCAAGGGTATCATTTAAAATTGAAGGAGAGATAAAGAGCTTCCCAGAAAAGAATAAGCTAAAGGAATTTACTACCACCTAGCCAGCATTGCAGGAAATATTAAAAGGGCTTCTGTAAGCAGAAGAAAGATGAAAACAATCTAACTACAAATTTAAAAAAATGGCCATAACTATGTACCTATAAACAGTCACTTTAAATGTTAATGGATTAAATGCTGCAATCAAAAGACATAGGGGAGACCACCTCAGGGAAGATGTAGATGCCTGATCACTGCAAGGTACACCTGAAGCTGAACAATAATAAATGCCAACTATAATTTTGTATATATATATACATATATATATATATGTGTATATATATATATATGTATATATATATATATATACTTACAAGAGGCGGAGTACAGCATTGAGAGTGGAGACAGTGGAAATGTGACGGTTCAGTGTGATGTCAGAGAGGTAGTGGATGGGGGAGGGGGGTCCACAGTGTGAGGGATATAAATGATAAACGTCTAAGTATTACTTTGTCTTGTGCACCGGAAACTAATAAAAAATAAAAATAAAAAAAAAAAACAACACGTAGGGTGGCTGAGTAGATAAGACAGCAAGACCCTACACAAAAAGAAAATCAAAAAGGCAGCGTGAGGTGAGCCTCTGTAAAGCTCCCCTGGAATTTACAACTAATCAAACAACAATACCCCCACAAAGGACTCCCTGGGCACCAGACAGACAAGACGAAGAGGCCCACTACTGAATTCACCTAAAGGTGGGCGAATCACGCGAGCAGGGGAGGAGGGAAGGGAGAAGTGCGGAGACGGGCACAGGACACAGACCTAGCTCAGTTCTCAGAGCTTGCTGCTTCCAGGAACTACCGCAGCTGAGGGAGAAGGAAGAACTCGGACTATTAGGGCTCCACTTATAGCCCACAGAGCAAAGGGGACAGCCCACAATACCGCTGAACCCAATGCTCACAGCAGAGACCTCGGAGAAAAGACTGAGGGAAGAAGGCTGAAAACAGTGGTTTAAGCACTCACTGCCAAGCAGAGAATGGAAGCCTTAGGCACTGAGACTAGCCGCCCCCTCCCTACCATCCCAGAACTCGCCCCGCCCCCACCTGCCCGGTGCTAGAAGCAGAACAGTAGCAGTGCCAAATCAAAAGAACAGAATATTTGCTGTTCTGAAAACTGTGGACTGCAGACACAGATTCGCAGCCCAACTACTTCCCGCAAAGGGGAAGGAGCTGTGGAAGCAACACTGGCTGTGGTGGTGGTCACCGCCATTGCTCTGGGCCATATACTGGGACATAAAATCAGCCTCAGCAAATTTAAGAAGATTGAAATCATAGCAAACATATTCTCTGATCACAAGGCTTTGAAATTGGATATCAACTGCGAAAAGAAAGCAGGAAAAAAACACAAATACATGGAGATTAAAAAACATACTTTTAAAGAACAACTGGGTCAAAGAAGAAATTACAGGAGAAATCAAACGATAAATAGAAACAAATGACAAAAATACATCCTACCAAAATTTTCGGGATGCAGCGAAAGAAATTTTAAGAGAAAAATTTATATCATGATAGGCCTATCTCAAGAAACAAGAAAAATCCCAAATAAATAACCTCATGTTACACCTTAAAGAACTAGAAAAAGAAGAACAAGTGAAAACCAAGGTCAGCAGAAGAAAGGAAACAAAAAAAATCAGAGCAGAACTAAATGAAATCGAGAACAAAAAGACAATAGAAAAAATTAGTGTGACAAAGAGTTGGTTCTTTGAAAAGATTAACAAATTGACAAACCATTGGCTAGACTCACTAAGATAAAAAGAAAGAAGACACTAATTAACAAAATCAGAAATGAAAAAGGGGAAGTTATCACGGAAACAACAGAAATACAAAGGATCATCCAAAAATACTGTGAAGGACTATGTGCCACCAAATTCAATAACCTAGAAGAAATGGACAAGTTCTTAGAAACATATAGCCTTCCAAGGCTGAATCATGAAGAACTGGAAAATCTAAACAGACCGATCACCAGTAAGGAAATTGAATCAGTCATCCAAAACCTTCCCAAAAGCAAAATTCCAGGACCACATGGCTTCACTAGTGAATTCTACCAAACCTTCAAAGAGGATCTAATACCAATCCTGCTCAAACTCTTCCAAAATACTAAAGAAGAGTCAGTACTCCCTAACTCATTTTATGAGGCCAACATTACCCTGATACCAAAACCTGGTAAGGACAACACAAAAAAAGAAAACTACAGACCTATATCTCTGATGAATACAGATGCAAAAATGCTAAACAAAATTCTAACAAATCGAATACAACAATGCATTAAAAAGATTATTCATCACGACCAAGTGGGGTTCATCCCCGGGGCACAAGGATGGTTCAACATCCGCAAATCCATCAATGTGATACATCACATAAACAAAATAAAGGACAAAAATCATATGATTATATCCATTGATGCAGAAAAAGCATTTGACAAGATACGACATCCACTTAATAAAATAGGTATAGAAGGAAAATACCTTAACATAATAAAGGCCATATATGACAAGCCCTCAGCCTCAAGCCTAATTAATTTCATAATTAATGGTGAAAAACTGAAGCCCTTTGCCCTGCGTTCAGGAACATGACAGGGCTGTCCCCTATCACCTCTGCTTTTCAACATAGTGTTGGAAGTCCTTGCCAGAGCAATCAGGCAAGAGAAAGAAATAAAAGGCATCCAAATTGTGAATGAAGAAGTTAAATTATCACTCTTTGCAGATGACATGATGCTATATAGAGAGAACCCTAAAGACTCCACCAAAAAGCTATTGGAAACAATCAATGAATACAGTAAAGTTGTTGGCTACAAAATGAAAGTACAAAAGTCCATTATGTTCCTATATACTAACAATGAAATCTCAGAAAAAGAAATACAAAAAACAAATCCCTTTGCAATCGCAGCAAAAAGAATAAAATACCTAGCAATAAACTTAACCAAGGATGTGAAGGACCTATATGCTGAAAACTATAAGACATTTTTGAAAGAAATTGAAGAAGACACAAAGAAATGGAAAGACATTCCGTGCTCATGGATTGGAAGAATCAACATAGTTAAAATGGCCATATTACCCAAAGCAATATACAGATTTAATGCATTCCCCTCAAAATCCCAATGGCATTTTTTAAAGAAATAGAACGAAAAAGTCATCAGATTTGTTTGGAACCACAAAAGACCCCAAATAGCAAAAGCAATCTTAAGAAAAAAGAACAATACTGGAGGTATCACACTCCCTGACTTTAGCTTGTACTACAGGGCTACAATAATCAAAACAGCATGTTATTGGCAGAAAAACAGACACATAGACCAATTGAATAGAATTGAGAACCCAGAAATAAAACCACATAAATATGGACAGATAATTTTTGACAAAGAAGCAAAAAACACACAATGGAGGAAAGACAGCCTTTTCAATAAATGGTGCTGGGAGAATTGGAAAGACACATACAAAAGAATAAAACTGGACTGCTATCTGCCACCATGTAAAAAATTAATTCAAAATGGATCAAAGAGTTAAGCATAAGACCTGCCACAATAAACTGCATTGAAGAAAACATGGGTACTAATATGGACCTCGGGTTCAAAGAGCATTTTATGAATTTGACTCCAAAGGCAATGGAAGTAAAAGTTAAAATAAATGAATGGGACTATACCAAACTTAAAAACTTCTGCACAGCAAAAGAAACCATCGACAAAATAAAGAGGAAACCGACTGAATGGAAAAAGATTTTTGCAAACAGTGCATCAGATAAAGTGCTAACATCCAAAATATACAAGGAACTCATGCAACTCAACAATAAAAAAACAAACAACCCAATTGAAAAATGGCTAGAGGACCTGAAGAGACATTTCTCCAAAGAGAACATACAAATGGCCAACAGACATATGAAAAAATGCTCAACATCACTAATCATCAGAGAAATGCGAATAAAAACCACAATGAGATATCACCTCACCCCAGTCAGAATGGCTATCATCAAGAAGACAAATAGTAACAAGTGTTGAAGAGGCTGTGGAGAAAAATGAACCCTCATACACTGTTGGTGGGAATGCAGACTGGTGCAGCCGTTATGGAAGGCAGTGTGGAGGTTTCTCATTAAATTACGAATAGAATTACCATATGACCCAACAATCCCTCTCCTGTGTATCTAACCAAAAATTTTGAAAACATTTATCCATAAAGACACGTGTGCTCCAATGTTCATTGCAGCTTTGTTTACAGTGGCCAAGACATGGAAACAACCATATGTCCTTCGATAGATGAATGGATAAAGAAGTTGTGGTACATATACACAATGGAATACTATTCGGTGGTAGGAAAAGATGATATAGGACCATTTGTGACAACATGAATGGATCTTGAGATTATAATGCTAAGTGAAATAAGTCAGACAGGAAAAGCAGAGAACCATATGAGTTGAGTTTTGAATATGTCGATTTCAGTTGCTTGTCAGATGTCCATGTAGAGATGTTTGGTTAGCAGTACAGTATATCACCGAGGAAGAGTTTTAAATGCAGGAGTCATAATCATATATGTAGAATTAAAACAAGAATCCATGTAACAGTGGAGGATATTAACAATATAGATTAACAATATAGTTTTGGGGGTCAGTTAACTTGGATTCAGTCCTCAGCTCCATCACATATTAGCCATCGCCATTGTGAAAAAAGTCTTCATCTACAGAGATAAATTAAATATAGATGGGATTTCTGTGAGAAATAAATGATGTGAGTGTTTAGCATAGCACCTGAAATTAATAAGTTCTGAAGAAATGGTTAGTATTGTTACTAAATGGCCAAAAGATAACAAAGAAGATAACAAAAAATATGGGGACAACAGATGGCCGACAAGCATATGAAAAGATGTTCAATAGCACTAATCATCAGAGAAATGCAAATCAAAACCACAATGAGAAACCACTTCACACCCACTTGGAGAGCTGCTATCCAAAAAATAAATAAACAAAGCAACAAGTGTTGGTGTAGATGTGGAGAAATTGAAACACTTGTGAGCTGTTTCTGGGATTGTAAAATGGTGTGACCACTATGGAAAACAGTACATAAATTCCCTAAAAAATTAAAAAATAGAATTACTGCATCTCACTGTTGGGTATATGTCCAAAAATTTTCAAAGACACATCTGCATACCCATGTTCATAGCAGCACTATTCATGATAGCCAAGAGGTAGAAGCAACCTAAATGTCCTTGATGGTGAAATGGATAAAGAAAATGTGGTATATACATATTATTCAGAGCCCTAAACAAGAAAGAAATTCTACGATATATGACATGAATGCACTTTGAAAACATGTTAAGTTAAATGAGCCAATCACAAAAAGACAAATACTATATGATTCCATTTATACCACTGTACAAGGTATCTAAAGTAGTCCAATACACAGAAACAGAAAGTAGAATGGTGGTTATCAGGGGCTGAAGGAAAGGGCAATAGTTTCAGGGACACAGAGTTTAAATTTTGCAAGATGAAAAAGTTCTAGAGATCTGTTGTACAATGTGAACATACTTAACACTACTGAACTGTACATTTAAAATGGCTAAGGTAGTAAATTGTATGTTATGTGGTTTCTTAGCACAATAAAAGTGCGCTTAAAAAAATCATGGAGACAATGTAGAAATTCCTGAGACATCAGCTGCAGTCTCAGCCCTAAACGTATTTACAGTCTAGTGACCTGTTCGGCCGTAGGGACTATTTTTCACCCACTGTTGTATCCTCACCCCCAGTGCAGTGTCTCGTATAGAGCAAACACTCAATAAATGTTGGCTAATCTAATAAAATAGGAAGAAATGGAAGAAAGAGAGAGAAAGAGCAGGGGAGGAGGGCAGAGAGATAAAGAGCTCAAGACAAGACAGAAAGCATTGAGCCCTGGAAAAGGCAATGTGTCTTAAATGGGACCTGGGGGGATGGTATGCAAAGTGGAAGGGGGGGTTATCACAGTATCTGTAAAGGTGGCAGATGTGAAAAAGCCAGCCCTCTTGCTCTAGCACAAACTGCAGAATTACTAGTGGATATGTGTTGAACAGAATCATAGCTCCTTGGAGGCCGGGAAGAATTAAAATAATTACAGCCACATAGCATTGACAAGGCTTGATACATTCTGGTTTAGTTTAAATGAGGGATGTTGGTTTCTTAGACGAGTGGAACCTCAGCTGTGGCCTTCTCACACCAGGCCATTTGGACCATTTTCCCAACTCTTAAGCGCTTCAACTTCGAGTCTTGGATCCTGCGCATGCGCCGAAGATTCGGGCAGCAACGTGAGTAGTCCCGTCCCCCCACCCCACCCCCACCCCTCCTTAGAGGGCTGTGCTTTTGGGTAGACGCCAATTCAGAACGTCAGCAGTGCAGCCTGGAATGCAGCATAGTGAGGGGCGTGGCCTGAAGGACGCTCACCAGGGTGACCACCGTCCTGGCGTCTCAGACTTGATCAAGGCATAGAGCGGTAAAGGTGTGCGTGAAAAGGAGAAACAACAAAGCCTTGCTGCCCAGCCCCCGCCGCTTGAGGACTGAAGGCTGACCATGGATCTGTACCTCAGCAACTGCCATAAAGCTGCTGAAGCCGCTGCCACTAAAGCGGCCGCCAGCAGCCTGACTGACAGCGCGGAGCAGTGCGACATTGTGAGTGATGGCCAGCCTCTCCCCACTCCCCCTCCCATGATCCCCTCTCCCCTTCTCTCCCCTCCCTCCTGGGCGGGTCTTGGGTGGGCGGGCTGACAGAAGAAAAGGAGATCACAGCAGACTGGGGGCGTGAGGGCGGGGGAAGGGCCGGTTCATTGCAGCCTCAGCTTCCTGCTCCCAGGCTCTGGGCAGCCAGTGGCTAGGTGTTTCTGTGGCCAGGACTAGCCATGGACGGGACCCAGAAACAGTGCTGGTGAACGCGGGAAGCTGGAAGGCTCTCCGGGTTGTAGGCGGGGGTGGGGAGGTATTTTCAACCCTGAGTGTATGATTCTTTGGTTTATTTGGAGGTATTATTAGCCGACTGAACTATGAGTAGATTGGTCTAAACTAAAAGAATAGTTATAGGACAAAAAGGCAAACTTTCTAATTGTGTCTCACAGAGCTCGCAAAAAAATCCCATTCCAGAGGTCGGAGCAGCTCAGTTATTGGATCTGCCTCTTGGAGTCAAGCTGCCCGTTATCCCGGGAAGCACTAATTTATTCTATACTACCAATATAAGTGAAAAGGTAAACTTTTAACAGTGCTTAAGTGATTTTCTTTACCCTTTTCCACTTGATATTAAACTTGAAACCCTGCTGTGGTTTTGGTTGAGTCAATTTCAATTTCACATACCAAATGAAGTTAAATGAGTTGAAGTGTTTACTGTCTGAACCTCACTTGAATGATAGGCGGCCTGGTGATATGCCCCAGCCACCCAATTCAGCCTTACCTCCAACCCAGAGCCTCACCTTTGAAAGGTTGGTTCTTTCTACCTACCCACTGATAGGTCGGCCAATAAAGGAAGGTGCAGGGTCAGGCAAGTTAGGAAAGTCTATTTTGAGAGAGAGAAAAAGTCTTACCAGGCTGAGCAAAGATGGCTGCAGCCCGGGCTGCGCTTCTAAAGGAGACTGCCATCCCGTGCTGACAAGGTAGCATTGTTTGAACAGAAAATGCTGACTGCCTGTAAGCCAGTAGCTGTTTTGTGACGTTTTCTGTTATCACAAGTTTGGCTCTGTCTGCAGGTGAAGGCCAACAGACATTGTGTTGTTTTCTTGCAGACATGGCTCTGTCTATAAGTCAAGGTTTTTGAGACCTATCATTCAGAGACCTAACAGCCACACATATGGTACCATGCTAATTCCTCCTTCTGTGCCTTTGTCCATCTGGCTCCCAAAATCTGACATGCACTCTTCCTCTTCTTTCTGACCTTCAATTTGAGCCATCATTCAAGAGCTACTACATGAAGTCTTTCCCAAGTGTCACACCCTCAATTACCTCATCTTTCCTTAGAATTTACCTTGCCCTTGGTCTGCACTATCTCACTCAGTACTGAATCAGTTCTGTTAGTGATTCACTGTGCTGCACTCAGATTGTTACACATTTTAAGTCCTCTGCCTAACACCCCCACACTGTCCTTAGCTTTAGGCCAAGCCTCAAGGAGGTTTAGAACTTTCTGGTTGAGTGTGTGCTTTGATTAATTACAGTAAGCAGAAGGTTCTACAGAAATAATGACATCTTTACCCTTCCACTGTCCAGGGTGTCATCAAGGATGAATAGGGACTCCCCAGTATTTCTGATACTTATCTAATATATATGACTTTTTTAAAGTTTTATAGCCAGAAAACAATTTCTCTTTTGAAAACCAGTATGTTCTACTAAATATATGCCAACCTCACAGAAATTGAGTCACAAATTAGCTTTCTTAAAACATACTCAAAACCTATTTTACTCTAGTAATAACACTCCTTTGTTTTTATTAGTTTCAGGTGAACAAAACTATATAATAGTTAGACATTTACACCCCTCGCAAAATGATAAACCCCCTCCCCCAATCTACTACCCCTCTGATACCTTATAGATGTTACAATTCCATTGACTCTATTTCCTATGCTGTATTCCACATCCCGTGGAATGGATGTGTGTGTGTGTGTGTGTGTGTCTATATACTTTTTAAAATTATAGTTGATATGTAATATTATTCGGCTTCAGGTGAACAGTGCAGTGGTCAGGCATCTACACCATCCTTGAAGTGGTCTCCCTAATAAGACAAGATTTATAATACTCCATTTTACTTTGTAACTGCAGCCCTGTTTGTTGCTTCCTCAAATATCTTCTATTTGCTGTATTTCTATTCTGTACCTCTGTTATTTACTTGTTAGCTACTTCTTAATTCCAGGTTTTTCTATACTTAATTATACTGGTTCTCTCTACACTTTATTATATTGATTACCCCAAAATAGATGCACTTAATCATGACCAGGCACTATATTCAGCTCTCCTGAAGACTAACTTTGTGGGATCCTTCTTTGTCTTTTAGCAGGATATCCTCAAAGAAATAAGACTTTATATTTATACTTTTCATTTTTTTTATAAAAAACAAACTCATTTTACCCTGATGACAACATTGTGAGGTGAAACTATGATTTATCTAATGTACATAGCAGCAGGTACCTAAGGTACATAGCAGCAGGGTTCAGACCAGAACCACTATCTCCTGACTCAAAGGCCCTACCCTTTTACCTGACCTTGCTGCTCTCTGAACAGCAGACCACTTTAGCAGAGCACTACGGAAATGGGAAATTTAAAGTTCTTTTATGTTGTTTGGAATGCAAGTGGAAGCAAAGTTATTGTATTCTACTGTCTTGTTTTCAATAAGATCAAAATGTAACAATGTAAACTACCTATCTTTAGCTATGCATTAATCCAAACCTGACAACTGATCCTATATTTCAACATTTTGATACTAAATTTATTCTCAAGTAATCTACCTACAAATTACATTGCTTGTTAGTATACTATACTTGGGTACCAACTGTTCACAAACTTCATAAATTGGTTTATTGTAAAGTTAATAGTAAATTCTTTGCCAATTAACTTAAACATTTTGCTTTCAAGAAAAGATAGCATGTTAAGTGAAAAGAACAATTTGCATACTTTTAAAAGTCTCCCTGTGATCTCTCACTGACAGGTAGTGATACTATAATAGAGTGACTCTTCAGTTCAGGGAAACCAATTATTTTAATTGACACTAGAAAGTTTACTCTGGCATTAAGAAATGGATTTGTTCTTTCTTGATAGGTCAGTAGCACAAGTTTGGTCAACACATGCCTGTCACAAAAGTCAACATATAAAAGAAGAAAAAACAGTAATTGATCCACTATAATTGCAGCATTGTTTCAATTGTCATCACTGATGATTGTTTCTCTTCTAGGAAAGACATGGGCTTCCTGTATACTCTCACTGTAAATTAAATCGTTGCCCAGAACTATGTCTTTCTTTGCCTTTTTAAGGAAACTGGTGATCAGAGAATCCAGCTTCCTGATATAGATGCCTTGTGAAAAACAAGAGGCTGGCATCAGTCAAGTGGTCAGACACTTACAAAGGAAGCTTTTAAATGAAAAAAAGAAAACTAGAACCTTATTGTTTCCCTTCTTTCTGACACTCTGCCCACATAAGAAGCCTACTGCTCACCTTGTGGGAACTCTTAGGGCCACACCTCAGTGTTCAGGAATTGGACTGAGGTCAAGGCTACCACCTCCAGCCTAAAGACAGGTCTGGTAGAGAAGAGAGGAAGAGAAAGGCAGTTAGATTTACCCAAATAAGTCCATTGTCTATATGCTCTCACTTCAGATTCTGCTTGCATGTTTTATTTTCAATGAACAACCTAATAATCATTTCAACAAATTGAGGTTTAAAAATGTGATTTTAGCTATTCGGGGTCTTTTGTGGTTCCAAACAAATCTGATGATTTTTTGTTCTCTGGGGGTGAACACACAATGGGATTTATAGATGATGTAATACAGAATTGTACACCTGAAATTATGTAATTTCATTAACAATTGTCACCCCAATAAATTTAAAAAAATTAAAATAAATAAAAAAATTAAAAAATGTGATTTTATTCATTTTATGTAATACTTTTGAATCTATGTTTCCAGCTTTATCAACCTTCTTATGATTTTAACCTGACTGATCCTTATTGTCAACTTTTGGAAACGAGCTATAAAAGGCTTCATGATCCACACTTAAAAGCATACTGTGAGCGAAAAGATATCCTGAGGAAATTAAAGGAAGGAGGCTACATCACCAGCAATAATAAAGTGGATTGAAGCCTACTTCCTGTTAACCAGCAAAAACCTCTAGGGACTTGATAGACACTTGCTTCTGTATTTCACTGGGAATCTATATCAACTTTTAGTTGAGTAATACAGAATACTTAATAGAAAACTCCATGAATTACTCAGTATTTAAGTAAAGAGAAATCAGGCAGCTGTTGTTTCTAAATTAAACTAATTGTCCCCACTTAACCTTTTTTATTTGATAGCAGCAAAAGATAAATACCAATGTTTTGAGTATGTAAAGATATACACACATTTATTTATGTATTTTCTCCCATCTATACTGTAGTGCTTCTTCTCTGGCTCTAAAATTAATAATGGTACTGTATATCTATCAAGGAATGTTTCCTATACCCTTTGAGAGGACTAGAGACAAAATGAAAACGTTGCAGAATACAGCTTGGAAGAATAAAATATCTGGGGTGAGGATTAAACGTGATTATTTTACTGGTGTTTAAACAGATTCACTGGGAATAGTATACTCCTGATTATGATGTGAATCATATTATTGAAATAATATTATTTAGATAGATAAAGCAATTGTAAAGAGATACTGCCTTCCAAATTGTTAACAAAATGTGCTCCCAAAATTTTTGCTCCCAAAATTGTTACTAAATGAATGTTCTTATTACTCTCTTCTCTGGAAAGTTTCATGATTGTTACAACTTTCTATTTATATATTTGGTTTTTGTTTTTATAGGTCATATGCACCTTGAAAGAATTTAATAAGTACAGGCACTATCTGATCAGTTTAAAATTAGAGTTTGAAAGGAACTATACAAGACAACAAGTAAGTTAAATACTTAAATGTCTGTTTTTCTTCGTGGTGGGGGGAGCTGTAAGAAAGTTTTATGTAGGGCTTGGAAGAAAGGTTTGGTCCTCTGAACATTTTCTAACATTCTGACCTAGAAGTATTAAGGTAACAAATTAAATAAACTCCCTAGAGATCTATAAGAGATAAAAGTAATGTTTGCCTATCATTTCAGAGAGAACTTTTCACTTGTTTAGAATAGAGCCACACCAGACTTAAATGCAAGTTAACAGAATTAACCATTTTTAAAGTACAGGAAGTTTACCAAGCCCTAAACATAAGAAGTCATATCAAAGGATAGGTTTATTTCTGGCCAACGTAAAAACTTTAATTCTTTTTTTACCTCTTAGAAAATGATTGAAAAGCAACTAAATAAGTTTTATGAAACCAAGAGAGCCCATGAAAATTATGAAAATGCAGGGTTCCAAGAATGGCTGTGACAGGAAAGTACACAAGCACTCTAGACCAGGAACTATTAATAAAGAACAGGTACAATCAAAGTTAATGCATATTTTGTGGACCCCAGAAAGTTGTAAAGATACTAGGAAAAATTGAAAGCAAGATGAAAAACAAGTATTACATGCTATTTAACCCCCTGTGGTCTTCAACCTGGAGAGAAAGGAAAGGAGATTAAGAGATAACAAGGATTGGGAACCTTGGTTCCAAGGTTAGGAAGGAGTTGCTAGCTGAGTAATTGGAGTCACTAGGAGCTCAAGAGGTAAGCCAAGATGATATTCGAGGAAGAAATTCAAAGTACAAATCCCTGAGCTTAGAACAATAGTGGTAGAGAGACTGGAGGTGTCTTTAGCATGTTTCAAACTTAAGTTTAAGGAAATCGCTGTAAGGTCAAAAAGGGAGAGTTGCTATAACTTTATCTATGCCAGTATAAACAGGTGGTGTTGCCCACCTGTCTCCTGGTATCTTGGCCTTTGAATGGTAACATTGAATATGTGTGGGTAATAGTTGAATGAACATACACAGACAAAGTGATGAATTATTGTTTCTCATTTTATAAATGAGATGGGAGAGCAAGACACATGGGGGATAGAGAATTCTTGGCAGAGGAAAATCAAGTGCAAAGTGCATCTTAAATAATTAAAAATTATTGTTCTTTCCAATACTGCATCATTAATTTGAAAAGCTCAAAAAGACAATAGAAAAAAATAATGTGACAAACAGCTGGTTCTTGGAAATATTAACAAAATCGAGAGACCCTTGGCTAGACTCACTAAGATAAAAAGAGAGAAGATACTAATTAACAAAATCAGAAATGAAAAAGGGGAAGTTATAACGGACACAACAGAAATACAAAGGATCATCCATGAATATTATGAAGGACTATATGCCACCAAATTCAATTACCTAGAAGAAATGGACAAGTTCTTAGAAACATATAGCCTTCCAAGGCTGAACCATGAAGAACTGGAAAATCTAAACAGACCAATCACCAGTAATGAAATTGAATCACTCATCCAAAACCTTGCCAAAAGCAAAAGTCCGGGACCAGATGGCTTCACTGGTGAAATCTACCAAACCTTCAAAGAAGATCTAATACCAATCCTGCTCAAACTCTTCCAAAAAATTGAAGAAGAGACAGTCCTCCCTAACTCATTTTATGAGGCCAACATTACCCTGATACCAAAACCTGTTAAGGACAACACAAAAAAAGAAAACTACAGACGAATATCTCTGATGAATACAGATGCAAAAATCCTAAACAAAATTCTAGCAAATCGAATACAACAATGCATTCAAAAGATTATTCATCACGACCATGTGGGATTCATCCCTGCGGCACAAGGATGTTTCAATATCCGCAAATCCATCAATGTGATACATAACATAAACAAAATAAAGGACAAAAATCAAATGATTAATCAATAAATCAACAAACAACAAATGCTGGCGCGGATGTGGAGAAAAGGGAACGCTAGTGCACTGTTGGTGGGATTGCAGATTAGTGCAGCCACTATGGAAAACAGTATGGAGGTATCTCAGGAATCTGAAAATGGAACTACCCTATGATCCAGTAATTCCACTCCTAGGCATCTACCCGGAGAAATCCAAAACTCCAATTCAAAAATCTGTATGCACTCCTATGTTTATTGCAGCACTTTACACAATAGCCAAGATATGGAAACAACCGAAATGCCCATCGGTAGATGACTGGATTAAGAAGCTGTGGTACATTTATACAATGGAGTATTACGCAGCCATAAAGAAGAAAGAAATCTTATCATTTGCAGCAACATGGATGAATCTAGAGAACATTATGTTAAGTGAAATAAGTCAGAAAGAGAAAGACAAGTACCATATGATCTCACTTATATGTGGAATCTAAAGAAAAGACTATGTGAATGAACTAATCAGAAACAGTTTTGGGGACACAAAGAAAAAACCGAGAGTTGTTAGATGGGTGTGTGGGGGGGTTGAGGATAAGGGGAAAGGTGAAGGGATTTGGAAGCAGCTGGTAACCACAAGATGGCCTCAGGGTTTTTTTTTTTGAAAATTAATTTGGGGAAGGTATTCAATAAAGTTGTAAAGATTTTGTTGGGTATCTGATGGACATGTGTCCTATTTTGGAGACCACCCCAGGGATACTGTGGATGCCTCATCATGGCACTGTTCACCTGAAGCTAAACAATAATGAATGCCAACTATAATTTTATATATATAATGTGATGGTTCAGTGTGAGGTCGGAAGGATAGTGGATGGGGGAGGGGGGTTCACAGTGTGAGGGATATAAATGATGAACGTCTAAGTATTACCTTGTCTTGTACACCTGAAACTAATAAATAAATTTAAAAAAAATCAAATGATTATATCAATTGATGCAGAAAAAACATTTCACAATATACATAATCAATTGATGATTAAAACACTTACTAAAATAGGTATAGGAAAATACCTTAACATAATAAAGGCCATATATGACAAACCCTCAGCTAACCTCATAATTAATGATGAAAACTGAAGCCCTTTGCTCTACCTTCAGGAACACGACAGGGCTGTCCCCTATCACCTCTGGTTTTCAACATAGTGTTGGAAGTCCTTGCCAGAGCCATCAGGCAAGAGAAATAAATAAAAGACATCCAAATTAGGAATGAAGAAGTTAAATTGTCACTCTTTACTGATGACGTGATGCTATATATAGAAAACCCTAAAGACTCCACCAAAAAGCTATTAGAAACAATCAACGAATACAGTAAAGTTTCCAGCTACAAAATCAACATACAAAAGTCCATTGCACTCCTATATATTAACAATGAAATCTCAGAAAAAGAAATACAAAAAACAATTCCTTTTGCAATTGCAGCAAAAGAATAAAATTCCTAGGAATAAACTTAACCAAGGATGTGAAATACCTATATGCTGAAAACTGTAAGACATTTTTAAAAGAAATTGAAGAAGACACAAAGAAATGGAAAGACATTCCGTGCTTATGGTTTGGAAGAATCAACATAGTTAAAATGGCCATATTACCCAAAGCAATATACAGATTTAATGCAATCCCCATCAAAATCCCAATGGCATTTTTTAAAGAAATAAAACAAAAAATCATCAGATTTGTTTGGAACCACAAAAGACCCCAAATAGCCAAAGCAATGTTAAGAAAAAAGAACAATACTGGAGGTATCACACTCCCTGGCTTTAGCTTGTACTACAGGGCTACAATAATCAAAACAGCATGGTATTGGCAGAAAAACAGACCCATAGACCAATGGAATAGAATTGAGAACCCAGAAATAAAACCACATAAATATGGACAGATAACTTTGACAAAAAAGCTAAAAACATACAATGGAGGAAAGACAGCCTCTTCAATAAATGGTGCTGGGAGAACTGGATAGCCACGTGCAAAAGAATGAAACTGGACTGCTATCTGTCACCATGTACCAAAATTAATTCAAAATGGATCAAAGACTTAAGCATAAGACATGACACAATAAACTGCATAGAACAAAACATAGGTACTAAACTTATGGAGCTTAGGTTCAAAGAACATTTTATGAATGTGACTCCGAAGGCAATGGAAGTAAAAGCTAAAATAAATGAATGGGACTATATGAACCTTAAAAGTTTCTGCACAGCAAAAGAAACTATCGACAAAATAAAGAGGGAACCAACTGAATGGGAGAAGATTTTTGCAAACAGTGCTTCCAATAAGGGGCTAATATCCAAAATATATAAGGAACTCATGAATCTCAACAACAAAAAAACAAACAACCAAATTGAAAAATGGGCAGAGGACCTGAAGAGATATTTCTCCAAAGAGGATATACAGATGGCCAATAGACATATGAAAAAATGCTCATCACTAATCATCAGAGAAATGCAAATAAAAACCACAATGAGATATCACTTAACCCCAGTCTGAATGGCTATCATCAACAAGACAAATAGTAACAAGTGTTGGAGTGGCTGTGAAGAAAAAGGAACCCTCATACACTGTTGGTGGAAATGCAGACTGGCGCAGCCGTTATGGAAGGCAGTGTGGAGGTTCCTCAAAAAATTACGAATAGAATTACCATGTGACCCAGCAATCCCTCTCCTGGGTATCTACACAAAAAATTTGAAAACATTTATATATAAAGACACGTGTACTCCAATGTTCATTGCAGCTTTGTTTACGGTGGCCAAGACATAGAAACAACCAAAATGTCCTTCGATAGATGAATGAATAAAGACGTTGTGGTATATGTACACTATGGAGTACTATTCCGCGGTAAGAAAAGATGAAATAGGACCATTTGTGACAACATGGATGGATCTTGAGAGTATAATGCTAAGCAAAATAAGTCAGACAGAAAAAGCCGAGAACACTATGATTTCACTGATATGTGGTGTATAAACCAAAAACAACAAAAGAACAAGACAAACAAACTCATAGACACCGGCAATAGTTTACTGGTTACCAGATGGTAAGGGGAGTGGGGGGAGGGAGATGAGGGTAAGAGAAATCAAATATATGGTGATGGAAGTAGAACTGACTGTGGGTGGAGAACACACAATGGGATTTATAGATGATGTAATACAGAATTGTGCACCTGAAATCTATGTAATTTCACTAACAACTGTCACCCCAATAAATTTTAAAAAAAGAAAATTCCCTCAGCTTCTGTATGTATGTAAGATTTCTTTGCTGGATATATTATTCTCGGCTCATAATTTCTCTCTTTCAATAGTTTGACTATTTGCTTCCACTCCCTCCTGGCTTGTAGAGTTTCTGCTGAAAAATCTGATGATAATCTAATGGTCTTTCCTTTGGAGGTTACTGTCTTCCTTTCCCTCGCTGCTTTGAGGATTCTTTCTTTGTCGTTGATTTTAGACAGCTTCAATACAATGTGCCTTGGAGAAGGCCTATTCAGATTGAGGTAATTAGGTGTTCTATTTGCTTCCTGGATTCGAAGATCCAGTTCTGTACACAAGTTTGGGAAGTTCTCATCAACAATTTGTTTGAATATAGTGTCTTTCCCTTCTCTTTCTTCTCCTTCTGGTATGCCCATTATTCTTATATTGCTCTTTCTGATTGAGTCTGAAAGTTTGTAGAGTTCTTTCATTTCTTTTAAGTCTCAAGTCTCTTTCTTCTTCCATCTGTGTAATTTGCATCTTTCTATCTTTGATGTCACTGATTCTTTCCTCCATCTGGTCAACTCTACTACCTTAGCTGGTTATTTCATTCTTAATTTCTTCTATTGAGTTCTTAATCTCAAGATATTCCATTTGGTTCTTTTTTTAAAATTTTAATCTCTTTCGTAAAATGCTCATGTTGTTCTTTGATTGCATTTCTGAGTTCATTAAATTGTCTTCCTGTGTTTTCTTGCATCTCGTTGAGTTTTTTCAGAACTGCAATCTTGAATTCTCTGTCATTTAAGTCACATATTTCCATATCTTTAAGTTCCTTTTCAGGAGACTTTTCACTTTCTTTCTGAGCTGTCTTGTTGTGTTAGTTATTCGTGGCAATTACTGATTTATTTTTTCTCTTGCTAGACATCTACAGGAGTGGCTCCTGCAACAGGTTGATAGGAAGAGGTCTTTCTTTTGTTTTCCAGTACTTGTTGGTAGAATGTTTTATTTTCTCTCCGACTGTAGCCTTTATTTTCCTCTCTCACACAGTAGTGCTATGTTTTCTCTGCACTATTCCAGCTTCTCACACAATGGTAGGATTCCATGGGAGACAGGCTTCTCCTCCATTAGCAGTTCTTCTTGGTCATAGTGTGCCACGTCCCTGTGGGGATGCGGAGAGCTTTTGAAGTTCCTAAGCTCTTTCTGCACCAGATTCAGAGCCCGTATGTTTCAGCAGTTCTATTTACTACTGAAAGGATCCGCCCAGATAGGTGGGGCCAGGGGTGGGGTGAGTTGTGAGAGGTGGCCCAGAGCAATGTCGGCGACCACCACCACAACCGGTCCTGCGTCCACAGCTCCCTCCCCTTTGCTGGAACTAGTTGGGCTGCGAATCTGTGTCTGCGGTCCACAGTTCTCAGAACAGCAAATATTCTTTTCTATTTATCTGACACTGCTACTGCTCCGCTTTTAGCACCAGGCAGTGGGGAGGGGCGAGCTCTGGGAGGGTAGGGAGGGGGCGGCTAGTCTCATTGCCTAAGCCTTCTGTTCTCTGCTTGGCAGTGAGGGCTTAAACCACCATTTTCAGCCTTCTTCCCTCAGTCTTTCCTCCGAGATCTCTGCCGTGAGTGTTGGGTTCAGCCGTGTTATATGCTGCCCACTCAGCCCTGTGGGCCATAAACAGAGCCCGAGCAGTCCGAGTTCTTCCCTCTCCCGCACCTGCGGTAGTTCCGGGATGCAGCGAGCTCGGAGCACTGAGCTAGGTCTGCGTCCTGCGCCCGCGTGGCTCCGTCTCTGCACTTCTCCCTTCCCTCCTCCCCTGCTGGCGCGATTCTCCCATCTTTAGATGAATTCAGTAGTGAGCCTTTTCATCTTGCCTGTCTGCTGTGCAGGGAGTCCTTTGTGGAGTTATTGTTGTTCGATTAGTTCTAAATTCCAGGGGAGCTTTACAGAGGCTCACCCCACGCCCCCATTTGATGAGGTCTCCTGGTTGCCTCTTTATTTTGTCGATGGTTTCTTTTCTGTGCAGAAGCTTTTAAGTTTCATATAGTCCCATTCGTTTATTTTAGCTTTTACTTCCATTGCCTTTGGAGTGAAATTCATAAAATGCTCTTTGAACCCAAGGTCCATAAGTTTAGTACCTCTGTTTTGTTCTATGCAGTTTATTGTATCAGGTCTTATGCTTAAGTCTTTGATCCATTTTGAATTAATTTTGGTACATGGTGACAGATAGCAGTCCAGTTTCATTCTTTTGCACGTGGCTATCCATTTCTTTGTGGAGGGTTTTTAAGCAACGAAGTGTCATAATCTAATGTATGAGTTTTTAAAAATCCCTCTGGCCACTGTTTGGCGAATGAGCTGAGTAAGGTAGGATTAAAGTTTGGAGACCAGTTGGGAGGCTATTACAACAATTCAGCCAAGAAATGACTGTGGCTTGGATTAGGAAGGTAGCAGTGGAGCTGGTAAGAAGTGAAGAGATTCAGAATATATTTGGAAGGTAAAGTCATCAGGACCTGCTAATGAACTGGATGTTGGGAGTGAGAAAAATAGAAAAATCAAGGATGATTCCTACAATTTTGGCTTGGGCAACCAAATGGCTCATGGTGTCATTTGGTGAGACAAGGGGAAGAACAAAGTTGGGGAGAGAGGGAACAAGAATTCTGTTTGGGCTGTGTGAGACTGAGAGGCCTTCAGACATTCTAGTGAAGAGATCACATAAGCAGTTGGATAGGTGAGTCTAGAATTAAGTGGGGCTATCAGGGCTGGCTATGCAAATTCTTAGTGTCACAGAACAGACGACGTTAATCTCAATTTGATTTTGATTATCTGGAACTCTCGAATACCTGGAATTTTTATTTGCCCTCTTCATTAAAACAACTTGCTAGATATATCCAGAAGGGTTGCTATGCATTTAGCCCAGTCACTTAAAAACTGATACTTGGAATGATGGCCCTGATAAACACAAATAAAAAAAAAATCAGTTCAAATATGTCCAGTCTACAAGAGTTCCTAAGGTAAGAAAGTACATTGAGATAGTTTTGAACAACTAACAACCAACAGTAAAATTGAGGAAACAATCTGGTTAAACAATCAATCAGATAATTCAACTAATGGGATCACCCTTTTACTATTTTTCTAGAAGCCTTGGCCCAAAGAGTAATCCAGATAGCGTCCTCTCATCTTGGTCCTTATAATAACACATATAAAATGCATATCAAATGCATACACATCATTTCATTTGGTCCTCTTGTGAGAAAGTAGTCACGTCCCCAAGGTACATATGAGGAAAAAGAGTTTGATAAGTTAGAAGTAACCTGCCTGTGTTCACTGAGCCTTGAGTAGTGAAGCTAAAATTCAAACGCAGTTTTCTAATTCCAAACTAGTCCAGTGCTCTAGCTGCCCCTTTAGCTGTGGGTCTTTTGAAACTTCTTTCTCAGTGTAATTTCTACCTCCTTAAGCCAAATTTCAATCACTGATGTCTCCTGGAATTCAGGATAATATCTCAGCATGCTCCTGATTTTTACAAGAAGTAACTGTTTTCTAAGACCAGCACCTTTCTTTCTAGCACTCCCTTAACTGGAAGCCTCGTTCAATCTTTTTTTCCAATTTTTTTTTAACTATCTACAACCAGAGAACTGTAGGGGTTTTTAGAAATCACCCATAGGCAAGTTTCTCATTTTACAGATGAGCAGAGAGGCCCATAGAGTTTAGTTTGAATGGTTGTGCGAGGATGTGTATAGCTAGTTGCAGAGTCGGCCTCTCCTGACGTTCTGGCCGGTGCTCCTTCCACCACAACACACTCCCTTTTCCCCAGTTTCTGAGTAAAGAGCCAAGACCCCAGAATTCTAGGGATCTCACTTCATGCTGTTTTTTCTGTGTGCCTAATTTCTATGATTCTTTGATGAAATTATTGAGATTATTTTTATACCAAAATTTATACATGTCTCAGAAATAACTGTTTTCCAATATTGTGTTTTGATCACAGTTAGTTTTGAACTGGAGAGTACAAACAGTGTTAAGGTAAACGTTTTTCACTGGCCTCTCATTGTGAGCCAGTGAAGCCCTGATAGAAATAAGGGACTGCCTGTGTGCTGTGCTTTGAGCTCCGGGAAAGATTAGTCTCTGTATATATGAATACATATGCTTTCCAGTGTCAGACACAGAAAAAGAAGCCATCTCGCTTTCTTTAGTGCCAAAGTCCTTACCATAATCTACTGGGCCCCACATGAGCTGCCCACCCTATCTTCCCAGTCCCCCGTTACCCCTCTGTCATTGTTTACCCTCTGTACCCTCACTCCAGCCACACTGGCCTCCTTACCGCTCCCCTAACATGCCAAGCACACTCCCACCTCAGATGCACTTTGCACTTGATTTTCCTCTGCCAAGAATTCTCTATCCCCCATGTGTCTTGCTCTCCCATCTCCTTCCAATTTTTGTTCAAAAGTCACCTTCTCAATGAGGCCTTCCCTGACCACCCCATGTACAATAGAAACACACATACACAATCCCCCTTATCCCGCTTTATTTTTCTTCAGAGCACTTAAGTCACCATTCATTCATTCAACAATTATTTATTGAGTGCCTACTATGTGCCAGGCACTGGAGATCCTGCCCGCACCCTCTGGTTGACTATATATTCACTGGAATATAAGCTTCATGATGGCGAGGGCTTTGTTCATAATTGTGTGTCCAGGATCCAAGACAGGACCAAAATATAGTAGATGCCCAACGAATGTTTGTTGACAGAACAGCCTTAGTTGTCAGGGCCAACTTTAGTCTCTGTACCAGGACATTCCTGTGAAGCTTATGCACAGCCACATTTGGGAGCTACTACGCAGAGCAGAGGTTCTTAACCCTGGCTACAGATTAAAGTCATCTGGCAAACTTTAAAAACAACTGATGATAAGGTCCCACCCTCAGAGCTTCTGATTCACTTGGTCGGGGTTGCAACCTGGGCTTTGGGAGTCCTAAAAGCTGCCCAGGTGGTTTTAATGGACAGCCAAAACTGAGAACCACTGACGTAACCTACTCATGGCAGGCCACTTGGCAGCATCTGCCCCTCCTGCTTCTTTCACATCAGGAATTCTCAGCCTGGCTGCACATTAGAGTCACCAGGGCAACTTAGAAAACAGACCGATACTTGCCCCACCCTCAGGGATTCCTGTTCACTTGGGATGGGGCCCGAGCATGCCTGTTTTTAATATTTCTCCCAATGATTCTATTGCATAGCCAGTGTTGAGAACAACTTTAGATTGTTCATCCCTTTAAGTAAACTATTTTGCTATGTCTTAATCTACAAGCTGCCTCAAATACTCTTAGAAGAATAAGAGTCCAACTTGGATGATAATACGTTGCTCTCCACACCATCAATACGAAACACACCTCTCACATCTCACACACATGTACCATGTTTCCCCGAAAATAAGACCTAACCGGAAAATAAGCCCTAGTATGATTTTTCAGGATGACATCCCCTGAACATAAGCCTTAATGCATCTTTTGGAGCAAACCTTAATATAAGACACGGTCTTATTTTCGGGGAATGCACAGTTGGCCTTGCTTCATTGACTTGCCACTTCTTTTAACTGCCACCAGCATGGAGTGGCTGCCCTGCAGGCCTTCCACCTCCCCCAGTCTATGTTTTGCCCTTCTAGCATCATGCTGCTTCTGCATTCCAGGTGGTACTCAAGGTTCACAGAGCAAAGCCGGTATCTGAGCCACTATCCCTGCCCTGCCACTTCCATGCTCCTGCAACCCCACACCGCCACTTTTTTGCTCCAAACCTCACAATGGTTAAGAATTACTTAAAAGGAGACTGCGGTAGTAAAATGGACATCCCTTTTCTCCCCTTCTTAAGACCTCCCCTATAATTTTATTCTCTCAGAGAAGGATCTAAAACATTTTACTTATTCCAAGCTGCAGAAGAGATGGGGCAGACATGGCTAACATGTTTTGGTGACCAGGGGACCTGAGACCTTGAAATTATCCTACAGGGTAACCCGCGTCCAAGTCTGGGGCCAATCCTGGGTGTCATCATTGGCAAGAATTATGAGAAGTCACGCCTAGGATGCCACAATGGTTATGCCTTTTAAGATTTCTAGGTATTTCTAGTGTTTGCTATCCAACAAAGGTCAGAGGCTTAAGCCAGTATTTCACCTTTGTCTTGGCAGTTTGTGACCCTCTATCAACGTGAAAGTGCTCTGGCCAGCCTGCATTCTCCAAATAATGGCATTTCATGTACAACGTATTTATCACTTTGTGATAAAGCTCTCAAGTGTGTCATTTTGAATATAGAAGTTTTGATTATTCTCCCCTTGCAGTGAGAGGCTCCTGCCTTGCAGAGCCCCCACCCATCACCACTATGGGGTTGCAATAACATTACTATGTATATAGACTGCAATTTGCAGGTTATTGTGCAGTTATCTAACTTGAACCTCACAGCAAAGAGGCCTCAGGTACTGCAAGTAATATTTATTAGGTATCAGCTATGTAGCAGGCATTCTGCTAGGTGATTTCCTCATATCCATCTTGTGAAGCGTCATCTCCATTGTACTGTTAAGGAAACAGTGTCACTGAAGCAGAGTAGCTTACCATGCTGTGCTTCCTCTGCAAGCCTTAAAGTCCTATTTTGCAGAAGAGACGATGGAGGTAAATGACCCTCCTGGGGTTGCACAGCCAGCAAGTGGCGGAGCCAGGGCTCAATCCTCACAGGTCTTGAGGATTTCACCCCACATTCTTTCCTCCGGCCAGCCAGGTGCTACATCTAGTTGCCACTGCATCTCAGAATTGGGCAGTGACCAACGACAGCCTGCAGAGTTCACTGCCAAGTAAAACAAATCCCATCTAGGGTTCCAGCTGTGTCCAATCAAATAGTAAAATCACTTTCCTCTGCACCTTTACTTTGACAGGCACACCTCACAACACCTGCATTCTGCACATTACAGGAGCTCACTGAGCAGCCGTTACAAATTCAAATAACATATTTTTGCTCTGTTAAGGGTTTTTGGAGGAAGAAATGCACGAATGGCCAAACTTGCACTAAGATACTCAAAGAGTAAAAAGGCCCACAGAAGAGAATTTCCTAGAAATTACAACGATGCCTGTTTATGGAAACCCACAAGAAAAGGGGAACTTCTGGACCAATACATGCCCATTGCAGTTCATAGTATATTTTGCACAAATATGGTTTTACTGGGAATCTAAATCAGTTCATGGTGTGAAATGTTATTCTGTGGCACTTGGCATGCATCATGGCCCATTCACTTTGGCCATAAACACCCCAGGCACATCTCTCTCTTCAGTGACCAGTGCCAACCAGGTGAACCCCACTACACTACCCATAAACTGATCAAAGTAGCATCAGGATGTCTTGAAAAAGAGTTGGTCTCACCAAGCTGGCTTCATTTTGATATGTCTAACAACCACTTCCAATGTACCACGAATGCCACACCTACTGCTTGATTTCTCTTCTTCAACAGTTTTGCTTTGAAAGGAGTAAGAATTATTACCCAAAGGGCTCATTGTGCCCTTAGGGATGAGCTTCCCATGTGCTGTTATTCTAGGCAGTGCCAATCTTGAACAATATGCAGAATCCACTAGTGACTGCAAGTTGGGGGCAGTATCTCAAAGTGTTGTTCGAGGACTGCTTCCATTGGACCACCCAGGATGCTTAATAACAACACAGAATCCTGGCCCCTCCCCAGACCTGTCCATTTAGTGTCTCTGGGAGATGGTGTCCAGGCATCTCCATTATTAACAAAATTCTCAAGTTGCAAACAGAGCTTCATTTTTCCCTTCCAGTGAGATTTTCAGGACCTGGACTTGCAGCGCATGTCTCAATCCTATAAAGTCCCAGCCTCGCTTTCTCAGACTGTAGATCATTCCATTTAAGCCTTTGTCTTTGCCTCTGCAGACTTCGCTTTTTCGTTGTTAATTTCTAGATTGTTTTTGTTTTTTAAACTACCAGAACTTTCCAATACGGCATCATTAATTTGAAAAGCTCAAGTTTTTCCCCTTTATTTGGGGATAAGTCTGCTATCTGCTTAGTTTCAATCATAGATTCTTGAGGTTCCCAAGGTTATATTGCTGGAGAAAATAAAAATTAGGTAACTACAAGAGGAATAGAACTTTGTCTTTTACTGGAAATAAAGTGTGTGCTTTATTGTCCTATGTCTTTTCATGACATCATGTCATGATGCGTCAGCAACATAGATCAATGCTCATTCTGTCCTTAACGATACAATAATCATTTAGTTAACATCAACTATGATGTGGTTTAAGAGCCCTTTGCACAAAACAAGTGGTGCAGAAAAGTGGGTCCAAATGGAGACTCTTATTGGCCACACAGTCCTTTATAGCTCACATGACAAACAGATCACTTGGGGTGAGTCAACTGAAAATTGACCCCAAGTGAGAAATGATGGCCTTTTTAATGCATCTGCTGCTTTTATCTAGACATTCTAAAATGGACTCCCACACTGTTGAGACTTGAGTTACCTTTTCATGTGGAATTAGTTCATCAGTCCTCTTTGCACAGTGATCTGGTAGCATGAAAAACACAGGCACTACTGAACTGGATCAGGAAGCATCGGGGTGCAGTGAATGCAGAGCTGACCTGCACATCAGAAAACCTGGGCCCTGGTGCCAACGTGGCTACTTCCTACTTATGTGACCTTAGATGAGGCATCTGACCTCACTGAATTTCTCCTGCTTCCTTCCCAGGCATGTCAGAAGAAGCAAATAAAGACTCTTTGTGACAAAAACTCATAGACACAGACAATAGTTTAGTGGTTACCAGAGAAAAAGTGGGGGGGGAGGTAGGTAGAAAAGGGTAAAGGGGGTCAAAGATATGGTGATGGAAGGAGAACTGACTCTGGGTGGTGAACACACAGTGTGATGTATAGATGATGTAATACAGAATTGTACACTTGAAACCGATGCAATTTTACTAACCAACGTCACCCCAATAAATTTAATTTTAAAAGACTCTTTGTGAAAGCACTTTCAAAATCAAAAGTTATTATATAAATGTTTCCTTCTGAATCCTAAATTATCAATCCCCTAGCCTGACAGCCTCAATTGGAAAGCCCAATAAATGACCATTATTTTTCATTTGATTTGTTCACAGACACTGATAAGCCTAGTACTTCCAAACAGGGGTCTGAAATGATGAGGAAGGTATCATCAGCTCTATCCAAAGTATTTTCAAGATCAAAAGAAAATGTTCCCAAATCTTCCTCACCTCCTCACCAGGACAGAAGCTGAGGCTGCTATACCTGACATCAATAAGCCTGCTGACCTTTCTCAAAAAATAAATGGTGTGTGAAGTATGATACTGTGTCCTAGATGCTGATCCTATAAATGCTGAAAATATGAGCAAAAATATTACAGAAAGGCAGCTGGAAATAAAAGAGAAGAGGGGCTGTGCCTCACATGTAGATATATGTACCAGGCAGTGTGGGATTTGAGCCCTGCTCTTGAGGGCCCTACAGCCTGACTGAGAAGATAAGACTAACTTAGAAGCAAAAGTGTGACACCAATAAGACTGTGTCTTCATGTATTTTGAGTGTTCTAGGGGTTCAAAGAAGGGGGTCATCGCTGTGAGCTAGAGTGGTCAGAATAAGTTTTCCCAGGACAGGTAGTATTAGGTAGGCCTGGAAAGCGCCTGGGAGGCTTTCACTGCAGGTCACACAGCTGCCATACCTGAATGGTCTAGTTCAGTGCTATCTGGCAGCAAAGATGGAAATACAGTAGTACCTCGGTTTTCGAACGTCTCCATTGACGAACATTTCGGTTTACAAACACCATAAACCCGGAAGTAAATGCTTCGGTTTTCGAACACACACACCCTGGAAGTCAAACATGTCACACGGCTTCCGCTGAGTGCAAGATCCTGAGGCCTAGCTGTCGGCTGTTTTCCAACATTTCAGAACTCGAATGGTCTTCCAGAATGGATTACGTTCGAAAATCGAGGTACCACTGTATACATGCTCATTCCAGTACAGCAGCCACTAGCCCCATGTGGCTACTGAATCACTAGTATCATTGAGGAACTGAATTTTTTCATTTTGATTTATTTGAATTTAAATAGCAATGTGGGGCTAGTGGCTCCCTTATTAGACAGTGCAAGTTGACTTAGTACATGGCCTCTCGGGCACTAACCAATTCAGGTTAGGTTGACGGGTTCCCTGAAAGTTAATTTCCGAAGTCTATGCCCACTGCCTATACCAGTGTAGTAATCTGCCTCCTTAGAGCTTCAAAACATGTTTACAGAAGGGATGTCCTGTACCAGATAAGGATTATTTCCAATTTAGGATTCCATAACTCCATAAACTGCCAAGACAGATACTTATTAGGTACATGCCCCAATAGGTTAGAGGAAGCAAAAAGAGACAGAGTGTTAATTAGGTCACATGAAAGAAATACTAATACGCCAAGAACTAAAAAGTATTCTTAGTGAGCACTTCATTCAATGTGGCTGTTTAGCTTTGAGGTCACTGGGAATTTGTCACCAATTAATTCCTACTGTCTTCTGTGAAGTGAATGAGGGAAAAAACAAACATTCACTGTTCCCAAAGATCAACTGAAACCAATGGCTAGCTGGTTATTTCAGGCTGGGCCTAGTACAGCACATATCTGCACCTCTCAGATCTCTGACTACAGGGAGCATAAATCAGAGCTGCCAAGCTCTGAAATCCAACACTGCGGCTGCAGAAATCCACCATCACTGCATTTTCAGCAAGGCCACACTTCCCACAGGCTGCTCTCAGCCAATGACTGAATGTGGCAGAGATATTAAGACAGATCATTCCTACGAGACACAGGACACCCTTAACAGGCAACCTCGGGTGAGGGATGCTGTGAGGGAAACACCCCAAGCTCACACAAAATAGCAAGGAGTAGACTGGACACTACTTTCACAGGTGTAAAAAGTAGTGAGACTTAAATGGGTTAGAACAAAATGGCTTATTACAAACAGCCAACAGCCTGAGTATCAGTGGTTTTTCCAGTTCCCCTGCCCCCAAGTTCCATAGGGCCATGCAACAGGCTCAGATGCGTAGTACCATGCACTGGGTAGTATCACAGATGAGGAACCTGGGGTCGAGACTAAGACTTTTGGAGCAATAAGCAAACAATCCAGTACCCCTGCCCTGGGAAGCAAGCAGTTAAACGTTGGGCACACTGGTCACCTTGCCCTACAGATATGGCTCAGTATCAGGAGATAGGTAAGCCTTGCTTTAAAGACCCCAATCAAGGGAGTGCAGGGATGTTCAGGGTCGACGGTGAAGTGTCTCTCCCAACAGATACATTTGCTTTCCCAAAATGTTCTTAGAACTGCACCACACAGTCTAAGAATGCTTACCCACTCTTCTTTCCCCCTCTCCTCCACAGGGGTTAAGCCTGCATCGAGTCTGACAGCTCTTTCTGACTCCCTCCCCGTTTTTCCTTACAGGCATGTTCCCTAATAAATTTCATGTCTAACCTCATCACGGTATCTGCTTCTCAGAGAACCCAAACACAAATGGTGCCAGTGATGATCCAAGGAAACAGGCTGTGATGAAGTGGGGTTCTGAGACTGCTTCAGTCATTGTCTGGTGGGGAAAATGGACACTGTTCTGAGGAGGTGTGTGGCATGGATACTCCCAGGCATGGAGTGGCAGTCCACCTGCTAAAGATTTATCTGGAGATGATCTAGGAATAACTGAGAATGGCCTTGTAGAAGTGGTGATTCAGACTTTTGAAAATTATAGGAGTAAGGCCTACAGAGACAGTGGAGATGGCTGGATACTGCCCTGCGGCATGGTAATAAGAAATGGATGACAGTTGATAAGTACCTAAAGACTAATTGTGAGAGCCACAGGGCTCCCATGGAGCTAACAAAGAGGCCCTTATTTCCTGCAGTGGAGCAGACATAGCTCAACAGAGGACAAAGTAGAATTGCAGAACTCCAAGGAAATTTAAAACGTGGCAGATCTGCTTTGCTGAAGTCAGGACCTCATGACTTCTGATTGGTTGGAAAATCCTCAGACCCTGAAACACAGGGTGAGAACATCTGGCCAGACTTCTCTGACAGCGTTGGGCCATTAGACACCCCTGCTCAGCTCTCGTCTGCAGGGTGCCACTATTCCCTAGGAAGAGCTAGCATTTGCCTTGTGCTGGTAGATGCTGCAGAGGACACTCCTCCCACCAGGCAACCAGTGTCCCATTCCAAGGAGCTGTGTCCAGCCCCTCTCCTTGTTACTAAGGTGCTAACGGGGGTTAAATCCTATCATAATATGGCTGAGGAAGTGCTGGGCCTAATAAATGAGAAGAAGATATGCCAAAGAGCTACAACAATTAGCTGGCAGGTACTGACAGGAGCCAAGGAAGCACTGGGTTTGGATTTCAAGGATGCTATATATTAAAGAGGGCCAGAAAACAAGAATTCAGACTTGGGAGCACTTTCTCAGCATAGAGGATTTAACCCGCTGGCAAGGACTAAAGAATGAGAAGTCTATACTAGGTTGGCTTTTCGAGGCCTGGAGAAAGTGATGGCCACCACTGAGCAAAGTGAAACCCCAAACTGTCCTGACAAACGGCAGAGAGAGGAATGAAAAAGCAGAGGGAAGTGGGCAGGCTGGAGTGGCTAGATATTGTGAGGTCAAAAGCCCCACCAGAGGGCAGTGTTCCACAGGGGAAACACCAGAGGACACCCTATTCACCAAGGCCATCATGAAGGCACTGGTGAAAGGAGCACCAGCATCACTAAGTTCAGAGGTGGCCTCGTCTACAGGCCAGGAATGGCAGTAAGAGACCATCTGCGGGGACAAAGCCCCAAAAAGCAGTTTCCAGGCTCTCAGCCTCACGTAGAAAGGTGCTGGCTCGGGTAGTAAATGGCCATCAACTGTAATCAGATGGCCATCAGCTGTGGCTAGTTGGCCGTCAGCTGTAACCCGTAAGCCATTGGCGACTAATATAACTGCTGTGGCTACGCTAGCAGAAAGATTGGGGGCTAGCAAGAGCGGATTGCAGAGAGGCGGATGCCGCCAGTGAGAATATAGTGATATGATTCCCCTACCTATGGCTCCGTGGGTGTTCCTTTTTGGCCTCACCATGTCCCGCGTTCTTATGTGGGGAGCGGAACCAGAGACCCCGCATGACACCCTGCACGACACATGGCGTAGTGTGGGGACAAAGCCCCAAAAAGCAGTTTCCAGGCTCTTGGCCTCACATAGAAAAGTGCTGGCTCGGGTAGTAAATGGCCATCAACTGTAATCAGATGGCCATCAGCTGTGGCTAGTTGGCCGTCAGCTGTAACCTGTAAGCCATTGGCCACTAATATAACTGCTGTGGCTAAGCTAGCAGAAAAAATGGGGCCTAGCAAGAAGATGGTGGCTGGCAAGCGCGGACTGCTGTTAGGCAGATTATGTAGATCCTGCTTCCTGTGTCTCCAGCCTAGCCGCCAGCGAGAATATATTGGTTTGACTCCCCTATCTATGGCTCCGTGGGTGTTCCTTTTTGGCCTTACCGTGTCCTGCGTTCTTATGTGGGGAGCAGTGGGAGCTGAGACCCTGCCTGACACCCTGCACGACACGTAGTCAGCAGGATACGGTGCTGGCCAAAGCTTTCCGAAGGGCAGTGGAGCAGTTTGCGCGTATGAAAGCTCAGTCTGAGGAAGACCAGGAGGAGCAGCTGCCGGAGAGCTCGATCCCTGTGGAGGGGTGGGAAGATGTGGATGGTTCCCCAACCAGCAGAGGCCGGAGAAGCGAAGGTTGTTGCCGCCCTGTGGGCTGGGAACTGCTTGCTGAGGCAGCCTGGATGGGGGACTTGTCCCAGGAGGAAACGCTTGCTGAGTCCTCCTTGGACTGAGGGTGAGGTCAAGGTTGTCCGTCACCCCCAGGACAGCCCTGGCGAATGACTATGGACTATGGGGAATTGCCTTCCATCCCTAATTTAATGGACTACTTGACTGTTTGGGAACATACCACCATGTAGTGGAACTGGCGGATGTTTGCTTTTGTGTCTTGACTGGCCGCCATCGACAATATGTAAGCACCTTGACTGTGAGATGCTATTGTTCCAGCACGGTACCCTGAGAGGCCCTGGCTGTGTCCAGGAAGTCGGGCTGTGCCCAGAGAGAGTGGCAGTGCCCTGAGAGCCCTGGCTGAGTCCAGGAAGTCTGGCTGTGTCCAGAGAGAGTGGCAGTGCCCTGAGAGGCCCTGGCTGTGCCCGGGGAAACAGGTGGTACCCTAAGAAGGCCAGGAAGTCTGGCTGTGCCCAGAAGTACTGGTGGTGCCCTGAGAAACCCTGGCTGTGCTCAGAGAACCTGGCTGTGTCCAGGATATTGCATTCACCTCAGGGCTCCTCGCACAGGGCCCCTTGCGGAAGACGCTTGTCGCATAGATTGTGAGGCGAGACCCTGTAGGGGTGGAGTGTGGGGACAAAGCCCCAAAAAGCAGTTTCCAGGCCCTCGGCCTCACATAGAAAGGTGCTGGCTCGGGTAGTAAATGGCCATCAACTGTAATCAGATGGCCATCAGCTGTGGCTAGTTGGCCGTCAGCTGTAACCCGTAAGCCATTGGCGACTAATATAACTGCTGTGGCTACGCTAGCAGAAAGATTGGGGGCTAGCAAGAGCAGATTGCAGAGAGGCGGAAGCCGCCGGTGAGAATATAGTGATATGATTCCCCTACCTATGGCTCCGTGGGTGTTCCTTTTTGGCCTCACCATGTCCTGCGTTCTTATGTGGGGAGTGGAACCAGAGACCCCGCATGACACCCTGCACGACACCATCACATACCTGGGGCCCAGAGTAATAGACACCAGGTAGAGGTGCTTACCCACCAGAAGCCAGGAGGCCACAAACACCAAAACAAACTACAAGGTCTGAAAGGCAGCCAAGGGGGCTTTACCCACAGGGAGTTGTGGACAGGGGAATGGACCGTGGTGTCCTTAGGAGCAATACAGCCAGCTAACAAGGGGATTGCTCAAGCTCTACGAGCTGAAAAAGAGTGGAGAAATAGGGGATTGAAGGAGGTTTCCCCAATAAAAAATCCTAATTCCTCACTCAGTTTCCACACTTCAGCCCATTTTCAGATCTGGAAGAGGTATCTGTATACCTAGGAGGAAGGAAAATTGAGTTGGTAATTCCCCAAGAACTTCTTCCAAGGGGACCCATAGCCACTCACTTAGCTATATGTAAACTCGGTAAAAAAAACAGCCAAATATTTGAATATTTGAGGAATACTGGACTCAAGATCAAAGTTGATATTAATACCTAGACACCTGAAGCATCCCCACAGCCCTTGTCAGACTTGGGGGCTTTAGGGGCCAAGTAATAACTGACGTCCTGGCTAAAATAGGACTCAAAGTGGGCCTGCAGACCTACCCAGTGGTCAGTTCCCAGTCTTCAAGTGGGTAACTGGAATTGAGTTGTGGCTGGGAGTAATTCCCACGTGATTCCTTGTAGGGCCGTCACAATGAGGAAAGCCAAGTGGAAACCCCTGAAACTGCCCCACTGTGGGGACAGAGCCCCAGAACGCAGTTTCCAGGCTCTTGGCCTCACGTGGAAAGGTGCTGGCTCAGGTAGTAAATGGCCATCAACTGTGATTGGACAGCCATCAGCTGTGGCTAGTTGGCCGTCAGCTGTAACCAGTGAGCCATTGGCCACTAATATAACTGCCGTGACTACGCTAGCAGAAAATAGGGGCTAGCAAGATGGTGGCTGAGCCTGCAAGCGGTGCAGTGAGGGTTGCGAACAGTGTGGCTCCTGCTTCCTGTGTCTCCAACCCAGCCGCCATTGAGAATACAGTGGTATGACTCCCCTACCTATGGCTCCGTGGGTGTTCCTTTTCAGCCTCGCCATGTCCTGCGTTATGTGGGGAGCGGGAGCAGAGACCCCGCAGGCCGTCCTGCATGACACCCACCCGCCATCACCATCAACAAGAGTAAAGTGTGATGGATACTTTTCTGTATCAACTTGGCTTAGGCCATAGCACTCCATTAGTCAAACACTAACCCAGGTGTTGCTGTATTTTGAAGATGTGGTTAACATCTACGATCAGTTCACGTTAAGTAAATTATCCTCAATAATTTGGGTCTGCCTCATCCAATTAGTTGAAAGCCTTATGAGCAAAATTGAGATTTCCCTGAAGAAATTCCACCTGTGGACTGCAGTGTCAGCCTCTGCCTAAGGGTTTCCAGCTTGCTGGCCTGCCCTATACATTTCAGATTTGCGTAACCAGCACCCACAACTGCATAAGACATGTATATTCCCAGCCATATATACACATAACATCCCAGGGGAGATGGAGTATATCAGTACCACCACTGAATACCTGAAAGATGCAGAGTGGTAGCCCCTATCATCTATTTGGGGGTTCCTGTATGACCAGCTTAAGGAGAGACCAGCTTGAGTGTGGTTTGCAGATGAGTCAGCTCAGTGTGTGGAGGCAAAATGAAGATGGATGGTATTTGCATTACAGCCACATTCGGGGGTAGAGAAGGAAAATATTTCCAATGGACGGAACCACAAGCAGTGCACTTAACTTGGCGTGGAAGAAGTGGCCTGAAATGAGACTACTGAAGATATAGACTCGTGGGGAGAACGGCCTAGCCATCCAGCTAGCCTGGGAAGGGCTGGAGGATCAGAGACGAGGCCTGGTGTAAAGGCTGTGGACTAACACATGGGAACAGGCAAAGTGTGGAGATTTCTGCATTACATTGTAACAGCCTCAAGACAGCATCCACCAAGCAGAGAAAATGACTCAGCCAGGTGAATAGCCCTTCATTATTAGCTACCATACAACTGGCATGAGGGACACACAAGCAGAGTGGTCACATGGCTGATGAAGTCCCAACAGCAAGGAATCCTGGTCACCAAGGCCGATCTGTGGGACTCCTCTGACAGGCAACTTTGACTCAAGGACTCATCAATGGTCTTGCTAAAATGTCCTTAGAACTCTACAGCAGTCTGAAGACTTTTCCTACCCAACCTTCCTTCTTTACTTCCCTCTCTTCTTGAGGTCAGACCTACATCAATCTGACAGCTTTCCCAGACTCCTCCGGCTCCTTCCCCATCTTCCCTCTGGGACACTCCCCCCCAAAAGAAAAGCTCTTGCACATCTAATCTAGGACTAACACACCAGGTAACCTAACTTCGTGCACTCACTAGTAAAGCTCTAGCCCTCTGTATTGCAGCCAGAAATTCAATTTTAATAATTCAGCAGGGTTATTAAGGTCCTGTGAACTAGTTCCTACCAAACTCATGGGAAAGAACTGCCAAGTAGGCCAGATATGCAATGGAGTGAGGAAAGTGTCTCCATCTCGACAAGAGCAGCTACTCGAAAAGCAGACTAAACACAGAAGTAGCCCGGCATGTCTGGAAAATGGAACGGCAGCTGGCTAGCCAACCCAAATGTCCATCCACTGAGGAACACAGAAACAAAATGTGGTGTATCCATACAATGATGTATCATTCGGCCATAAAAAGTACTGATCAGTACTTCATTCCCTTTTATGGATGGACCTCGAAAACCTACTAAGTGAAAGACACCAGACACACAAGGCCACATATTGTATGATTCTACTTATATGAAATGTCCAAAATAGGTAAATCCATAGAAATGGAAAGCAAATTGGTAGTTGCCAAGGACAAGGAAGAGGGAATGGGGAGTGACTGCTGAATGGGTACAGGGTTTCATTTGGGGGTGACGAAAATATTTTGGAACTCGATAGGGGTGGTGATTTTACAACACTGTGAATGTACCAAATGCCACTGGATTGTTCCCTTTAAAATGGTTAATTTTATGTTATGTGAATTTCACCTCAATAAATAAAAATATAAATAAAATAAATAAATAAATCTGTAAGGAAAAAATACGGAGACATATAATAACTAAAACAAAAAAAAAAGCAAAAAAGCGAAAGATGTTTAAATTTTCAAAAACAGGAAGGGGTGGGGAGGGAGCAGGCTGATATTATCAATAATTATCACATTCACATCAAGCTGTCCAAACCTAGTTAAGCCACACTTCTCTACTCTATGGGTATAGCTGCCAACTGGAAAGGTCACTGCAAGGGTTCTAAACATCTAGCATGAAGACTAGAATTCTAGAATTACCTGGCATTTCCCCTTTCCTGGACATTACATCATAAATTGGGGTCATAAATTCAAGGGCCATATATATGAACCCAATTTTAGGAAACATACTTTGATAAACACCAAGCATATTCCCAGGGGCAATGGATTTTGCTCAAAACTCCAGGGCATTTAGCTGTTAAAACTACAGCTCTCTCAATGACTCTAACACCAAGGGATTCAAAAATTCAGCCTCAAAGATTTTACATACAGAAATAGTAAAAGCATAACTGAATTTAACTGCATTTCCAATTCTACCAAGCAGCTACCGAGGCAGTGGCTTCAGTGATGATGCCTGTGATCACTGGGATTCGAGGGCTCCCGGTCCCAGGAGTGCCGGGCCCTTTTATGCCTATGGGATTTATCTCGGCTCCTACTTCTACTTCTATGGCTATGGCTATGCCCCTCAGAACGCCCCTCATGTCGGCTGGAATGTTTGTCTGAGCTTCGACCTCTGTACCTATCCCTGTTCTTTTCTTCTCTTTCTTCCCTCCTGCTTGAGGACTTGTGCTCATGCTTGGGCTTTTCCTTCTTCGGCTCCCTCTCTCGGTCCTCTGCGCCCCTGAGGCAGGTCGTCCTGCTCTCAGGAGAGCTGGGGTAGTGCTTGCACGTCTCCCTGGACTCTGACTTCTGACCCCTGTCTGAGTTCTTGCTGCTGTGCTTTTTAGAGCCAGGGTCGTCCTTTTCCTTTATCGTCTTGCTTCTAGGAGATGAGGAGGCTGGCTGCTCTGTTGGTACCTCCCGGTCATTCTTCTCTTTGTCTTTCTTTCTTTTCTTTTTTTCCTTTTTGTCTGGAGGGGAAAAGTGGTGCAATCAATAAGAAAAGGGAGATGGGGGATATGCAAAAGGAAAGCATCCTTGGCACTAGTGCCAAGCAGTCATAGTCTATATACTTCCAGAAAAGTATCTCTGAGAAGCCAAGCTGGATCTGTCACCCTTGACGTGTCAAGTTGCTGTATAAGGCAATTTTCACCCTTAATTACCTCTTTAAAGATCCTACCTCCAAAAAGAAAAAAAATATATTTATATATACATACATACGTACACATATATATACATACATACATACATATATATATACATATATACATATGTATATATATGTATATATGTATATATATGTGTGTGTATATATATATATATATATATCTTACCTCCAAATACAGTCACTTTCTGCAGACTTCAACATATGAATGTTAGGTGACACAATTCAACCCATAACATTAGCCTTCCACTGATACCTCTCCTTTCCCAACTAAAGTTTCCCACACCTCCCCCTGCTCCACACTGAAGAACTGATTATCAACTCTCAGTGAACGCCAGGAATTGCAAACACCAACACTATACAGAATCTTCTTTTGGTTCTTAACGTTTTACCTTTTTTGTGTTTTTTGGTGGGTTTGTCATCTTCAGAACCCTCAGATGAATTTGGTGAGGGGGTTTGAGCCCCACAGCCCTTATCCTGGACCTCTCTGGTCACATCATCCATTTCTTCTGAGTCTTTTGGAGCCCGATAGTTAGACACATGATCCACTCGGATAGTTCTTCCTTTGATCTAAGACAGATAAACAATATTTCAGCAAAGACAGCCCTCCTATAAAACTATTTGAATCCAGCTGGGGAGTGCCATCGTTTGAACTACACCCATTACCTTCCTTCTAATTCTGTTTCTGGGAAAATCTCTAAAACAGACCTGTCTAACTGGTGTGTCATAGCACATATACTTAGATATTAATTTGCTCAGCCCTCAGGGCAGCCAGGTGGGGCCTGGGGCAACTAGAGTCCCAGGGCAGTTGTACTAGGCAGCCTCCTCAGCTTAGCCCAGTGTGCCATACAAATATTTTCATGTTCTACCTGTGCCATGAAGTGAAAAGGGCTGGGAAGTTCTGCCCACAAGCAGCAGGGAAAACTGTGATAATTTAGATGCACAGTGAATTACCCTCAATACGTAACATTAATTTACAGTGAAACATACTGTGTCAAAGCCTGGCAGCTAGAAGGAATTCCTGAAATTGAGCTCAATGTTGTCTCCTTGACACAGCAATTAGGATGAGGCCAAGGCAGACCAATAGGTACAAGGGGGGAAGGAAACTAGAAAGACCACTGTCTTGTTTTGCTTTGTTCTTTTCCTAGCTATATTCAATCACCTGGTTACTCCATCCGGTCCTGAAAAGACCACTGTCTTTTTTCTTAAGCCCTCACACCTCACTTTACCCCCATCCTACCGAAACAACTGGCTCACACTGATACTTTCACTGCAAATCACAACTCTCTAGGCGAGCAACAAAACATTTACCCCTCACTTAAAACAAAAACATTCAGGCAGATGCCAACTTATTATATAGGCAAAGCCATCTGAAATATGAAAAGTCTGGCTTTTATAGTTCTAGTACAAGAGTAGATTTTTATTCTTACCTTTAAACCTAAGCAGCTTCTGTTGTCTATCCTATCTCCCATTTCCAAGTATCTTTGAAAATCTTCCTTTTATGGTGACTCCCTTTGACTGCTGGCTGTCTTAAAAACCAAACCTACAACCTTGTTCCACTCTGTCCTACAGTCTCCAACTGTTCCATACTGGTTCAATCAGTGACAAACTAAACAAGTCAAGAGTCACCCCTCAACCTGTGACAATGCTTTTCCTAAATGAGTGCAAGGACTATGTGGTACACTGATAAACCTGACTTGCCCCCTCCCCTTTCCTCAGCCCAACGTCTCACTTACAAGAGTGGGGATGAGAGGGAACAGAGTAGGGAAAACTTCAGTATGAGTTACTTTTGTAGAACTGGTCATCAGATTTTAACTAGAGTTTCCAGGACCCAGTATTGCTAAGTCAGTAGAGACATATGACAGACATAGACAGCTATATCCTTGGTCATGAAGCTATGACAGAGCCCCAAATCCCCTGACATAGGACAGCATGCTAGTTTTGTTCTCCAATACACCAGAAATGAGAGTGGAGTGTGAGGAAAAAAAAGTGAGATATAGAGGTCTGTTCGGGGGTGGTGAAGTGGGCATGGCACCGATGCTCCTGGAGAGAGAGTTGTTAAGAGATGGAAAAAAAGAATAAGATGGGAGGGTCATGAGCCAATGGAATTATTGCCTGAGATCATTTGCTGGTCAGTATGTCCCCACACCTCTCCAATACTCACACCACACCCAAATGACCAGTGCTGTCCTTGAGCCTGTAGAGATCGGGTGGGGAATGAAACCAAACCCCTACATGATAAAAGTCCAGCCAAATACTGCTTAGTAAACACACTTACCTTGATCCCATTAAAATTGTCAACGGCCAGAATTGTGCTCCTCTGGTCTTCATAGCAGAGAAAACAGAATCCTTTGGATTTTCCAGTTTTCTTGTCCCGTACCAGATTAATGTTAACAATCTCCCCATATCTATTTATTTTATAAAAGAATAAAGACAGTACTGATTTAAAATGCAAAAACTTTCAGATTGGATAACAAACCAGAATTCAAATAATACAGTCTGCACAGGAGACACATCTAGAACAAGATGACATAGAAAGGTTAAAAATAGAAAGTTAGACAAGGATATAGGAGGAACATTCAATTTAAAAATGAGTGGTAATATTAAGATCAAAGATGAATTCAAGGTCCCACAAAAAAGGTCCTAATACATAACAAAGGTGTAAGTCATTAAACTTTATGCATAAATTAGCAAATCAAAACAATTAAAATCTATTAGAAATACAAGAGAAGCTAACAGTGAAAATTATGAGAAATTTTAACCCACCACTTTAAATTTATAACACAAAGTTGACAAAAATAAGGTCATAAGAATTACTATAATTGATATATAATTATGTAATATAAATACAAATAAACATAATTAATGCTATAACAACTATACTGTTAATAAATATTAATGTCAGACTAGTAGATACAGAGATATAGCTGAATTATAAAAAGATGATCATTTCTTCTCAAGAATCCATGAAACATACTTTAAAATCAACTACAGAATAGGTCTCAAAGTAAACTTCGATAACTTCCAAAAGTAGAACAGACCTGGTTCTCCAATCACAGTGTTGTAAAGCTGGAAATATATTTTAAACAAAAAACACCCTACTAACTAGAACTGGAAACCTGCTCTCATGAATAACAACTGAATGAAAGAGAAAATGAAATAAAGTCAATGACAGACTATTGAGAAAATTACAGAAATGAGAATATATACCAAAACTTATGGGATATGGCTAAAACTATACTCGGGAAAATCTGTAAACTTAAAGAATTTTACTGTTAAAAAAGAAAGAATTAATATAAAAGAAAGCAAATATAAGAAAAGCAGATGAGTATTAATAAAGATAAAAACGGAAGTTAAATATAAAATAGAAAAAAATTCGACATCACTCCTTATCCAAAGATAAATTCCACATAAGTTAGTGTCATACATTTAAAAATAAAATCATAAAAATTAAACTGCAATTGATAAATACATTATAACATAATCACATACATACACCTTGGCCCAAAATCTAGAATCTTACTTAACAGAAAATACTAGAGACAATTCAACTAAGATCAGGAACAATTTAACACTATTTAGTACTGTAGGTACACCCCCTAAAAAGTAGGTATTGGCCAATGCAATTAGGAGAAAACAAATACAAGAAATGAAAAAAGAAGTAAAACTATGTCTGTTTGAAGACCATAATAGTAGTATATATAGAAAACCCAAGAGAATCAATGATAAACAATGATAGAAAGAAACAGTATAACAATTCAGTAAGATGACAGGACTTAAAGTTAACCAAAATACATCACCCTCTTACATACAAACAATAATCAGTTAGAAGATATATTAAAAAAGAAATCCCATTTATAATAGCAGAAAGATAAAACTTGGAAATAAACTTAACAAGTAATGTATAAAACCTAAATAAATGAAACTTTTTAAAACTCCTGAAAGACACAAACATAGATTTGAACAAATATAAAGACATCCCTTGGTTGTTGGATAGGATGATTCAACATCATAAAGCTATCAAAATCGTCCCCCCAAGTTAATATTTAAATTTAATGTAATCTCAATTAAAAATACAAGTTGTGTGGGTTCCCCCCCCCCCAGAGCTGGGTAAGTTGATTTTAAAGTTCTTGTGGAAAAATTGACAGGATCACTAGGAAAACTTTTAAGAAGAAGAACAATGGGGAGAAGTAATTCTCCCAGATATTAAACACACTGAAAAGCTTCTATGGTTATTTAGCGTGGTACTGGCACATGAAGAGACAGATAGAACAATTAAACAGAATAGAAAGCCAAGAAAGAGACTTAAGCATATATGGAAAAATCAATATATGATGAGGGTGACATCCCAATTTTCTGGGGAAAATATGAACTTTTTAAATAAGTGTTGTTGGGATAACTAGAGATAGCCATTTGGAAAAAAAACATGAAATTGGATGCATATCTCACACTATACATGAGAATAACTCTAAATGGATCAGAGATGTCAATATAAAATTGAAACCATATAAGTACTAGAAGAGAACACAGATGGGTGGGTGAGAAAAAATACTTTCTAATTTTGACTCAAAATCTAGAGGCAATGAAAAAAAGACTGATAAATTTGACCACATAAAGTACTAGAGGGAGAGACTATGTATAAAGCAACAGCATGAGGGAGTTTTGGGGGTGATGGAATTGTTCTTCATCCTATTTGTGGGGGTGATTACACAAATCTATACATGTACTAAAACTCATAGGACCGTACACCCCCTAAAAAGTCCATTTTACCATAAGATAATTTGAACATATGAATACATGCATAAAAATTTTAAAAATAACTTTGTATAGCATAAAAATCACAATCAGCAAAGTCAAAAGACAAATGACAAACTAGGAGAAAGTAGTATTTGCAATTTACATCACAGATTAAGGATCAGAAAGCTATTTTTTTCCTTTTGCTCTAAAGGACATCACCAGGACAACTGGTGAAGTTGAATAAACCCTACAGATTAGATAATAATATTGTATCAGTGTTGATTTCCTGAATTTGATCACTATACTGAGATTACACAAGAGAATGTCCTTGTTTTGGGGTGAAATACACATTGAAGAATTAAGGGATAAACAGGCATCATGTTTGCAACTAACTCTGACTCTCAAATGGTTCAGAAAAAAATAATATGTATACATGGAGAGAAATAATAAAGCAAAAGTGGTAAAATGTTAACATCCGGGGACTCTGAGTGAAATAAAGGTATTTTTTATACTCTTTTATAACTTTTCAGTTTTAGGCCTGAAATTATTTAAAAGTAAGTTACAGAAAAAAAGAATATAGGAGATGGCTTGAAGGGATCCTGCAGACCAAAATGGAACAATTTGAACATCAAGAAATAATGATGATGGCAACGTAGTATAACACATCAACTTTTAAAACAATAAGTCTATGTAATACAATACACAACTAAGTGTTATAACAAAGAGTTAATATCCTTAATACATGAAGGCCTCTTGTAAAACTAATCAGAAAATGAGGAACACACCAATAAAAAAAAACAGGCAAAGGACATGAAGAGACAAGTGACAAAGAAAAAGAAATAATAATGGCCTGTAAATCTATGACAAGATGTTCTACCTCACTGATGAGGAAATAAAGGCAAAGCAAAATAATAACGAGAAGCCATATGCCAAATATTTTTAAAACTAACCATTGCATTAGGATTCAGAAAAAAATGGGCATTCTAGTGACAGTAGAATTTGATACAACCTTTTCAGACAGCAATTTGGCAATGTTTATGATTTAAAAAAAATCTTAAAAATGCTAACATATTGATACAGTAATGTCACCAAGGAAACCATCAGGAATGCATACAAAGATGTAGATACCACAATGTACATCACAGTATAATTTATAACAGCACAATTTGGAAATGCCCAACATTTTTTAAAAAGATGGTTTAAGTACACCAAACTGCTAACAGTTTTTCCATGAAGTACATTCTACTGTCTTCTTTATACCTTTTCACCAAATGTTATCTAATGACTATACATTACCTTGATAATCAGAAAACAAAATATTTTTGAAAGACAGTTATCAGTGGCCAAGGCAATCTTCATGGAGAGCAATGTGCATATCCACAGTAGAGAATTAGAATTAACACACACTAGCTGATCATCACTCAATGCAAATACGACAAAAACAGCTCCTAGATGTCAGGCTGGAGTGAGCAGAGGTTCCATGAAGGGGTAGAAATTATAGGCTGCACCTGCTGTGAACTTCCCAACTACCAAAAGTTGGAGGAAGCAGCCGCTATCCCTGCGAGGGCCCTCTACCAGTGTGGTCTGCCCAGGCCCTCCACCACGGCCCTCTGACGTGTATTACTCAATTTCTTTCCCATGGCCTTCTGCCCTATATGCTGCCCAACCATTCAGCCAGGGCCCTCTGCCTATGGGATGACCCCAATCATCATCTGCCATGGCAATGCCTCTGCCAGGGTGTGCTGGCTGTGTTTGCTTGCTAAACCCTGTTTGCCATGGACCTCTGCCTGTACCTGCTCTCCAACTTCTCAGCAACAGTCCTCTGCCTGAGGGCTACACAACCCAGGGGCTACTGCCTTCTGCTCCTGTGCACTGCCAATGTCCTCTGGCCCTATAGATTGTCTAACCACTTTGTGTAGCTCTGGGATTGGGCACTTCCAAATTGTGTAGCTCTCCCACCAGCTGCCACTACCAGTGTGAGCTGCCAAGACCCTCCCCCATCCAGTGTTGCTGGTATAATCTCATAGAATGAAGAATATAAGGTTCTCCTATTCATCCTTATTCCTCATCAGCCTGTGATTCTCACTCTCTGGGTAAAACGACTGGCTCTGTTCACCAACCTTATACTCATTCAGAAGCAAAGAAAGCAAACTTTTGCTTTTTTCACCAATTCCTTTGTGCTTTGCCCTAATTCTACAAGGCCACACAGATGTGGGCTCAGAAAGGCCCTGTGTTCGAGTTATCCCCAGCTTGTAGGAGTCTGAGAAGAGGGGCCAACATACGAGCAGTACCTTCCTAGGAGTTCCAGTCTATTCCAATGTAGGCAAACACTTAACAAGCCCCATTGAGAAAACAGTAAAAGTAGACGAGTATCCCCAAGACAGCTCCTAAATCATCCAACTTCTAGGATGTTTCACCCTGGGAGAGTTCCAGAACCATATCCTGGGAATGACCTAGACTACAGCAGGAGCTCCAGTCCTCCCCATGCAGGTAGGCCAGTCAGCATAGAAATAAATCGTTTTGTGATGCCACAAAATGCACTATAGAAGCAAACTGCTCTCATGACGCAGAAGGCAGACAATGAAATCGGACTTACTGAGAGAACACACAGATGATGTCCCCTTCAGTCAGTTCATAAGGAAGCCCTCCTAGAAGAGAAAAGCACATTTCAGTTCAACAAACATTTACCAAGTGTCTATTATATATCATGCGCTAAGTTAGGCACTGGGGGTGCAAAGAAGAGTATGCCACAGGGCCTGCCCTCAGAGAATTCACAGTCTGATGCAATGGCAGAAGCACATATACAGCAGTAATACAGAAAAAGGAGTGACCAACTTTGAGTGGAAAGGTCAGGATCACCACTAACCAAACTAATCAATCCCTCTCATATCTAAACTCTTATGGACAAAGCAGATTGTTTCCAGCACAAAACTCTGCTTCCACAAACATATCTTGAACTCATCTGCTCTTTACCCACAGATTCACAGCTAAGATCGAAAATTAGTTGAAATATGCAAATATTAACCCCACTCACACAGACTAAGGATTATAAAGACAACTGCTAAGTATTTCATTGGAAATAAATTCCCCTACAAATGTTTCCTTCATCACCTGTAAAATGGGGATATTATTACTAACCTCACAGACTGCTATAAGAATTAAATAAAGCAATGACTATAAAGTGCTTAGCACCAAGTCTGGTACAATAACCTGTTTGAACAAACTATCAAATTACTAGATGTAACACAAAGTGAATATAGAGATGGTAATATGGCAATGGACAGAAAGCAGGAGCTAATCAGATGAGGAAAATGAATTCTGAAGGAAAGGGATTGGGATGGGGAGGAGTTAGCTTTAGTATGGGATAGTGGCTAAGACCATAAGTTCTAGAATCCCATAGTTCTGACTGTTCTACTTGCTAGCTGTGTGACCTTAAGAAGTCCATTAACTTCTCAGTGCCTCAGTTTCCCCAGCTATATAACGGGGGAAAGAGAAGAATAATGGTCTGAGACAAAGAAAGACAAATTCGTATGATTTCATTTATATTTGAAATCTAAAAAATAAATGGACAAACGAAACAGAAACAAACTCCTATACATAGAACATTTTGAGGGCTGCCAGATGGGAGGGGGAATGGGTTAAAAAGTGGAAGGGATTAATATGTACAAATTGCCAGTTATAAAAACAGTCACAAGGATGTAAAATACAGCAGAGAATAAAGACAATATTGTAATAACTATGTATGGTGTCAGAGGGTACTAGACTTATTGGGGTGATCATTTTGTAAGTAATATAAATGTCTAATCACAATGTTGTACACCTGAAACTAGTATAATATTGTATGTCAACTGTAATCGAAAATTTTTAAAAGTTATAAAATAGTAATAGTCTGAGAAACAAAGTGGCAAGATTCTTAGTAATGTCAATGGCAGTAACTATCAGAGCACTGATTTGGCAGGGAGAGCAACTTGACATGGGGGAGAAAAGAGATATGGAAAACTGATTTATGGGCAGACAGCAGAAAGAAATAAAGCGGGTGATGAATGTCGGGAGGATTAAAGGGCGGAAACGCTCAAATGATAGGAAGCAGGTCAGGAAAGAATTAGGAGCACTGCGGAAGAAAGATGTGAATCTCACCAAGGAAGATCCAGGCGCTGTCTTTGTACTCGGAGTGCCAGGACACGTTATCCGCCACACCAAGCTGGACCTCACGCTCATTCAGCTCATTGATCAGCTTCACTTTAGTTAAAGGGCTGCACAGGGGGTGGAAAAACGGACAAGTAAATGCGGCCTGGCCCGGGGTAAGGGAGAGCAAAACTAGGGGACTGGTTTTCTAGTCTCTGAGCCACTCCCGCCCCTGGGCCGGAGAGAACACCCCAGCCCCAGTGGGACAACCGTGAGGGCCCGGCCCCAACCGTCCCCATCCTTGGAGAGAAGCTGAAGCCTTACTTACTTCATCTCCACAGGTTCGCGCTCAGCACTGACGCAACGGACTTCCGGGCGAGGCTGCACTGCGCATGTACGGCGCAGGCGTTGTGCGCCCACTGGACTAGGCGGAGCTCAAGCCGCGCCGGAAGAGCTCGGCCGCACAGGCACAAGGCGCCTGCGCACCAGCTCCGGCAAAAGTGGTTTTATTCTTGAGTGGGTTCGCTTTTCCGGAGGCTCTTTCATTGGTACCTTGCTTCCTCCCTTTGTGAAATGGGGCAAGGGTGAGAGCCTGGTCAACTGCAAGACCCCCAGCTCCTGGACGACGCCTGGTATTGATTGGGTTAGCTATAAATGTTTACTGAATAAAGACTGAAAACGATGCCTGATATGGCAACTTTAGCCCTAGCCTTAGCTCCCGTGCAAACACCCACTTGGCCTTCACTCCCACACTCCCAGCCACTCGCGTTCTCCCCCGCTCCTCCCTCCCCCCCTCCCCCGCTCCTCCCTCCCTCCCCCCCTCCCCCGCTCCTCCCTCCCTCCCCCCTCCCCCTCCCCCGCCCCTCCCCCCTCCCCCGCCCCTCCCCCCTCCCCCGCCCCTCCCTCCCCCCCTCCCTCCCTCCCTCCCTCCCTCCCTCCCTCTCTCTCTCTCTCTCTCCCTCGCGCTCTCTCTCTCTCTCTCTCTCTCTCTCTCTCTCTCTCTCGCTCTCTCGCTCTCTCTCTCACACACACACACACACACAAAGCATCCCTGTTCAGGAGTTAACGGCAGAAAAGTGAAGAATACTTGTGAGAAGGTAGATCTTTTTTGTCCCTCAAATTCCAATGCATAGGCAACTGACCAGCTGGTCACCATAGGCTTAATGGCATACCCAGATTTGTGTGAAAGCTGCTACACTCACCCAGTTCCATCATCTCTCTCCTACTTAGGCAGGAAGCAGAAATTAATATTGTTAAATTGATACCTAACAATTGAGCAGATAATGCTAGGTTATGTGCTAAGCAATTTGCATGTATTGGCCCTCCATCCTCACAAAAACCCCATAAAATCTATAGTTACCATCCCCATTTTACAGAGGGAGAAACAGGTTTGAAGGAGTTAATCAGCTTGAAAGGTACTCTTCCTCTACCCATCAGATCTGGTTGATTTAATGAGCCTTACTGAGCATCTATTACTCTGGTACAGCAAGTCTGCAGACAGGAGTGTAAGGTTGGGCTCTTTGCCCTCAAGGAGCTAATAATATCCTTGAGGAGACAAGATATAGTCGCTTGATAGATGTTACCCCAGAAATAATCAGGAATGCATAGAAGAGATGCTGGCATATAATATGTGATTTAAGCCATATTAAAGATTTGAATCCATCTTGCATGTGTCCACATCAATATCTGGTCTCAGACCATGCATGGCCTAAAAATGAAGGGCCAGAGTAGTTCTCTGTGCAGACCTAGCTTTAGGCCCTTCATAAAAGCACTCTGATGATGATGGTGATGATGACAACTGTATCCTCAATGGCTCACCATGTACACAAGTCCTGCCAAGAAGCAGAACAGAGGCTGTCCACCCAAGGACAGTTTCTCTTCATTCATTCTCTGCCCCTCCTCCACTCTAACCCAGCTATTCATTAACTTTGTAGAATTATCTTGGCAATGAAAACTAAACAGTGACAGGTTGCATATGTGTTTTATCTGCTCCCAGGAATCTTAGGTTGCTTAGTTGTAGGGTTGAAGTAGCCACTGTGAAGTGGTAAACTAACATGCAGCATTATCTGGTTGGATTCTTCAGGCCACTGTGAAATGACAAAATTGAGGCTACACCTGGGCCTTGCCCATTAGAGTTCAAAAGGAAGCTGAAGAAAAAAGGAGAGTAAGACCAATCAAAAGGAAGGAATATTTAGGTTGAGAACATGAGAAGACTGCTACTATACAGTGATTTCAGCAGAGATTTTCTGAAGGTAGGAGAGCTGAAAACTCCCAATTTGGGACATCTCAATGGATGTACTTGCAATTGGTAGGAATTGGTAGGTAAGATGATGCCTATAGATTTTCATAAATCTGAGTGGAAAGGGGATAAGGGTCCAGAGGACTCTCTGAACTTAATGACTGAAAGGAGGACCAGTGTTTGCCATCCAAGGTGGCTATTAGTGATCACCAATATGCAGAGCTCAGGTTCTGCAGGCAATACTAAGGAAGCCAAAGGCAATCCCCACATTCAAGGAAAGGCTGAACATGTCTAGCCAAATCCATCTCTCCATTTCCCACCAGCACACCACATCCCAAAACAGCTTTCCCTCCTGACTTCCCTATTTCAGGCAATGTTATCACCATTTTCCTGGTTACCCAGGTTCAAAAAAAGGGATGTCATATTTCAGTCTTTCCTAGTCCTCACCCAAAAATATCTATCCAATCCCCAAGTCCTAATAATTACACTACTGTGGTGTCTATACAATGCATCTTGTCCAGTCACAGTTTGGTTCTGAGACATTATCACATGCCTCCTAGCTCTTTCCACTACTCCCCACCTTCAGCCAGGCTACACTTCTATTCACTCCTTTGAGGGCCCCTTTCATTATTTAACCTAGACACCTGTGCTGAGAGAACCCCATACCGCTGGGCCACTGTCCTGTCTGAATGAAACCTGCCCAAGCTCCAAACTCTCATAAAGGCATCTCTCATGCAGCAAAACTTTTCTAACGTCACCAGCCCTCAGTGATGGTTCCCACTTCTGAATTCTGCAGCATGTCACAACTCCTTTATTTTCTCCACCAAGAAAGACTGTGATATCCTAGATGGTAAAGGCTCTGCATTTTTAAGCCCTCAGAACCTCAGATTTCAAACATTTTCCTGCACACATAGCAATCAACCAATACACTTATTGGTTAATGAAATTGAAAATACACACACCTATGGTTACCTTTAGGGAAACAGATGAGTATACGGAGAGAGAGGCTTTTATTTTCCCTTTTTTTCCTTTCTATACTGTTAGAATTTTCTTACCTTTATCCAGATATCACTTACATTTTTATTGCCATATTATCTTGGTAGAGAAATCATGACCTTTATTTTCTCATTTTTTTTCTTTTATGCATTCATTTAACAAATATCTATTGAGCAACTACTACATGCTAGACACTGTTCTAGGTGCTGGGGTTGTAACAGTAAACAAGGCAAGCAGAGTTTCTGTCCTCATGGAGTTTACATTCTTGTTGGGGAAGAAGGAAAATAAACATGTAAATATATATCCAATGTTGATAAGTGCTATGAAGGAGAAATAAAGCAGGGTAAGAGGACACAGAGTGGCAGAGTGTTGCTATCTTACAAAGGGTTATTGGGCAAAGAAGGCCTCCCTGATGAAGTAACATGGAGGCGGAGACCTGCAAGAAGATGGAAAGCAAGCTATGGGGGTATCTGGGAGAAGGCTGTGCCAGTAAGTACAAAGGCCCTGTGAAACAGAGGTGTGTTTGAGAAACAACAAGGAGGCCAGAGTGGCTGGAGAGGAGCAGGCCAGGGGGATAAGGACAGGAGATTTTTGTTTATTTAACAAAATCTGATTTAGTACCCACCATGTATCAGACACTGTTCTAGGTACTTTACACACATTAATTTACTTCTCACAACAATTACGTAGACATTATCTCCATTTTGCAGATGAGTAAACTGAGGTACACAGAGGTTAATTCACTTGTCCTAAGTCACACAGCTAGTAAATGGCAGAGCCAGGATTTGAATCCAGGTAGTATGGCTCCAAAGTCTGCATCCTTAGGCACCATGCACAGGGTAAGTGGGGGTGATGGGAGCAAATCAGACAGGGCCGTGTTGTGTAGTAACTTTGGATTTTACTCAATGTGAGGTGAGAAGCCACCAAAGGATTTTAGTCTGAGTTACATTTTAGCAGGATCGCCTTGGCGGCAGATTGGGAGGGGCAGGGGGAGAGTGGGCTGGGGGTGACTAGGGTAGAAGCAGGAAGACTAGTTAGGAAGCTATGCAATAATTCAGGCAAGAGATGATGGTGGTTTGTCTCAGGGTGATAGCAAAGGAGGTGGTGTCCCATGCTAGTATGTTTTTAAGCTAAAAATATATTTAAAACATAATTAAGAACACACCTGACACCATCATAAAGGCATATCTTGAGTTTGTGAGTGCTCAGGTACTGGGCTAGATGCTGGAGATACAGCAGTAAACACGACCATAATACTTAATCCCTGCCCTGGACCAGCTCACAGTGTTGCCAGATAGTTACATATATGAATAAATATGACACAAAGGGATGTCATAATGAAGGTATGAGTGAAATACTATTGTAACCAGATGAGGAATTGTTTAATTCTGACTACTGTGGGTCAGAGAGACTGGGGGTAGGAAGCAGATTGTCAGAGAAAGCTACAGCGAGGCAGGTGACAGTTTAATTGGGTCTTGAAGGCAGTCACCATGTAGATGAAAGACAGCGGATGGGTGCCATGCAGAGAGAACATTTCGAGCAGAGGAACCAGCAGAAGAACCTCCAGAGACAAGAGCATTAAAATGTGAAAAGTGTATGGTATGACCAGGGGATATGAGGGGGTAGGGCATCCCATGAAGATGGAAGAGTTCAGGCCATTTTGTGAAGGGCTTTATAGATGAAACCAAGAAATTCAGATTCCAGCCTGTAGGCAATGAGAAGTGATTGTATGGCTCAATCATTCAGTCATTTGGCCAACCAACATTTATCCATAAAGACACATGCGCAGCTTTATTTACGGTTTCCAAGACATGGAAACAACCAAATGTTTGTTAAACTTGGCAAGAGTGGAAGTGAAATCAGGGACATGTGGGTCAAAGTTTATGGGGATAATTCCATGAAGAAAATAGTGTACAAATGGATTAAACGTTTTTCTTAGGGGAGAGAACACGTCACTGATGAAGAGAGGTCAGGGTGGCCAGTAATGAGCAAAACTGACGAAAACATTGCAAAAATTCATTGAATTGTGCATCCAAATTGTCAGCGGACTGTGAGAAGCATAGCAGACCAAGAAAACATTGATAGAAAAACAGGAAAATCTTTACTGAAAATCTTGGCATGAGACAGGTGTGTGCAAAAATGGTCCTGAAGGAGCTTTTATATCAGGACAATGCATTAGTTCACATTGCACTGTCTGTGAGGGAATTTTTAGCCAGTAAACAAATAAGTGTATTGGAACACCCCCCCTACTCACGTAATCTGGCCCCCACTGACTTCTTTCTTTCCCCAAAGATAAAGGAAATAACACTAGTACAGATGGAAGAAAATAAAGTAATAAAAGAGGCAATAGCAAGAATGGAAAAGCAGGACCAGTAAGATAAATGGAGAGGTATACGTGAGTACAGATTTATATATTTCCTTGGGCTTGGAGTAAAAATGATCCTCATTTTCCACAATCACTAGGCTTTAGCAACAAGAATAAAAAAAGGAGTGGGGGCTTCTACTTAATCTCAGCTCAAGCACCTTAAAAATAAACAACCAACCAAAAAAAAAAAAAACACCAAAGCACAAAAATGTCAACTTGAAGCTCAGAAATAACATGATGTGCAAAGGCACAGAAGCACATAACTGGCAAGAAAAGGGAACAACATGTATTCTCTATGGTTGATATGAGACAGGACAAACTCTTGCTGGCTGTCCCACACAAGGTGCTGTTTCCAACAGCTACGGCTTACAAGCTGTGTGTCCTTGGGCAAATAAGTCACCCACTCTGTGCACCCTGGTTTCCTCATCTGTGAAACTGAGGTTTTAAAAGCACCTACTTTACAGAAATGTAAGGATGAAATGAGAATCCATATTATATATTTAGCACAGTACTCAGCACTTAAGGGCCCCATAAATATATAATTGGTGCAAGAAGGCTCGGATGCTCCCAGAAGGCTAAGGCTATTTCTCAAAGTGTCTCCCACTTCAAAAAGAGACTAAAGCCTCAAATACTGATTTTCCTACACTGTCTTGCCCTACTCCACTTGCCCTACTCCATTTCTCCCACTCCACACACACAGGTAAAAACAATATGAGCAAATCCATATATATAATGTATATTTACATATATAAATTTACACATATAAATTTACAGTGTATTTAAAATATATACATATATAAATATATATACATAAATATATATACACATACAAATATATATTAATACATACAAATATATATCCAAATACATATATAAATATAAATATACACTGCATTTTTGAGTGGTCTGAAAAAAGCCTTTGCAAAATGGTGTCTGAGTTGGAATAAGGAGGGGGAGTTTTGAGGTTGCTTTCTTTTGAAATTCTCACTGTGAAAATATATAAAAAGTCAGAAGTAGTCAGAGTAAATTGTGAAAGTGTCTCTTCAGCCCCCCACCAATCTTACCCCCTCCTCAAAGTTATTCACTTTCTGTTAACCATTTCCTTTCTATGCATTTATATACACATATAGATGGGGTTTGGGGTTTTATTTTCATAAGTGAGCCCAGACAGTACATATTGATGTGTGACTTTATCAATCAACAATACGGCTTGAGGTCTCTGTTTCAGGACATATAAACTTTATCCCATTTTTTACATGGCTGCATAATATTTTATGGTAATGGATGTACCAGTCTAGTCATTCAGGAGGAGATAGTAAATATCACTGCCGCCTTTGTCCTTGAGCAAGATGCAGCTACATCACAGGCAAGTGGCTGGTCCAGGCACCACAAGAAATCAGGCACAACTTGTCTGGGACATCTTTCTAAAGCTCCTCTGCCACGGGCCTAGTTCCAAAATTGAGCTGTGGTGAAGCCTAGTACCTCCACTCCTATTCCAGCTGAAACTTCTGGTCCCAGGTCCCATGCCCTCAGGGGGGATGAAGTACCCTTTTGCATCCTTGTTGACAGCCCAGTATGTCCAGCCTTTAATGTGTTCATTAGGGGATAGTTTAACCAGAGAATAACCCCTCTCGTCCTTTCCTTTCCTTCTTGCCTTGTGGATACTTCACTACAGAGACTCTGAGAGCCCTCAGCCCACTGCAGTGGGGCAGGAATGTAAGGATTGGCAACCATCCTCCCAGAAAGGAACCATGTTCTCTGTGGCCTTGACCTCCTGGCATAGGTACACCCTTAGGACGCACAGCTGAGACCATGTGGTGGTGTGGGAAAGGGGGTAGAAAAGACCAAAGTTGGACACAGAGGTGGAGGTAGCTAAGAAAGAAGGGAGGGAGCTGAGGAGGGAAAACGACTATGGGTGCCCATCAAAAACAGATTATGTAGGGACTGAAAGAAAAATCGGGAATAAATTTTACACCACTGCAGGAATTCCCTCTGAGGCCCTCCTGACAGTTGGGCATTCGGCCTCTGCTTGCATATGAGGTCTGACAATTAAGTTCGTGAACTCATCCTAGAAAAAGTGCTACATACTTCATTGCTGAATATCACTTACCTTCGAAGTACTCCCCTTGGGAAGCTATGCACTGATGCCAGTGCCTAGTCCACACTTCAAAGCAATTTTGGAATTCTTTTTCTGGAATGGTCATCAGAGCTGTCATCATATTACCCTTAATGTCCTGAATGTCATGAAAATGTCTTCCTTTCAATATTTCCTTTATCTTTGGGGAAAGAAAGAAGTCACTGGGGGCCAGATTATATGAGTAGGGGGGGGTGTTCCAATACAGTTATTTGTTTACTGGCTAAAAATTCCCTCACAGACAGTGCAATGTGAGCTGGTGCATTGTCCTGATGTGAAAGCTCCTTCAGGACCATTTTTGCACACACCTGTCTCATGCCAAGATTTTCAGTAAAGATTTTCCTAACTGTTTCTCTATCAATGTTTACTTGGTCTGCTATGCTTCTCACAGTCCACTGACAATTTGGACACACGGTTCAATGAATTTTTGCAATGTTTTCGTCAGTTCTGCTCGTTACTGGCCACCCTGACCTCTCTTCATCAGTGACGTGTTCTCTCCCCTCAGAAAAACATTTAATCCATTTGTACACTGCTATTTTCTTCATGGCATTATCCCCGTAAACTCTGACCCACATGTCCCTGATTTCACTTCCACTCTTGCCAAGTTTAACAAGAAATTTAATGTTTGTTGCTCTAATTCAAGGAGCTCAGACATTCTGGCAATGGCACACAAAAACATGCAACAATAATGAACGCCACTCAGCAAGACACCTCCACATGTTGACACGAACACAGCTGTGAGACACTGATATACCAAGCTTATGAGACCATACTGAGCTGTTTGTACAGTGCTGCCAATGTAAGTGCACAGTGGCAAGTTCACAAACTTAATTGTCAGATCTTGTACTTCCAATGACAGGGAGCTCACTGTTTTCCAAGGGTGCCTAGATTAGTTTAAATCAGCTTGTGAGTTCATGAGAGGACAAGACAGAAAGAGGAAAGTGAAAAAGGGAAAGAAAGAAAGAAAGAAAGAAAGAAAGAAAGAAAGAAAGAAAGAAAGAAAGAAAGAAAGAAAGAAAGAAAGAAAGAAAGAAAGAAAGAAAGAAAGAGGGAGGGAGGGAGGGAGGGAGGGAGGGAGGGAGGGAGGGAGGGAGGGAGGGAGGGAGGGAGGGAGGAACAGGGAGGGAGGGAGGGAGGGAGGGAGAGAGAGAGGGAGAGAGAGAGAGAGAGAGAGAGAGAGAGAGAGAAAGAGAGAGAGAGAGAGAGAGAGAGAGAGAGAGAGAGAGAGAGAAAGAAAGAAAGAAAGAAAGAAAGAAAGAAAGAAAGAAAGAAAGAAAGAAAGAAAGAAAGAAAGAAAGAAAGAAAGAAAGAAAGAAAGAGAGAGAGAAAGAGTCTAGGGAATGTGTAAAGGAAGAACAGAGTAAGAAGAGCAGCTGTCGGAGGATGGAGGGAGAAGAGACCTGGGCAGGAGAGAATACTGATGTGGTGGGCAGCATAGTCCTCCCCCAAAGATGTGCGTGTCCTAATCCCCAGAACCTGTGATTATTCTACTTTACACGGCAAAAAGGACATTGCAGATGTGATTAGGTCAAGGATGTTGCAATGGAGAAGATATCATGGATTATCTAGGTAGACTTGATGTAATCACATGGGTCCTTAAAGAGAGAGGCAGGAGGGTCAGAGTCAGAGAAAGAGATATGATTATGGAAGGAGAGGTCAGAGTGATGTGCCATGGGCCAAAGAATGTGGGTAGTCCCTAAAAGCTGATAAAGGCAAGGAAGTTGTCCTCCCCTAGATCCTCTCGAAGGAATGCAGCCCTGCGAACACCGTGATTTGAGCCCTGTAAGACCTGGTTCAGACTTCTGACCTCGAGAACTGTAAGATAATAAATTTGTGTTATTTAAGCTACTAAGTTTGTAGTAGTTCGTTACAGCAGGGGAAAAAATAAAAACACAAACAAAAACCTAATACAACCAGGCACCTGAGAGAGAGAGAAAAAAAAGGAGAACTTCAATGTACATACATACAGATCACCTGGAAAGCTTGTTCAAATGCAAGCTCTTCTTCAGTAGGTCTTGGGCAGGGCCTGACATTCTGGATTTCTACCAAGCTCTCATACTAATGCTCCTGATCCGATACACAGACTAGAAGACACACAATAAAAATACCTGTGTAACATTTTACAGTTCATGAAGCCCTTTCACATCCATCATACCTCATTTTATCATCCCCCCAACCCTGTGATGTAGGTATTATAGTCCCCATGTTACACATGAGGAAGCCAAAACTAAGTCAGAGAGGTGAAGTCATTTGTCCAAGCAAAATCACATAGTATCAGGCCAGCACACAGGTGTACTGAATTCAGAGTCTCTTTTCCCATTGGACAGTGGTTCTCACCCCTTGCTGAATATTTGAATCATCTGAGGAACTTTTAAAACTCCAGATGCATAGATCACAGCCCATACTAATGACAGCAGAATCTCTTGGTGTGTGACCCAAATGTAAGTATTTTTGGACTCCCCAAGTGATGCCAAGCTAAGGTGAAGAATCATATCACTAGAGCAGTGGTTTCCAAAGTGTGGTCCCCAAAGCAGCAGCAGCAGCATCACCAGGCAACTTGTTGGAAATGCGGATTCTCTAACCCACTGCAGACCTAATGAATTCAAAATTACTGGGGTGAGGTCCAAGAATCTGGGTGTTAACAAACCCTCTAGGGCAGGGGTGTCAAAACTTTTTTCAACGTTTTTTCCCAAGGGCCATATGCGGTAAAATACACAAACAGCCGGGCCACTCACTCGAGGTGAAGTACGTATTTTCTCACCTGGTTTATTTAAGTAAACTAAATACATTTTTGGAATTTGCTGTGGGCCAATTAACAATGGATTGCGGGCCGCAGTTTTGACACCCCTTCTCTAGGAGATTCTAATGTACTCTCACGTTAGCATGGACTTGAAAAGGGCCATCTTGACTTCATGCGTGGAGTCTAGGACTGGGGAAACAAAAGCATACCTTAGATCCAAGTATCAAATTAGGCCAGGTTCTAAGCAACTGAAATCAGCCTCCTAATAGACGTGCCTAAGAATAAGAACTGTTCTCAGACTGGCAATTGGAATACCAAGTCCCCACACCATAGCCTTTCTGATCATTTGTAGGAGAGGCATCTGCCAAAGGCCCTCTCAGACTGTCAAAACATCCTGGAATATATTTGCCTCCAACTCTGCACCTTGCTCCACTCCCTTACTTAAAACACTAACCTTTCCCATTTGTGCTCTCAGCTGAAATGAGTAAATAAGCTTCTAACGCTCTTCTCCCCACCCTTCTCTTCTTGGTATCCAAGATGAGAGTAGCAAGCAAAAGGTTAGTTCTAATGTACCTGAGCAAAGGGATATACAACCTACAATAGGAGTGACTTACACAGCCAACCTCCCTGAGCTCATCTCACCTGCCTCAGCAGCACTGCCACCCTTTGGCCTAACCCTATCCCTGGGAAATGTTAAATTCTACAACAAACATTACAGCAGACACTTTCAAGGATGCAGCACACCTTCTTTTCTGTCAGGTCTACAGGTTCAAGAAAGGCAAGGCTGGCAGGCACTACTCATGACCAGAAACATGGACCAACGTGATGCAAGAAAGGGTCTCAATGAGTGTACCCTACAAGCACAGCTTTAGACAGGGATGGGCTCTATTCTAAACAAAATGAAGGCTATTAACAATTACTGGCTTTGTTTTTCCTGCCCTTCTGAATCCTCAACTAATTGAGTTCCAAGGGATAAGAAATAGGGGAACAGCACACCCTATTTAAGAAAATTATTATCTGAGGTATTAGGAAGCAAAAGATAAGAAACAGCTTAAATGTGTGGTAACTCCTGAAACTATGCCGGGCCCTGAAATAGTTTGCCTTCCCTCACTTCCCACTTCAACTGATTATGATCATCTTGCTTAAAAGTAGTCATAATAGCAACTGACAATTAGTTATTAAGCAAATGCTCGATTAAATTGAGATTAGTTAAGCTAGTGCTTGGGCTGAGGAAGAAGTGGAAATTTAATATCAAGCTATGGAGGAAGAAAAAGTGTGATTAGAGTCAATTATATCTTCTGCCAGACAGACCTGCTGAATGCTCCAGTTCCTCCAAGTCCGTGAAGCATCAGTGAAAGGAGAGCGCCTGGCGAGACAGTGTGCACCAGGTACTTGGGAGTTGTCTAGTAACTTGGCTGTTGGAGGGGGAGGGACTAGCTCAGGGCTCAGGGGGAGGTCTGCACTGGGATTGCTGCTTTCAGAGAGCTCAGAGGCAAGAGACTGAGGACTGAAAAAGACGGTGAGTGATTCTTAATAACCAGCAGGATCCCAAAGATGTCAAGCTACCAGCCTGGAATGCCAGTGATGGCCAGAACTGTGCTGCAGCTCTGAATCCACAGCTCCTTCTCCCCCAGCCATTGAGAATTTGAGCTGGAGAGCCAGTATGGCCTGGTAAGTGGAAGTCCTGCCACTTCAAGACATGGAGTCATCTTTCCCATTTGGAGTGATACTTGCTATCCTGGCCTCCCTCATTATTGCTGCTAATGCAGTCGTGGCTATGGCTGTGCTGTTCTTAATCCACAAGAATGATGGTGTCAGTCTCTGTTTCACCTTGAATCTGGCTGTGGCTGACACCTTGCTTGGCGTGGCCATTTCCGGCCTAGTCACAGACCAGCTCTCCAGCCCGGCTCGGCCCACACAGAAGACGCTGTGTACTCTTCGGATGGCATTTGTGACTTCCTCCGCAGCTGCCTCTGTCCTCACAGTCATGCTGATTGCCTTTGACAGGTACCTTGCCATCAAGCAGCCCCTCCGCTACTTCCAGATCATGAATGGGCTTGTGGCTGGGGCCTGCATTGCCGGACTATGGCTGGTGTCTTATCTCATTGGCTTCCTCCCACTTGGAGTCCCCATATTCCAGCAGACCACCTACCAGGGGCCCTGCAGCTTCTTCGCTGTGTTTCATCCGCGCTTCGTGCTGACGCTCTCCTGCGTTGGCTTCTTCCCAGCTCTGCTCCTCTTTGTTTTCTTCTACTGTGACATGCTCAAGATTGCTTCCATGCACAGCCAGCAGATCCGAAAGATGGAACACACAGGAGCCATGGCTGGAGCTTACCGGCCCCCACGGACTCCCAGTGACTTTAAGGCTGTCTGCACTGTGGCTATTCTCATTGGCAGCTTCACTCTGTCCTGGACCCCATTCCTTATCACTGGCATTGTGCAGGTGGCCTGTCAGGAGTGCCACCTCTACCTAGTGCTAGAACGGTACCTATGGCTTCTCGGTGTGGGCAACTCCCTGCTCAACCCACTCATCTATGCCTATTGGCAGAAGGAGGTGCGGCAGCAGCTCTACCAGATGGCCTTGGAAGTGAAGAAAGGGCTCTCCTCATTCCTCCTCCTCCTCTTTGCCAGGGATGGTGGCCAAGAGGGGTCAGTGGGAAGTTCCTGTCACATCGCCACTATCTCCCACCCACAGCTTGATGACTGAGATGGTAAGGGCAAAGAAATTTTAAAGTGTCTTCTCCCTCCCCTCTCTGGGTCCCAACTAGGAGATCAAAAGGAACTAGGGGAATGCGAGCACTTGATTCAGGCAGTTGACCACCTCCCATACTCCCTCACCCAAGATTGAGAGGTAACAGGCAGGGTGCTGACTTTCTTCTGTAATCAGTTTCCCCATTTGCCAATCTCCATTCCTCCTTGTCCTTCTCTTGCAATGAGTCTGTTTCTCCTGTATAAATATACTTAAAACAACAAATGTACTACTGTAAAGATGCCTGAAGGTTACATCGTTTTTGAATACACTAGAGCAGCACTGTCTAATAGAAATATATTGAAAGCCACATATACAATTTAAAATGTTCCAGTAGCCACATTTTTAAAAGGAAAAGAAACCGGGAAATTAATGTTAATGTTTCATTTAACCCAATATCTTCAAAACATTATTTCAATGTAATCAATATAAAAATTATTACACTATATTTTTCATGTTGTCTTTGAAGTCTGGTGTGTATTTTACTATCACAGAACATCTCAATTCAAACTAGCCACATTTCAAATGTTTAATAGCCACGTGTGGCTAGTGGCTACCATATTGGACAGTACAGCACTAGAGAAATGAGGTTCTATTCTTTGTAACTGTTTACTAGAGTGACTGCTTTGGTAAAGTGAGGAGTCCCGCCTGCCCCCGTGTAAGTCAGACATTTTAAGTGATGTTTGCATAAAATGTAGAAACTTGTATTAGATTGCAAAGCTTGTATTTTCCCAAACTTCATGGTATTCAAAACAGTGTTTCTTTGGGAAATGGCCTATCTTGTGATTATTTCTGCTGTTATCCTTCCCAATCCCTACATTTCTAACTTAGTGGTCCCCCTTCCCTCACTTGGCTTCTGCCTTCATTTGTAGCTACTTGCTGATGACAATGCTGAACCACAAATTCTGAGACACTGGCAGGGAAGGAAGAGGGAAAAGGGGTAGGTATCAAGAAAAGCACTGCCAAGCTCTCCACATTGGACCCACTTTGGTCCTCAGAGTTTGACCTTCTTCCATTTACTGCCAAACTTTCATTTTCCTAATAAACTCAGTCGCCTAAGAGGATGTCTCCAAAATGGCTCAGAGCAGCTGAGGAGCATGTGCCTCTTCCTGCTTTCTGTGTTTATAGAAAATCGCTGTTGGCAACTGGCATTATGCTCAGGATCCCTCTGGGAAACCCTCGCAGCAGAAAGTCAAGAACAGAGTGGGGAAGAAACCCAGGAACCACCCTCAGCCTCCCTGAGTTTCCCTGTAATCCTTTCCTCAATCTCCTGGTCTCCATAGTAGATTCCTAGAAAGCTTGTCTCCTAAGGCCCTAAACTAGATGATCTCCATAGAAAGCTGCTGAATGGACAAGAGAGCAAGACGAAACCTCAACAGTATGGATTAATTTGTCTGGGATTTGGTGTCAAAACAACCTTGGAAGGTTAACCCCTCCATATCTCTAAAATGATGGCCTGAGGATGCATTTGAGTCCAATGCGTAAAGGCTAATTCGAAGAGGCCTGTGAACATTTACATTCAAATCTCAAACTGTAATGTTCAGAACCTGGATGGAATCTGGTCATCTTCCTCTCAGAAGAATGGCACGCCATCATGTTTTGCATTTGGGTTTTAATTATGCTTCAGTCTTAGATTACTCCCAGCTTGCCTTCCCTCAGTTGTTCAGAGGTGAATGATCCTCCCTTTCAATTTCTGTACTCTTGAAAATACCCTTCACCCTCTACCTTCAACACAAATGGCCCGTTTCTCACTAATCTATTCTAATACACATCAACCCTGCTTTGGGTTGATCTTTTTGCAGTTGCCCTACTTACCACTCTGGCCCAGAGGAGGACCGTTGTTTGCCTTCGTCACAGTAGGCTTTGTGTTCATACAACTGAAGAACTTTTTGGCTCTCAAGTGGATGATGGAAGCCAATATGTTTTGAAGTGCTGAACACCCAGCAAGTAGCAGTTACACCAGCAAGAAGGAACACTCTTGGATTGGGTTATGAGTTACTGGGAACTAGGTAAAACACAAACAGTAACTGGCTTTTTGGGGGGGGAAATTGAAAGCAGGTTCAAATCAATGCCCTCATTATTGGTGGTTCAAAGCTTAATTTCCTGGCCTTGATGAAAAGGACTGATCTTGCCAAGGTAACACAAACAAAGTAGAATGCAAATTTAGTTACAGGAGAAAGGCAGGAGTTGAGGGAAGCTAGGTGATTGTTGTATTATTAGGATCAGTCTAAGAAGCACTGTTATCCCTGGGAGTCAGTATGTGCAGTGGAAAAATCACAGGCTTTGAAGTCCAACAGACCAGAGTTCAAATTATGATTCAGTCATTTAAATTCTCAAAGTTTCCTCATTTGTAAAATTGGAATAATAATGCCTACCTTATAAGGTTATACTGAGGATTAACTCTGATAATGTATGTGAAACATGTCTAGTAAACTACAGCACATTGTTAGTGCTCAGAAAATGTTCTTTCTCTTCCTTAAAAATCCTGAAGAATAGGGGCGGCTGGATGGTTCCATGGTTAGAGCGCGAGCTCTGAACAACAGGGTTACCAGTTCAATTGCCACGTGGGCCAGTGAGCTGCACCCTCCACAATTACATTAAAGACAATGAGCTGCCGTTGAGACCCTGGAAGGGCGGCGAGATGGCTCAGTTGGTTGGAGCGCAAGTTCTCAACAACAAAGTTGCCAGTTCAATTCCCACATGGGATGGTGGGCTGCGCCATCCACAACTAGATTGAAGACAACGAGCTGCCGCTGAGCTTCTGGAGGGGCAGCCGGATGGCCCAGTTGGTTAGAGTACAAGCTCTTTACAACAAGGTTGCCGGTTCAATTCCCGCATGGGATAGTGGGCTGCACCCCCTGCAACTAAAGATTGAAAACGGCAACTGGACTTGGAGCTGAGCTGTGCACTCCACAACTAGATTGAAGGACAACGACTTCGGCTCTGGAGAATCACACTGTTCCCCAATATTCCCCAATAAAATAAAATAAAATTAATTTAATTTAATTTAAATAAAAAGAATAAAACTTCCAGCTGACCAATTTATGGGAGTCCATCATATCTGCAGATGTTGTGACCTCCATGGCAAGGACAATTAGTCTCTGAACTGTGAATTCCTCAACGCCTAAATAAGGTTTTTGAACATGAGTGATGAGAGATGACTCAGCTTGAAAAACACAAAATATAAATCTAATACCTTAGCAGGATCAAGATAGAGCAGATACATACAAGGTGCTATTATCATACACTTGGGTTTATGAGTAACTGCAATTAAAAACACTATGCTTAAAAGAGCAGAGATACAGAATGCTATGCAAAAGCCTAATAGCTTTCCTTGACGCAGGCTCCCTCACAGATAAGGGAATGCGCTGGAGAAGAAACATTTAGGTTTCATTCACATATCCAATGTTGTGTCCAGATGAACCTGCAAAAAAAGCCAGATCCTGTTCGGTAATCTGATCAAAATAGCCTAAAGATATTAAGACCGTGTAGGACAAAATGTAGGTCAATTGGTCCCATTTATAATTTACAGGAACAGCTTATTGTGAATTTGTTATAAAAACTGTGATATGACTAAGTTTTATACTGATTCTTCGGGTAGCTAACGTTATGCATAGCAAATCTCAGTTTGAAGATTAATCTCAAGAACGTAAGAATAAATAAAACTATAAAAAAAAAAGAACGTAAGAATACACAGCACTCTGTCCATGGGCATTTTGAGTGGTCTCACAAGTGTTAGAGGCAGGTTTCCCTAATCTACCCACACTCTCCTGCTTGTCCACATGACCAATAAGCCCATCTCTTGGCTAGCTAGAGTTAGCCGTGGGTTATCTTTTCACTGTATGGAGAACTGTTCACTGGTTCAAATGGGAAATTAACTCATGACTTCGATTTCATTCTCATGTAGTCACTGGCCAAACTGAATAGAGACCAATGAAAGCAGCAGGCATGAGCGATACTTCAAAGATACATACAGAACAAGAGGAAACATGGTTTTGATAGCTGGGCAACAAGAGCTGCAACAGACCTAAGGCCAGACCACAACTCGCTGCCGTCAGCCTCTCAATTATTTTGTGACTCCTTCCTTCAGTACCCTCAATGTCATCCTTCAAACCGCTGACTGATCTGGAACCTTTTACTTTTAATTTTAAAAACCTACATTTGTTATCTCTGCAGTCATATAAACTCCATGATGGTACCTACAGATGTGAAGTGTCAATCATTCATTCATTCATTTATTCATCTGTATCCATCTGTCTTACCTACCCCACAAACATTTATTCAGTGCTAGGTATTAAACTTGCCCCAGCTTTGCTGGGATTTCTGTTAGAGATATATATTGATGTATACATATTTTTCATTATTCTTTTCTGATTACAAAAGCAATTTTTTTTCACTTGAGAAATTTTTGAAAATACATAAAGGTACCCATAAGTGTACCACCCAGAGATGATCACTGTTATTCTTCATCCATTTTCTTCACTTAACATTCTATTGGGCATTTTTTCTGTCATTAAGTTTTCTTCAAAAAAAATGACTTGTAATGGTTGCATGTTTCAACATAAGTATATAATATTTTAACCATTTCCCTATAGTTGTACATTTATGTTATTTCCAATTTCTCAGTGTTATCATACCACTATAAATACCCTTGTGTATAAATCTTTGGCACATCTGTTTAAGTCCTTAGTATAAATTCTCCAAAGCAGTGTTACTAGGTCAAGGAGCATTGAACATTTATAAGACTTCTGATTCATATTTTTGCTGGCATTTCTTGAAGTGTAATGTTTCCATAGGATATCTGATAAGTCAAAAGCAAGCCATAAATTAACAGGCCACAGTGATATATCTCAAAGAAATAAAAGTGCATGACTTCTCAAAAGCATAAACTACACCGAGAGGGTGTATCCAGTTGTTTTTTATTGATATGTCCTACTGCTAAACCTAAGCTGCAAATTTACTAATAGGACACAAAACAGTACAACTACATCATCAATATAGCACTATGTGATATCCAGATACTGATTTCAATATGTTTCACTCTTAAATTTTTATGAGGTAATTGCTTTGTGCAATGCCATAAAATGCTAAGGCACGAGAATATGAAAACTTGATCACATGGAGCCAGGAGTCAGGTCTTGTTTCAGTTGAGCCTTGAAGCTGTAGTCTCGCAGCCTTGCTGAAAGGAAAAGATGAGCTCCACCTAATGGATCGACTATGGCCAAGTAAAGTGCATGAGAGCTGAAAATGCTCCTACCCAGCCATATGTTCACTGGATTTATAAGCTGTTGGGACCATAATCAGCCACTGGGCACAAAGAGCCCTCTTATAAGGAGTCCTAGAAACGACTAATGCAGCTGCTAAGGGTCTCAGAGTCTGTTTTAATGCACAAAGCAGTTCCTGTTTTTTTCAAAATGCCTTCTATACAACTGGGCAGGCAAGATTCATTTGCCCCAGAGCACTGGAGAGACTAAAACCATGTAAGACCAAGAGCCTAGAGGGTGTCTCTTTTATTTGTTTAGATTTTATTTTATTTGGTGTATGTTGCCCAACAATCCTGTGACTGAATCATATTTCCCATTTACTATAATAAATCCACATCAGTTCCAGCTCTGCCTCAATTGTGTTGACACTAAGGCACTAAAAAGCTTATAAACATGCTGAGATAACAGTTATTGGTGCAGTAAAATGCCACACTGTCTTACAAAACTGTTCACTGTGCTTTTACCACTCATTGTATTTTTACAGATTTGCCCACTGAGCCATTTAACAAATACTAAAGTACTTCCTATAGAAAAGCAAACTGGTATCACAGCATCCCAGAGGTGGTTTAAAAAGTGAGAAAACTAAACTGATAGCTGAATGGCTAGAGGTTATTTCAAATGTGAAAACAGACTCTTAATCCAAAATTCCAACTAGTACTTTACGATTACCAAGTCCCTTACTAATCTTATACAATGATGTGTTAAATTGTTATTTTTCTTATTTACTAAACAAATGGGGCAGACAAAAATTCATGAAGAGCGTTTATAGTGAGTTACACAGAGCCCAAAATACAACTGAATTCTGACGCTGTGACACGGAATAAAGAAATACCCTTTAATGAAACCTCAGGAATTAAGATGAATGTGGAGTGGACATTCTAAATGAGAAGGTATCAATATATTTGTTCTTTAAAAAAAGCGATTTTATTACTCTAACTTATATGTAAAATCTTAACTGGGCTAGGCTAACAAAAAATATTATCCCTTACATGATATGCGTTAGTGAATAGAAAATAAGTATTTATAATCAGGTTCTTAGTATTAATAGTTTTATCATTCCTTCCATAAATTTGTTTATAAGACTAACAACATACTTCTTTGCACTAGAGGAGAGAGGGCGAGAAGTCTAGCCCCATGTCCACATTACTCAATTTCAAACTAGTGGCATCCATATCAATAAATTCCAGGTTCTTCAATAAATAGTGTAACACACAACAAAAACAAGCTCCTCTGTGTGTGGTGGGCCAGTGATGAAGGAGGTTGTGGAGAAAAAAAGGCCATCAAAATAAAGAGAAGGGAAGCAGTAGAAAGTGGAGAATAAGAGAAAAATGATACATTTGCAGTCACATGTCTCCAGGAAAATAACTTAAATCCAGTATTACAGTTACCTGTCAAAGAGTGACCAACCACGACAACTACTGACCTTCTTTCTCCAAGGGTGCTATAAAGATAAGGAAATTAATGAAATCAATATTCTTTACTGCTCACCTGCCATAAACTTTAAGTGACCCTGGACAAGGCTGAGTCAGTATACCTCTAGCATAGTGATCACAAGCATGGGCTCATAAGCCAGACTACCTAGGTTAGAAACCTGGCTCTACCATTTCCCAGGAACAAATTATTTTACCTTTCCGTGCCTCAATTTCTCATCTGGAAAATAAGAACAGTACCTACCTCATAGGGTGCTTGGAAGTATGTAAACAGAGTTTTATAAACACAATACACTTATAACAGTAGCCGGCACATAAAAGCCACATAAGTGGCTCTTTAGTCTTCTCCCTATTATTATTATATTATCTGAGTTGTCTCATGCTCTAGCCTCTCAAATTAAAAGAAAATAATAATAAAAACTAGAAACGCTAAAAGCTTTTTCATTGTACAGCCTACAGAATGTGATCATTTTATCCCTTCAAATTGGGGTTTCCAGATCACAAATGTCAGTTGTTTGATCTACAGGTTGCTGGTAACATGGGGGAACTTGCTTATTCAAAAGGAAAATATCCATGTGATCATCTTGAATTAATATGAATCAACCTGTATTTTGTTACCAAGCAGCTTCACTGAAATCTTTCACTAGCCATCCCAATCAAGCTAAACCACATGCTGGGCTTAAAAAAAAAAAAAACTTGATTGAGATATAGTTTACATACCATAAAAATCACCTGTGTAAAGCATATAATTCAATGTTTCATAGTATATTTACAGAGTTGTGCAACTATGATCACAATCTAATTTTAGGGCATTTTCATCCCAAAATGAAATTTTATACCCATTAGCAATCCCTCCCCCTCTTACCCCACAGCCATAGGCAACCACTAATTTACTTTCTTTCTTTATTGATGTTCCTAATTTGGATATTTAATTGAACTGGGATCATATAATATGTGGCCTTTTGTGTCTGACTTCTCACATTTATAATAACATCTTCAGTGTTAATCTATGTTGTAGCATGTATCAACACTTCATAAATCTTTATGGCTGCATAATATTCCATTGTATGAATACACCACTATTTGTTTATCCATTCATCAGTTGATGGATATCTGGGTTGTTTCCATCTTTTAGTTATTGTGAATAATGCTGCAAGGGTCATATGGCAATTCTCTGTTTTGCTTTTCAGGAACTGCCCAACTGTCTTCCAGAGGAGCCCATACCATTTTACAACCTCTCCAGCAACGTACGAGAGTTCCAATTTCTTCACATCCTCTCCAACTCTTGCTATTGTCTGTCTTTTTGATATACTGGGATTTTTGTATATCAAAAAGGGAAAATAATTATTTCTCTTTTGAATCAGTGGTGCCTGCTCATGTTGTGTTACCCTTTCATTCTAAGCAGGTTTTTAAATTACTAGACTACTTTTTAGAAAAGTTTACAGATAAACTGCGCAAGAGAGTTGCCTTGTTTTGTTTTTGACAAACAAGATTTAAGTCAAGGTCCTTAGTCCCTTTAAAGATCGCTTCCTTGTTCTCATTGACTGAAAGATTTCCCTTCTCAGTCTACCTTCAAACAACATTGGTGGATCTATTCATATCTGATGTGCCCTTAAAAAGTTATTTTTTCAATCAAAATTGCACTTCAAATATACAATGGGGAGCTGTTACTTAAGGGAACTCTATGGTGAGTATCTTTGTGAAACACTGAATTCTTCATACATGTGAAATAATCCCCTTCGAATGTTATGTGGCATCCTTACAGTAGGCTACTTTACTATGAAAACGGGTTAACCCTTAGTGTTCAATCAAAATATTCTATTCATCATATCAGTTACCGGGGCAGGCGGTGGTGGGAAGAATACTGTATTAATCCATGACAAAGAATAAGATAGGATACTATACCAAAAAGAAAAATAGCAAGTCAAGTTCTTTAAACTAATTGCCCATGATTATGGCTACTATAAAGACAAGCAATCCTTAAAGCTTTGGTAATTTGGCTACAGATCTCATCAGCTTCAAACCCCTTTTCTCCATATTTTATATTGAAAATAAGTGACCCTCTCTGCCTCCTACACTCTTTATCATTCACCAAAATATCAGTCATTTTTAGACAACTTCAGGCTGGGTATGTAGTCACAACCAGTGTCCTCTGTATTTTTCTCCCCCAACTGTTTTATGGTAGACTGCCCCAGGCTCAGTACTTGGACTTCTTCTCTTATCTACTGACACTCACTTGCTTGGTGATCTCATTCAGTAATATGACTTTAAGTCTCATCCATATGCTGATGATTTCTAAATGTACATCCCCAGTTACCTCTCCCCTGAACTCCACACTTCAATGTCTCACTGCCTACTACACATCTCTATTAAAGTCTAACAGGCACTTCAAACTTAACATGTACAAAGCAAAATTATTGCTTTCCCCCCACCCCGCAAAAACCCCTAGACTTCCCAGAGTCCTCTCCATCTCTAAGCAATACTGCCCTTCTAGTAGCTCAGGCCTTAGAGTAATTGTACCTCAACTCTCTTTATCTCTGACAACCCACATCTTATCCCTTAGCAAGTCATTATTTGCTCTTCTGCAAAATATAGGAATTTCAACCACTTCTCACAGCCTCTACTGCTACTACCCACATCCAAGCCACCATCACTTCTTGCTTGAATCATCACATTAGACTCCAGGCACACTCTCACCTCAGGGAGTCTGCATTTGCTTTAAAGCTTGACTGGCTTTTTATCTCACCTCATATGGACTTCAATCAAATTTGGCTTTCTCAGTGCACGATCCTGCCTCATATCCTCATCCCCCTTCCCTGCTTTGTATTTTTCTACAAAGCATCTATTGCCATTCTAACATACTATGTATTTCACTCATTCATCTTTTATTATGACTCCCTTCTGCAGACAGTAAGCTCCACGAGGCAGAGATAGTTGTTGAATGAATAAATAGTTTAAAAGATTACGTGAAAAAGGGATCAAATATATGGTGATGGAAAGAGAACTGACTCTGGGTGGTGAACACACAATGTGATATACAGATGATGAATTACAGAATTGTACACCTGAAACCTATGTTACTTTACTAACCATTGTCACCCCAATAAACTTTAATTAAAAAAATTAAGTGCATCTCTCCGCACACCTCTATTTTCCCTTAATACCCTATTCTTTATCTACCATCCCCTCATTATTAGTAATTCAAAATTTAATTTAATTCCATTTAAATCTCACAGTATTTGCTGAATCTTTGAAAAGTTTTAGGCATTTTATTAGATGTTTGGATACAGATTAATTCACTTATTCATTTTGTAAATATTTACTGAGTAATATAACTGTGCTAGACACTGAGAATACAGTAGTAAACTGTAGAATACAGTAGTAAAAAAATCAACAGAATCCCTGTTTTTATGGAGCTTACAGATGGACGATATAGATATTAATCAAGTAATCACACAAATATATATAGTTACAAATACATGCTATAATAAATTATATTAGATTAAAGGGGAAATCAATGGAAGTTTTCACTGAAGGGATAACATTTAAGCTGAGGTGAATGAAAACCAATTATATAATTATACACACAAACAAACACACACACACACATACCTTTTAAGAAACTATCAGCCTATACCATTGTGAAAACATCACTTCCTTTTTGCTCATCTATTTGGGAATGAGTCGGGTATCTGACTGGTGGTGTAGTCCTAAAAATAAATGTAAACAATGAAATACCACTCCACACCTATAAGAATAGCCAAAATTGAAAACACTGACAACACCAAAAGCTGGCAAGGATATGGAGAAACAAACTCTCATTCATTGCTGGTGGGAATGCAAAATGGTACAGCCACTTTGGAAGACATTTTGGAAGTTTCTTACAAAACAAATTCTTACCATACCATCCAGCAATTGTACTCCTTGATATTTAGCCAAGTGACCTAAAAACTTATGTTCACAAAAAAAAAAAAAAAGCGCACCTGAATAGTTATAGCAGCTTTACTTGTAATTGCCAAAACTTGGAGGCACCCAAGACGTCCTTCAATAGGTGAATGGATAAATATACTGTGGTACATCCAAAAGAAAGAAAATGAGTTATAAAGCCATGAAAAGACATGGAGGAACTTTAAGTGTTCCGTGTTTCCCCGAAAATAAGACCTAACTGGAAAATAAGCCTTAGCATGATTTTTCAGGTTAACATCCCCTCAACATAAGCCCTAATGCATCTTTTGGAGCAAACCTTAATATAAGACCTGGTCTTATTTTCGGTGAAACACGGTAAGTGAAAGAAGCCAATCTGAAAAGGCTATATACTACACGATTCCAACTATATGACACTCTGGAAAAGGCAAACCATAGAGATAGTAAAAGGATCAATGGATTCCAGTGATTAGGGGAGAGGGAAGAATAGGCAGAGCACAGAGGATTTTCAGGACAGTGAAACTACTGTGTGTGATACTGTAATGGTGGGTACATGTCATTATGCATTTGTCAAAACCCACCGAATGTATAACCGCAAGATTGAATCCTAATGTAAATGATGAATTTGGGGTGATAATGATGTTTCAATGTAGATTCACTGATTGTGACAAATGAATCACTCTGGTGAAGAATTCTGATGGGGAGAAGCTGTGCACATGGTAGGGAGTACATGAGAAATCTCTGTATCTTCTGCACAATTCTGTTGTGAACCTAAAACATCTCTAAAAAACAAAGTCTATTAAAATTAAATTTAAAAATGTAGTACTTCAGACTGCCGGTTAAGAAGGCACTGTGGGGTGGTAGAATGAGACAGAGAAGAAATCCGGTAATTACGTGTTAGCTTCAAATCTGCCAGTCTGGCTATGTGACTTAGGATAAATTTTCTTAGTTTATCTAAACCATATTTTGTCTAACTGTCCATAAAAGGGAGTAGATTTCAGTGGGTCTTAACCTTTTTTGGGTTGCTTCTTTCCAGGCTACCCTCCACAATAGGGTTATCTTTCTAAAAAAAACAAAAACTGGTTATACCATCTCCCTACTTTAAACTTCCTTTGCCTGCCCCCTCCCTCCAGGATGAAAGTCAAACTCTTTCTTTGGGCATACAGAGATGCTTCATAATTTGACTCTTTGGACCACATTATTTCTATTTCCTTTCATTCTAGCCCATGTTTCTTTACAAGTGCTTTTCAAAGTATACTCTAAGGACCACTTGTATTGAGTGCGCCTGTGACAAAAGCAAAAAGCCTTTGCCCCAAGTAAGGTTAGGTTCTCAGGTGATGGGATACAAGAACCTATATTTTCACAAGATCTCCAGTGAAAACCACTGCCCTACATTTTAGCCAGGCTGAACTTTTCCACATTCATGTCTGGAATGTCTTTCCCTGCCTCATCCACATGGTAACTAACATCTGCTTTTAGCACAAATGTCACCTCCACTATGAAGTTTTTTGACAATCCCCTAGGTAATTGGCTGTTCCCTTCTCTGTATTTCTGTAGCACTTTGTTCATTTCTCACATGTACCTCAGTACATACTGTAATTATCTACTTATATCTCTGTTTTTCTTACTATAATGTGAACTTGAAAACAGAGACTGGCTTAACTTATTTTTTATATTCTCAACATCTGCGACATAAGAGATACATTATAAATGTTTTTGGAACAAATGAATGAATGGATAAAGATGAAGAACTAAACTACTCATTCCACAAATATCTGAGTGCCTACAATGCACCAGGCACTCACTGTTCTAGTACAAGAAAGTAGTCAAAACTTTTCGCTTGTAAGACAATTAGAACCCTAGCACAGGGTTCTATTTTAAGCCTCTGTTAGCATTTTATCTGTGGAAACTTCCAAATGAGCTATTTGTTTACTCATGCTTAGGAAAGAACCACTTGCTTGATGTTTAACAAGTAAGCAGCATTATAACAATGAATGGCAGTGAGAAAGCACCATGCAATTAGTCTGTTCCCATAAATGTGCTTTAAGAGTCCAGAGTCAATTTCATATTCACTTTCTCTTTATCACTTTCTGGAGAATGTAATTTAAAGAGTTGCAAAGGAGAAAATAGTAAATGAAGACAAAGTCAAAGTGATTCTGCCAATAAATACTTTAATGATAACCGAGGTCTGTAACATATATAGCAGTAACTGCCCTGGCCTATGCCTTCTGCTCTAGCCCAAGTCTGGGACTAATCAACTACATTTAACCCACATTTGAAAAGAAGGCCATTTTGAATGTCACCCATTAGTATCCATCTTCACAGAAGATACCAATCCGGGGCCAGAGTCTCAATGTTAACATTTTCTCTCAGGGAAAAGTTAACACGGTAATAACACAAATATATGAACAATTCTGAACCATCCTATTGTTCTTCCATCAAGGGGCCTTTGGGAGACCAATGATTCATGAAACATTACAACTTTGTCAAAATACATTTGAACAAGGGTAAAGAGAAAGGAGTAGAAAGGTTGACAGGGCGTGGCTCACATATAATCCAGGCCTTAGATTTGAAGCCTCTTAAGCTGCTCGTATGTAATAAAAAACTGAAGAGGAAGTCATGGAAGATCAGTGAGTTAATAATGAAAGCCAAACGCAGTTCTAAAATTGTGTATTGCATTCTCTTATTAATAAATTAATGTACGTAGGCTGTGCTATTCTAAGTTGCACTTGCTTAAAAGTCTTTTTAAAAACAACACCTGGTACATCATCAAACATGCATTGAGTGCCCACTATGTGCCCATTATGATCATTGGCATTTAGCAATATAAAAAAATTAAAATTCCACCATACTTATAGTCTTCGGGGACAAACAAGCCACACACACACACACACACACACACCCCAAGAACAACAATGACAATATATAATTCAGTGTCAGAGAAATTGTTAGAAATTAGGTGATCAGGGTCATCCCAAGGAAGGAGAGAGATACTATCTCCGTCAACCTATAGACTCCACAAAGGCAAGGAATTACTTCTCAGCCCTGCAATGCTCACCACTATGCACACAACACCACACACAGTATCCAACTCATGGCTCTGCACATAGAAGGCACTCAAACACATCTAAGGGAATGAGATTCACCCCTGGAAAGAGCTCTACTTGGCCCTGGATTCCTTCATCCTATAAGTATTTCTATCTTATTATTTCCCAGCTATTTTGGTCCTATAGTTAGGGGGTAGGAAATATGGACCACCTCAGCATGGACTTTTCTATGGGCATCTCCCAGCAAGGTTTCCAAAAACTTCAGAACCCCTTCCAAATTTGGCTGTGTTTATTTTTTTTAAGTAAAAAAAACAGTTTATCATGTCTTTTCTGCTCCCTTCAGTTTGTATTAGACTCCAACTGAAAGCCATTTCTTAGTTCCATCCTTAATGATCACCATAAGAGTATTTGAATTTCTCACTTACCTAAAGGCTTCAATAATCAAATTTTCCTTCCCATAGTCTAGAATAACCTGGAATCTTAAAGCATTGCTTTCATTCTCATGATCTAAAAGGATACAATGATGTTCCAGGGTCCAAGTCGAAGCCAGTTTGGCCAAAATCCTTTATAGAGTGCAAAAAAGCCCTCATGTTTCCACATCTGAAAGAAAGATACAATAAAAAAAATAGAGTAAATTCCCCTTCTTCTTTACATCCGACAGTTTTATTTTAGTGCTCATTTTCCATGCCCCTCTCCCAACAACTTATGACTCCATGAATGGTCTTTTTTTTTTAAGACGTAAATTTGAATTAATATGTAATCTAAATGCATCCACCCACTCTTTCAACAAATATTAAGCACCTACCATATGCGAGGTATTCTTGATGTGGAGGTAATAGTAATACTAGTAAACAAGAGAAAGTATCTGCAGTAGCCAGCTCCCAAGATGACCCCCAATGAAAGCCACCTCCAGTTACTCACATCCTTGTGTAGGCCCTCCCACATACATCAGGATTGGTCTGTGTTGCCAACAGAATATGGCAGTAGTGAACATATGCCACTTCCAGTGCTTTGTTATAAAAGACATTTTATATATATAATAAGGCTTATGCCTTGTTCTCTCTTGGATCATTCACTCTGGAGGAAGCCAGCTTCCATGTCATGAAGAGAGGCCTACACGGTAAGAAACTAAGGCCTACAGCCAACAGCCAGAGAGGAATGGAGGCTTCCTGCTCACAGCTACGTGAGTGATCTTTGAAGCATCTATCCCAGACCCAGTCAAATCGTCAGATGACTGCAGCCCTAGCTGATGTCTAGATTACAACCTCATGAGAGACCCTAAGCTGAAATCTCTCAGCTAAACTGCTTCTGAATTCCTGACCCATAGAAAATGTGAGATTATAAACGCTTGTTTTAAGGCACTGAGTTTTGGAGTAATTTTACACAGCAAGAGATAACTTATACGGTCCCTGCCCTCATGAAGTATGTACTCCAGGGGAGCTGACATACAAATGCACATAAAAATAAACAAATATATCTCTGTGTATTTGTTTGTCAGCTCCAGTAGAGTACATATACATATAAAATTTTCAGAAATAAGTGCTAATAAGAAAACTAAAGCAAGGGAGGAGACCAGGGAATTCAGCAAGTCACTATCCTCTGAGTCTATCATCATTGTAAATTCTCTGTAATGCCATGGCCTATCTCACGTAAATGCTTTGATGATTATGTGATGGACAATGTGAATTGCTTTGAGCTCAGTTCTCCTGTTTCATATAATGGGGGTTTATACACACCAATTGAGTGGTTACTATAATTAAATGACAAATTATACATACAAAAGGATATAAACTGGTAGTGCATGTTGAATTCAGCCTACAGAAACAGTTCCTATGTAATGGACAAATATCTATTAAGTAACTCCTGTGTGTTAAGCATTGTGTTAGACTTGAAAAAATGTTATTTGCCTTTCTACTGGTGAAGTGAAACCCACTGCTATACTAAAAAATGGATCTACCTGGATCAAACAATAATGTGAATATCCAGACTTATAAATATCCCTTATCCCATCCTGTAGATTAAGAACACTGGATTTCTTGCAAATAAAAATCACAATGAGATACCACTTCACTCCAGTCAGAATTGCTATCATCAATAAATCAACAAACAAGTGCTGGCGAGGATGTGGATAAAAGGGAAGCCTTGTGCACTGTTGGTGGGATTGCAGGTTGGTGCAGCCACTATGGAAAACAGTATGGAGGTATCTCAAGAAACTGGAAATGGAACTAGCTTATGATCCAGCAATTCCACTCCTACCTATCCAGAGAAATCCAAACGGCTAAATCGAAAAAAATTAAAAAGAATATATATATGCACCCTTATGTTTATTGCAGGGCTATTCACAATACCCAACACATGGAAACAACAGAAATGCCCATCGGTAGATGACTGGATTAAGAAACTGTGGTACATTTATACAAGGGAGTATTATGCAGCCATAGAAAAGAAAGAAATCTTACCATTTGCAACAATATGGATGGACCTAGAGAAAATTATGCTAAGTGAAACAAGTCAGACGGAGAAAGACAAATGCCATATGATCTCACTTATATGTGGAATGTGTAGAATGGAATAAATGAGCAAACTAATCAGAAACAGTCTCAGAGATATAAAGAAAAGGCTGCGGGTTGCTAGATGGGAGTGGGGTGCAGATGAGGGAGAAGGTGAAGGGATTAGAAAGCACAAATTGGTAACCAAAAGATTGCCACGGGGATACAAAAGACAGTTTGGGGAATATAATCAATAATGTTGTAAAGATTTTATAGGGTATCTGATGGACACTTGTCTTATTAGGGAGACCACTTCACGGACGGTGTAGATGCCTGACCACTGCAGTGATGCCTGACCATGAAGCTGAAGCTGAATAATAATGATGTCAACTATAACTATAACTATAAATATATATATATATATACATATATATATGTATATATATATATATATAGTCATGGGATATAAAGGACAGCATAGGGAATAGAATCAATAGAATTGGAACATCTACATACGATGTCAGAGGGGTAGTAGATTGGGGGAGGGGGTTATCACTTTGTGAGGGGTGTAAATGCCTAATTATTACACTATTTTAAACACCTGAAACTAAAACAAACGAACGAACAATAACAAAAAACACTGGATTTCTTTGGATAAATACCCAGAAGTGGAATTGCTGTGTCATATGATGGTGATCATATTGTAAGGTATATAAATGTTGAATCACTGTATTGTACACCAGAAATAAAATGTTGTATACAACTATACTTAAATTTTTTAAGAAAATAATATAATTATCCTTATTGACCTTTTTTTTTTGGAGCAAACATAATAAGGAGTAACATAATAAGGGCAGTATTTATGGAAACTGGTAATATGCTTCCCCCAATGGATCATCAGCAAATGCTGAAGGTCTCAGACCAAAACTGATGTTGGAAAATTGTGAAAATCAGCCAAAATAAAGCCCAGATGCAATAACACAGAATCACAGACTGCTAATATTACAAGGGACCTTAGAGATACAATCCAACCTCATCACCTCTCACCTGGACTACCACACTAAGCCTGCTAACTGGTCTACAATCTCCACCTGGAAAACAAAACAATCTTTTAAAATTATAAATCAGATAGAGTCACTTTCCCTTTTAAAGCTCTCCAATGACTTCCCAAGGAATTTCATTCTAATTGCAAGTATTCTGTGATGACTCACAGGATCTCACGATTTAGTCCCTGCCTCTCCACGATCTAGCCACACTAGCCTTCTTTTTAATCCTTGAACATGTCCAGCTCATTCCCAGCTGAGGGCCTTTGTACCTGTTCCTTCATTATAAAATACTTTTGCCTCAGATCTTCATGTGGTCACCTTCTTCTCATCATTCACATTTCTGCTCAAATGTTACCTCCTCGCAACCTTTTCCTGGCCATCCTAGCTGAAGTAGTCTCTCACTACCATCACGAAATCACTACCTCATCATGCTCTGTTAGTTTCTTCATAGTAGTTACTTCTATCTGAAATTATACTGTTTGTTATTTGTATGTTTATTGTCTTCCTCCCTGAACTAGAATGTAATCTCCAGGGAAGCAGGGACGATGTTTTTCTTGTTCACGATTATATCCCCACCACCTAACACTGTCTGGCACAGTAAAGTTTCCAATAAATGTGTGAATAAATACTTGTTGAATAAATGAACACACTAACATAGTGAGGGTCTCTAACCATCCATGAGTCATCGGAATCCTTATAAAGCTCCAAAACAGTGACCAACTTCTTCAGAACATTAGAACTGGGAGGCATTCTTTTTGGCTTGAGGCAGTTGGGTAAAAACAAACAAGAATTTCTACAAACAGAGACAAGAGGCTACTTCATGAAGTTATGCATTCATTCAATAAATAATTTGCTGGGCCAGCCCAGTGGCTCAGGTGGTTGGAGCGCAGTGCTCCTAACACCGAGGTTGCCAGGTGGATTCCCACATGGGCCAGTGAGCTGCGCCCTCTACAGCTAAGATTGTGAACAACAGCTCTCCATGGAGCGGCTGACCAACTGCCTCAGCTGGAGGGAGAGCAAGGCCCATAATACCAGCATGGGCCAGGGAGCTGTGTCCTACACAACTAGACTGAGAAACAAGGGCTTAAACCAGAGTGGGGGGGAGGCTGAAGAAGGGGGAAAATAATAATTTGCTAAGGATAAAGTGATAAACAAGATGCATATGGTACTGCCTTCAAGGAACTTACAGTCTACTGGGGCGGGCAGACAGACATTAAAAGTAATTATAATAAAATGTAACAAATGTGAATAAATGTGATAGAGCCATCCAATGGAATATTATCCAGCAATTAAAGGGAACAAAGTACTGATACATGCTACAACATGGATGAACCTTTAGACATTATGGTAAATGAGAGGAGCCAGTCAAAAAGGTCACATATTGTATGATCCCATTTATATGAGATAACCAGAATAGGGAAATCTATAGAGACAGAAAGCAGATTAGTGGTTTCTTAGGGCTGCGGGGAGGGAGGTGATAGCTAAAGGACGTGGGTTTTCTTTCTGAGGTAATGAAAATGTTGTAAAATTGACTGTGGCGATGATGGTTGCAGATATCTGTGAATATACCAAAAGCCACTTTGAATAGGTGATTTTTATGATATGTGAATTAGTCCTCAATAAAGATTTTTTAATATAATAAATGCTATGATGCCTGATCACTGCACTGTACACCTGAAGCTGAACAATAATGAACGCCAACTATAATTTTACATATATATATGTATATATATGTATGTATATACTTACAAGAAGCGGAGTACAGCACTAGGAATAGAGACAGTGGAAATGTAATGGCTCTGTGCAATGTCAGAGGGGTAGTGGATGGGGGAAAGGGGGTTCACACAGTGTGAGGGATATAAATGATAAACATCTAAGTATTACTTTGCCTTGTGTACTGTAACTAATAAATAAATAAATGCATGCTATGATAGAGCAAGTGCATGAAACTATGTACACATAACCTACTTCAACGATCAGGCAAAGCCTTTATGAAATAGAAATGGGATCTGCCTTGTGTACTGTAACTAATAAAAAAATAAATAAATAAATGCATGCTATGATAGAGCAAGTGCATGAAACTATGTACACATAACCTACTTCAACGATCAGGCAAAGCCTTTATGAAATAGAAATGGGATCTGAAGAATGACTCGGGCCAGCCAAGTGAAAGGCATATTTAGGGGGGGGATATCTAACAAAGTATATGGCCTGGGTGAAAACTTGGGAAAGAAAGTCTAGCACTAGAAATTGTTCAGTATGTCTGGAATGTAGAATAAAGGTAACAAAGATAAGGCTGTGGAGGTAAAGAAGGGTCAAATCATATATGCCTCGGGTCTATGAGAAGCCATTCAATAGTTTTAAGATAGAAGTGACAGGATGACATTTGCACTTGTTTGTTTCCATGTCAGAGATGAATGCATAATTCCATTCACCAAAGTGTTTTGGGACTCTTAGAGATGAAATATTAAAGTATGATGCCATTACATATAATGACAATATGGAGCGAAATCATTTTAATGAACTCTAATAGCAAATAAGTGAATGAGTAAATATAAGTACTTAAAGGTTCCTAGGTTACTGCCAACATGAAAATACGTTTCTGCCAATACAACACAGCATAGTAGTTACAAGTACAAACTTTGGAATCACATGGACCCTGTTTTAAACCCCAGATTTGCCACTTATTAGATGTGCAATCTTGGATAAATACTCAGCTACTCTGAACTTAAATTCCCTCATTTACAAAATGAGAAAGATAATATCTATACCATAGGGTTGCTATGAGTGGACAGACTTGTTATCATGTATGGCACATAACAGACATTCAATAAACACTAGTTATTACCATATTATTGTACCTTCTAGTTCCTCTTAGACAACCTTCTTGAAAGAGTATTTTACACTTGTCTATTTATCCTCACCTCCTATGTGTTTATGTCTCTTCCTATTAGAATTATAGTGTCATGAAAGCTGGGACTTTTTTGTTCACAAATACGTGAAATATTGTTCTATTTGTGAACAAATAGAACAATACGTGGCACAAAACAAACATAAACATTATGAGTAACTTGCAAAAAAAAGAAACATTTTTGTACTGAATGAATGAATGACAAATACTCCTCAGTGTACAGCAATCTGGCTATTGCAAACACCAATCCAGCAAACCTCCTCTAGAATATATTAGATCCAACAGAGACTTTGCAGATACTTATACTGGATCTCTCTATTCCATTTGACATTAAATAACTACTCATCCCTTCTTGAAACTCATTACTCCATTGGCTTCCATGACACTAATCTCTTCTAAGTTTCCTCACATCTTTTGAACTGTTATCTTCTGGTGTCTTTCCTGGGCTCCTTATCTGCCAAGTCTTTAAAAACTGCTATTTCCCCAGAGTTCTTTCCTTCGCCCTACTCTTCTCTCTATACCAGTGATTGTCAAGTGGAAGGATAAGCTGTGAGAAATAGCAAGGGGGGCTTTTGCCAAACTCTACTCCTCTGAGTCTGAGAATCACTGCCTCTGTGAATCGCTAATAAGGGAAGGAGTTTCATAACACTCCAGTGTGCTAGGAAGGCAAAAAAAAAGTTGTGACCTACTCTCCTTGGTCTCCCCCTCCACAGTCACATGACACCTGTACACCACAGATTGCCAAGGCTCTGAATTCTCTACACCCATGAATTCTCCCCTAAGTTAAGACTAAGATATCCAAATATACCCAGTGGGTGTTCCTCATATACCTCAAACCAAGTGTCTAAATCTATGATGTCTCCCACAAAACCTGTTCTTCTCCCTGTGATGCCTCTGTCAATGAATGTCACCACATGGTCACCACTTAAATGACATGTAAGTCTCATTAGGACAGTTCTTGATGCATAGCAAAGCACTCGATGAGTTAGTATTACTCTAGATGCCACCACCTGCCGGGAGCCTATCCCAAACTTCCAAATTGGATTAAAATTTCCTCCCATAGATCTCCGAGTTTATAACTTACCAAACTGTGTTAATTATCTGTTTGTACACCCCCAACACCCTATATTTTCTCTGTACCTACTAAAATGTGCCTGATATATAATAAATACTTATTAAACTAAATTGAACCACAGAGGAACCATATGGCACTATCATATTTTAGCCTCAAATTTGTTTTTTTTGCAGAAGTATTATCACCAGTGATTATATAATACATTTACGATATTCAGCTTTTTACATGCATAACATAGCAGAAATTTTCAAAGTATGAACAATAACACAATGCTGAAATGAAATTGATTACCAGATTTTCTACAATAGGGTCTCTATCTTTTTTGAAGCAGGCAAATGTGGGATATATTAAGATCTTTAATCAACAATTCTACATGATGCTATTGATAAATGTTTACTGCAGTCTCAAGCATTCAAATTGGGGTAATACCCTATGATCCAGTAATTCCACTCCTAGGCATCTACCCGGAGAAATCCAAAACTCCAATTCAAAAATCTGTATGCACTCCTATGTTTATTGCAGCACTTTACACAATAGCCAAGACATGGAAACAACCGAAATGCCCATCGGTCAATGACTGGATTAAGAAGCTGTGGTACATTTATACAATGGAGTATTACGCAGCCATAAAGAAAAAAGAAATCTTATCATTTGCAACAACATGGATGGATCTAGAGAACATTATGTTAAGCGAAATAAGTCAGAAAGAGAAAGACAAGTACCATATGACCTCACTTATATGCGGAATTTAAAGAAAAGACTATGTGAATGAACTAATCAGAAACAGTTTTGGGGACACAAAAAACCGAGAGTTGTTAGATGGGCGGGGGGGAGGGGGTTGGGGATGGGGAGAAGGGTGAAGGGATTGGGGGGCGGCTGTTGACCACAGGATGGCCTCAGGGTTTTTTGAGAATTACTTTGGGGAACTTATTCAATAGTGTTTGGGGATTTTGTTGGGTGTCCGATGGACATGTGTCCTGTTTGGGAGACCACCTCAGGGATGCTGTGGATGCCTGGTCATGGCATTGTACACCAGAGGTTGGACATTAATGAATGCCAACTATAATTTTATGTGTATAATGTGATGGCTCGGTGTGAGGTCGGGGTGGTGGTGGATGGGGGGAGGGGGGTTCACAGTGTGAGGGATGTAAAAATAAAATAAAATAAAAAAAAGAAATTGAAGTTTAAGAGACTTCAGCACACTGGCCTCATTTAAACTCTGGGCTAGGACAACACTTAGCTGGCAATGGGTTTAGACCTCCACTATCTCCCTTCTTTGGACCATCCACCCAGTTCTCCTTGACAGTTTTAACTTGAAAATCTTTAAGGGAAGCCCAGTCATGGCCAACAATGATAAATGTGATAAATAAAATTTCAGAAATTTGTAAAAAAAAAAAAAAAACCAAATTGGGGTAATAATGTTAAGGACCACTGTGCATCAGGTGATTGCCAAGGGAACAACTTTTCTAACTGGAAATTACTCTGAGAGGCTGCTAAAATACACATAATGATTCTTCCAACTTTAGAATGATATGTAGTGACTAAGAATAAGGCTTGATAGAAGGTCTGAAGCATCAGAGAAAATTAAAAATGTAATCCAAGCTCACAGTGAGTGTACCTTTAAAATACCATCCAAAGTACCCTTGTAGAGGTCCACATGTCCCACGATTGCCCTCTGGTTCATCATGCGAGTTCGAACTACATCAACTGGATTGGAAGCCAGAGCCCCAGCCAAGCCACACGTAAAGCTGGAACTAAAGATGAAAACTTTAAGACAATAGATTGCCCCACTCTCACCTCTGCCCACTAAACAGAAATGAGGCCAAACTTAAACGTACAATGAGTCACTCATCAGATAAAACCTGGCACTTGCCTTTCATTACAATCTAAAGAGAAAGTAAATATAGGTTGATGCAAAAGTAACTGCAGTTTAAAAGGTTAAAAATAATTGTAAAAACCACAATTACTTTTGCACCAACCTAATATTTTCTAAAGAGGCATCATTCAAAAGTTGCCTGCCTCACTTTTCAATCTGCAACTCAGACAGCCTTTTTTATTAAAGGGGACAGTTTATAACTACAGCAAGACCCCTAAGGAGGAAATGTCATGCATCATGTATTAGTTATGTAAACTTTTCAAACCACAGCATCATATGCCAAATGTTTTGAGTAGTAAAATATCATAAAAGCTGCAAGATGAAGAAAATGTAGGATGAGACTGACAACAGTAATCAGCCCAAAACAGTGATGTCATACTGTGAGCCCTACAAAATACCACCTTTTTTTCTGAATCTTATTGAGAAAAGTTTGCTTTTTGATCCAAAATTAATCAAAGCAAATAACAGATGAGCTTATTAGATATAGAGGCTGTGTGTGAGCAATTGCAAACCCTACAGACTTCTGATAGGCTGCTGCAGTAGACACTGCCCCCAAGAACCAAAGTGCCCACAGAATCTGGGATGTAGACTGAAGGTATCAATTCTACATAAGGATTTCAGTGAAAGATCTTTTTGTGCTCAAAATACTGGAAATACAGCATGAGCACAACTTATCATACTTACACAAAGTGAGTTAAAATTGTGTCTCCCATCACCCCTGACAATATTAAGTGCTTCTTCGTAATATCATAGACTGGTAGCTCTACTCCCACAACGATAGCAGCCCGCTGAGCAGTTGGGACAACACCCTACAAAACATGAATGACATCAGACACAGATAGTAACATAAGTCGAAAAGTGAACAAAATATGTTGGGAGTTAAAAAGTGACAGAAACATCCAAGTCTGAAGTATAGAAGTGACTCTTTCAAATCAATGCCTAATACTGGGACATTCATAAATTACCAATTCACTTACTGTCCTGAAAATAAAATCACTGACATGACACCCAAAACGCAAGCAACGAAAGAAAGAATATGGATAAACTGAACTTATAACAATTAAACATTTTTGTGATTCAAATGATACCATCAAGAAAGTGAAAACACAACCTACAGGATGGGAGAAAATATTTGCAAATCATATACCTAATACGACTAGTATCCAGAATAAATAAAGGACTCTTATGACACAACGATAAAAAGACAAACCCAATTTAAAAAATGGGCAAAGATCTAGACAGACATTTCCTCAAAAAAGATACACAAATGGCTAAGAAGCGCATGAAAAGATGTTCAACATCATCAGTCACTGGGGAAGGTAAAGCCAAACCACAAAGACATACCACTACACACCCACTAGGATGGCTATAATAAACAAAAAACAAACAAACAAAAAAAAAAACAAGTGCGGATGAGGATGTGGAGAAACTGGAACTCTTATACACTCCTGGTGAGAATGTAATATGGGGCAGCCACTGTGGAAAACACTGGCAATTCCTCAAAAAGTTAAACATTGAATTACTGTATGACCCAGCAATTTCACACCTAGATATATACCCAAGAGAACTGAAAACACATATTCATGCAAAAACCTGTGCATGAATGTTCATAACAACATTATTCATAACAGCCAAAAACTACAATCGACCCAAATGCCTATTAATTAATGAAGGAATAAACAAAATGTGGTATATACATATAATGGAATTATTATTCAGCCATAAAAAGAAATGAAGTACTGATAAATGCTAAAACAGATGAAACTTGAAAACAGTATGCTACATGAAAGAAACCAGTCACAAAAGGCCAAATATCATATGAGTCCACTTATATGAAATGCCAGAATTGACAAATCTGTAGAAACAAAGTAGATGAGTGATTGTCTAGGGCTAGGAAAGCTGGGAGACATGGGAAGTGACTGCTAATACGTATGAGGTTTCTTTATGTGGTAATGAAAATGTTCTAAACGTAGACAGCAGTGATGGTTGCACGAGTCTGTGAATACACTAAAAACTGTTAAATTGTACACTTTAAGATGATGGATTTTATTGTATGTGAATTTAAAGATGTTATAAAAATACAATAAAACCATGAAGCAAAAGTCAGTGGGGACAGAAGAGCTTCCAAGTTTAATTCACAAAATTTTAGGACGTGTAGAAAGGCCACGCTAAGATGACAGCAAAGGCATGATGCAGTCAGGGAGAAAGCAAAGGCAAAAAGGGGTACTTCCTTACAAGTCCTCCCGCGGTAACACGAGCAGCATTTCACTCACTAGCACAATACTCCTTTCACAGCTTACATTACAATGCAGGGCTGCTAGAGCATTAACAGTCACTTTTTTTTTTAATTTATTCGTTTCAGGTGTACAAGACAAGGTAATACTTAGACGTTCATCATTTATATCCCTCACACTGTGAACCCCCCTCCCCCCAACAGTCACGTTTTTGAAGAACACTAATGACACAAGAAAATACTTATGATATAACCCTAAAGAAGGCAAGACATAAAATTACATATAGTATTAGGTTGGTGCAAAATTGTGGTTTAAAAGGTTAAAATCCGCAAACACTGAAATTACTTTTGCACCAACCTAATATTATTCTAACTTCGGGGAAAGGGTATACACACACCCGCCAAAGTTTTGTAAAGGACTAGAGGGAAATACACCAAAATATATGTTTTCATCTGCGATTAGGATAACAGATCAGTTAATTTTCATTTTTAAGCCTTTCTATGTTTAAAAAATTCACAATGAACATTTTATAACTGTGTTTAAATGTCATTTCAAGTTGAAAATAATATACTGTGGGAATAACTGCCTTTTGGGATACCTGCCATATTAAAGTGTTTAATAACCTCGAAAATCCCTAACTCAGTTTATAAAGTGCAAGTGACGTAGCTGTGCTGTCACCAGACGTGTGACTCCGCTGAGCGGGCTGTCTGGCCCAACAGTGCCTTCCTCTCAGATCCTTCCACCTGCTCGACTCTGTTAGGAGACGACCTTTACAGAAGACTACTTTAGTGAACAATAAGGCCTCAAGCTGGAGCCCATGGGTCAAATTCAGACCACAGACATGTTCTGTGTGGCCAGTGTTTCTAGAAAGCTGAATTAGCTGTCAACATATAAGAAACCAGGACACTTCACTTAAGAACACAGATTTCCAGATTCTCTTGAAAGTCCAGAAAATTTGGCAACACTGAACTCACCTCGTGCCTGGCAGCAATGAGCAGGGCAGTGCTCTTCAGTCACCACAGTCCCCACCACTCTACTGTCTCCAAATCTGGCAGTAGTGCCAGTTGTGCTTTATTATTGTACTCATGCTGGTATTTCTCACAATAGAGTTAGGAAGAAAGTGAAATGTTTCCAGTACACATGTTACAATCAAAACAGGAAAATAAGATATACAAAAAGAGGACCATGCATTCGGAGAAAAATGCAAACATATTTCCTTGTTGAAATGAAGAAATAATTCTGTATTTTAATATGCAAATAACACGTTTGTGTCAAAAGCATACATAATACAACGTATTTCACTTTTTTATCTTACATGCATGGATGATGCGAGTAGCCTGGATCATAAAAGGAGCTATGTAAATTTCTCAAAAAAATTAAACATATAATTACCACACAATCCAGCAATCCTACTTTGGGGTATATACATAAAAGAACTGAGATCAGAGTCTTTGCATACCCATGTTCATAGCAACATTATTCACAAGAGCCAAGACAGAGAAACAACCTAAATGTCTGTTAACAGATGAACAGATAAACAAATATGGTATATACACACAATAGAATATTATTATTCAACCTTAAAAAGGAAATGAAGTCTGACACTTGTGACAATATGAATGAACACTGAGGGCATCATGCTAAGTGAAATAAGCTAGTCACAAAAGACAAATACTATATGATTCCACTTATATGAGGTACCCAGAATAGTCAAATTCATAGAGACAGAAAGTAGAAGGGTGGTTGCCAGGGGCTGTGGGGGGAGGCTGGGAGAGAAATGGGAAGTTGTTGTTCAATGGGTACGGATTTCCAGTTATGCAAGATGAAAGAATTCTGGAGATTGGTTGTACAACAAAATAAATATACTTAACACTTCTGAACTGTACACTTAAAAATGGTTAAGATGGTGAATTTCATGTCATGTGTAGATTACTACAACTATTTTTAATTAAAAGTTGCTGTTTTCCCCTGACAAAATCTCCAATTCTATTTATTGCTCTTTGTCTTTCCTTTAGCATTAGTTTGTGAAAAAGTTATAGTTAGTTCCTTTTTTTTTTAAGAAGGGTGCAGCTCACTGTGGCCCATGTGGGGATGGAACCAGCAACCTTAGTGTTATTAGCACCATGCTCTAACCAACTGAGCTGACCGGCCACCCCACTCCGTTTTCTGGTTTTAAATTAAACTAATCAAGAAAGTCCACCCTACTGTTAAAAAAGCAAACCTTAAGGATCATTAATGGATGCTAATACCATGGGGTGAAATGTTATTAGGTAATAGGGTACATATATGAGGCGAGAATATCACCCTACTGATTACTTGCTAATTGCAAAGGGGGAAACAACTTATTTTTTACATTGGTGAGATCTGGTGGACATCATCTTACCAAGTAATCAAATTTGGCATCACTAACTGTGGGATAACCTAACATTATGTGCCTAGTGCTGTGATGCAGTATGAAATACAATGTCAACTATCAAGTTCTCTTACCAAAAATGTATAACGTGAATCTAATCAAGTCAAGAGACCTAACTTCAAGTTCACCGGAAACACAGGGAAAATGTGAGGAAACATTCTATAAGAAAGCTGGCCTGGTCTCATCAATAAAGGAAACTTGAATATGGGCTGGATGTTAGGTATTAGGAACTTGTTAATTTTCTTAGGTGTGATAATGGTATTGTTATTAAGTAGGAGAATGTCCTTATTCTTAGAAGATGCATAATGAAGTGTTTGGGGAATACCATAACGTGTACAACTTCCTTTCAAATAGTTTAGCAAAAAAAAAAACAAAACAAAACAAAAAACAACAACAAAATAAAACTGTGTGTGTGTATATGTGAGTACACAGACATAAATAGACAAAGCAAACATGGCCAAACTTTAACAGTTATTTAATCCACGTGTGTAGGTGTTTATTGTGCTATTCAACTTTTCTGTATGTTTGAAAATTTTCTTAAGAATTTGGGGAAAATTATATAGGAAGAAAAAAAGTAAAGCTCTCTTTTTTAAGAGTCTATTAATAGATTTCCCATTCTACTCTCTCTGCATATTCTACTAGTAGTTTTACTTAGTTTTACAAACTTAATTAAAATAGCATAAAATGTAGGAACAACAACAAAAAGTATAGACAGAAGGCTGAAAGATAATATGACAAAATGTTAACAGTGATTATCTCTAGTTAGTAGAACTTACTAGATTTTTTCTCTTTTATGTATTTTCTCAGAATATTATAGTGAATCTTTTACGTTTCAGAAGGTTAAAAAAAGTTATTTTAGGTAAGAACTTTAGAACATAAGCACTACAGAGACTTTCATAAACAGACGCTGCTATTAGTACAAAACTGGTATAAAAATATATATTGAAGAACTAAATTCACTGTGAATTTGAACAAACCAAAATGGCTATCTCAAATAATGTAATGACTTCTCTCATACATACAATCCCCAAACATTAAGTAGAAATAAAGATAAGTTTTGGTCCTTTCAGAGGTGATAAGAGCTTCTTGCCTTATTTTTTGGGTTGCCAAGAATCTTACACAGTATAAAATGACAATTCACAATTCTATGGCTTTACATAAAAGGTATTCTTTGCAAATTCTAGGAACTGAGTATAGAACAATACCAGGAAAAGAGTACTCACCCTCCACAGACCCTTGGTACCTTCTTGTCGGTATATATCAATGAAGCTGCCAATCATGCTACCTTGGAACAAACTTCCTTGAGCCTGCATTCGAATCTAAAATAAGTAGAGACAAACATTTTGTTTTGACAGAGAGAACCAAAATGAGATGTTTCACTCACTTAAAATTAAGAAAACCTTATTTGGGAATTATCAGAAAAATCGGCCTGTTATAATGATGAAATTAATGACTTAAACTATTACATATATAGAAAGAACGTAATTTGTGCCAAAGTATAAAGATGATTTTTATCAGCCTCACATTTCCCATACTAAGTCCATCATTTCTGGAGTTGGAAGAAAATTTGGAGAAAAGAGAGAACAAGTACTCAGTGAAGGTAGAAAACAATTCATTTAAAATATGATTAGTTTAGTGAAAAATTAAAAGCAGCCTACATGTCCTAAAACAACAAAGGATTTGTTGCACAAATTATGGTACATCCATCCACTTAATGGAATACTATGCAACCATAAAATTTTGTTGTAGAATAATATTTATTTACATTGAAAACTGTCAACTATTGCTGAATAGAAAAAGCAGGTTTTAAAGCAGTGTGCATGGTATATCGTTTTTTATTAGAAGCATGTAAACTTAAAAATAACCATATGCACAACAAAGAGACTGGATGAACATACACACCCAAATGTTGGCCATGGTTTAAGTCTGAGTGATGAGGCTACCCTGAACATTTTTCTCTTTCATGTTTTTTTTTTCCTGCCTTCCACTTTTTTCTATATTACACATGCATTCCCTATGCAATTATAAAAAGCAAAAAATGTCTTAAAATATAATTTTAGGCTTACAAGACCTTAAATTGCCTTTTATTTGTAAAACGAATGATACTGTATTCTGCAAAGTAATCCTTGAGAGGCACAAAAAAAGAGATATATCATAAGACTAAAATGCCATGTGCAAGATTTGGTACAATTTCCCACCGACTCTGCACACATAGTAGAATCACAGTAGTCAGTCACTAAATACTAGTGGCCCAAATGTAGGCCTGATTTTCATGAACCACAACTTTTCAATAAATATCATGTAACAGCAACATGTTTTTATGTAGAAAGTCAACTGCTACTACTATAAGTTTTGAAATAAAAACCTAACCCAAATTAAATCAGAATAGAAACTACCACAAAGACAAATTGAAACCACAAATACCCTATGGTAAGTAGAAGACTTCTTTAAGGAGGTGATTCCTGAGCAGGGCTGGGACTAGGGTGAAGCAAGCGTGGTACTTTCCTCAGGCACAAAATGTAGTAAGGGGATACAAAAAAACTCAGTAATCCAATTAAGTAATATCTTACTGTAATATTTTAAAAATTCAAAATTAATGCACAAAAATCCAAATTAAAACACTATGAACCAAATATCAAAATTGTAACTAAAGGGGTGGCCGGCTAGTTCAGTTGGTTAGAGCATGGTGCTCATAACACCAAGGTTGCCGGTTTGAGCCCCACATGGGCCACTGTGAGCTGCGCACTCCTTAAAAAAAAAAGTGTAACTAAAGAATGGCTCCACCAGGAAAGGATTAGAGTGAAGTGAGTAAGATGAATTATACAAAATATTGATATTTTGTTCATCATTGATTTTTGCATTCATTTTTTTGGAAATATTGCATAAAAAGTTAGTCTTCTTGATTACTGAGTTATTTGGTGCCTCCCCCCTTAGGTTTTACACCCAAGGGGTGTACCTCACTTATCTCATCTTAGGCCTGGCCCTGTTCCTGAGCAGTCCTGAACGATAATTTCATAAGCAAAGCAGGGAAAGGCAGTGAGGCTGAAAGAGAACTACATGCATAAAGGTGAGGAAGCAAAACGCAGTAAGTAGGTCAGAGAAAGAGCTGTCCAAGGATAAGTAAAAGGATTGAACAGCCCATCTGTGATTATGAATCCTATATTGACTGGTATTGTCACAGTCTAAAATTGTGACTAACCCGCACCCCAGCACCACTCAGCCCTACTAGATATAAGAAAGGAAAAGGTAGATTGTAGCATTGGTCAATGCTTTTAACTGTACCAGATAAGTCAGAGAGACAGGAAATTGAAGCCAATCATTTAGGTGATTAAGTCTGTGACCCAGATGGATAACAAAGGAAGCTTTAGGGAATTAAGTATCATTGTTCTTGAAAAGCAAATTCTAACAAGTGTAATTATATTGCAAGTATTTTAGAATTTTAGGATACAGTCAATTCTCTTCATAAATACTTGTTCTGTAAATCAAAAGTGATATAAAAATCCTATAGCTAAATTACTCTCAATTCAACCCAGAAAGATAATTTCATCTTTTCTCCATCAACTACCACTGGTTTCTTTCACGTATAATGTTTTTCAAGTCACTCTCTTTGTTCTCAAAACTCTGAATCGCAATAGATCTTTCACTAACCTAGCTGCCTGTGGCTTCAAATAATTAACGCATATGTCCTCTTACTTTTTTTTTCACATTCTAAAACAATTATTAAAAACTTGGGATTCTCTCACACATTGTATCATATATTTAGTGCTTTTAATCAATCATAATTTAATTAACCATAAGTTTAAGTTAATAAGTAGAAAACATTTACCATTTAATGAGATAAAATAAGATGAAGATTGATATTATTAAACTAAATGTTTCATTATTTGTTTTGATAAAATCTGAAAGAAATCCAATTATATTTCAAAAACTCATCAATAGTACCTATCCTGTTCTGCTTCTGAATTCAGAATATCCCAACACAAGCCAAAATATACCATTATTAAAGTCAAACCTCACTCTTAATAGAAATATGGATAAGATAGGTAAACACAGAGGCATTATTATAGGATCAAGGTACCTCAAATAGTTATTAAAGGAAGCTTCTCTAAAAATTGTATTTCAGTTTATCCCTTTGTTTGGTATCCCAGGTTACACCACAGGTCAATATACCATACTAAGCTTTAGAATGGGTGGGGGAAATGCCATACTTTCGTAAAGTGGGGAAAGGATTACCATAAACACAAGTTCACTCTCAGATCACTTTTATAAAATAGTACAAATGAAAGTAGGGGATCTGGAAGTTGATTCCTTTAAAATCACATAGCCCTTGGAAAAAACCTATTGAAGTTTACACACTCTAGTTCGAAGAGCAATGGATTAATGCATATCATAACAAAATGACTACTGTTTATTAAGCATCTACTACTTACCAAATACAATGATAGGCAGGTAGACATATATTCTCTATAATCCTTAACAACTTATGCAATAAGTACTAAATTATCTTCATTTTACCAACGAGGAAACAGAGGCTTAAAACACTTAAGTGACTTGCCCAAAGTTTTACAGCTGGCAAATGACAGAGTGGGGATCTAAACCCAAATCTGACTCAAAGTTCATGCTCTTTTCACATCACAGTGCATACATCCAACACTATCAGACCTCTCTTACCTTTAGTACATCAGTGGGATTGGCTATAGTGGAGGATATCACTCCTGACACTACCCCACAGATCATATTAATTAGAAGAGTTTCATCTGTAAAAAGGAGCAAAAAAAGAAGGGAAGGTCTGCTTGTATTAGGTGCCAGTTTCTGAGAAAAGGGTTATCAGAGGAAGGGAATCCTAGTCAGAGAAAAGACTATAAATGAACTACAAAGCTTATGAAAATAAACAAATATTTCTAGATCCCAAATCAGTACTGAAACATGTAAAAATTGTAAAAATAATTCATTATTTTTTAAGAAAATTATTTCTAAAGGACACTGGAATATGTCCTACTATTCTTTTTTTTTGCATTTGTCATTTTCATTTTGTTATAGCTGACATCATACATCTCACGTCCAACTGGAACATTTTCATTTGTTTTTCTTTTTTAATAAAATTAATGTAATTTTTAAAATGTATTGATTTATTTAATTTTTCAGTTATAACTGACATTCTGTATTATTTAATATTAGTTTCAGGTGCACAGCATAGTGGTTAGACATTTACATAATTTATGCAGTGACCCCCCCAATTAATCTAGTACACCCCTGGCACTATATACACAGTTGTTGCAACATTATTGACTATATTCTCTATGTTGTACTTTACATACCCATGACTATTTTGTAAGTGCCAATTTGTATTTCTTTTTAAAACATTTTTATTAAATTTATTGGGTTAACATGGGTTAGTAAAATTACATAGATTTCAAATGTACATTTCTATATAACTACCAATAGCACACATAAGTTAAGAATGCGGTATTTCCCCTTCAATCATTTCAACCATCTAAAGAAAATGATTTTTTAAGTCTTTTTTTTTTTTTCGGAGAATCATCAACTCTAAAATTTCAGTAACTGAATGTTAAAAGATAAACTCCTTGTCTAATACCAAAAATTATCTAAATATTAATTTTGACTGACCTTGATATCTACTAGCCTCTATTTATTTACAGAAGGTTCCAGTAGACAAATGTGAAAAACTAGTCATTTGAAACTAAATCCTCTCAGCTAACCAAAACAAAACAAAACAAAAACCCACAGGGCATATTGTTTTAAAGTGAAAGTTCAATCTTCACCACACTTCCTCACCATGAAGAGTCCATGAATAGAAACTAGATAAATCCAAATGAAGAATCTGTGAAAGGAAACTACTTTAGGAAGAGAATTACTCAAAGAGGCTCCACAAAAAAGTTGATTTAGGACAATAAAGCAATTCAGAGGACATTACAAACCAAAAGGCTCTCCAACAGTCCCCAACGAAACAGACCCAGGTCTGTGGTAAAATATCCATTTAGACAGCATCAGCCTGGAAATGTTGCAAGAGCAAATAGACACACATGATAACACTGAATGTGGGTAAGGTGGCCATAAGTACCTCAAAATCTAGAATATAATAGACTACAATCACTCCACCTAACAAAACGTATGAAAATCAGCAGATTGAGAAGTCCTTATAGTTGAAGTCCTCTTGATGAGAACAGCATTAATTTTCTGGACAAGCTTGTTCCCTGTGTGATGACTACACACTTTGTTTTTCTTTGATAGGAAAAGGGACAAACTAGAAGAGCAGGTCACTCTAATACATATATCACTTCTACAAAGATTAAACCCAAGTCATTACAAGCTCACTTTGTCCTTGCAATGACCGTTACCCATTCTCAGGCATCCTGTGATAGACACTTCTTACTAAGCATGATATCAATATTCCCTTTGAGCATTACCCCAAAAGAAAATAAGTCTATACTGACCTTCTAAACGGTCTACAAATAACCTCTTCAAGCTTTGGTAAATGCCAATTTTAATGGTGCCATATGATGCCTGTCTTAGCAAGGCAGGAGCGATCCTGCCAAAAAAGAAATAAAAATGTCAGTTAAACTCAACATGCACTTGCAAATTATAATAACATATGTAGACAGTCTACTCATTTCCATTACCTACCTCACTCCACCCAACAACAGCAGAATACACAGTTTTTCAAGTACCAATTGAACATTCACTGAGATAGCATATTTGGGTCACAAAACTAACCTCAACAAATTTTTAAAAATTTAAATCTGTATATTGCTTTGGGTAATATGGCCATTTTAATTATGTTGATTCTTCCAATCCATGAACACGGAATGTCTTTCCATTTATTTGTGTCTTCTTCATTTCTTTTAAAAATGTCTTACAGTTTTCAGTGTATAGGTCCTTCACATCCTTGGTTAAGTTTATTCCTAGGTATTTTATTCTTCTTGTTGCAATTGCAAAAGGAATTTTTTTTCTTTTTCTGAGATTTCATTGTTAGTATATATAGGCATACAATGGGTTTTTATAGGTTGATTTTGTAGCCGGCAACTTTACTGTATTTATTTATTGTTTCCAATAGCTTTTTGGTGGAGTATGGGAGAGACTATGGAGAAAAAGGAACCCTCATACACTGTTGGTGGGAATGCAGATTGGTGTAGCCACTATGGAAGGCAGTGTGGAGGTTTCTCAATAAATTAAGAATAGAATTACCATGTGACCCAGCAATCCCTCTCCTGGGTATCTACCAAAAAAATCTGAAAACATTTATTCGTAAAGATGTATGTGCTCCGATGTTTACTGCAGCTTTATTTACGGTAGCCAAGACATGGAAACAACCAAAGTGTCCTTCAATAGATTATTGGACAAAGAAGATGTGGTATATATACACAATGGAATACTACTCTACCATAATAAAAGGTGAAATACTGCCATTTGCAACAACATGGATAGATCTTGAGATTAGTATGCTGAGCGAAATAAGTCAGACAGAAAAAGTCGAGAAGCATATGACTTCGCTCATATGTGGAATATAAAACTGAAAACACCAAAGGAACAAGACAAACAAATAAAGAAACAAAAACTCATAGACAGACAATAGTTCAGTGGTTACCAGACGATAAGGGGGTGGTGGTAGATGAGGATAAATGGGGTCAAATTTATGGTGATGGAAGGAGAACTAACTGGGTGGCGAACACACAATGTGATATATAGATGATATAGTACAGAATAGTACACTTGAAACCTATGTAATTTTAGGGTGACTAACCATTGTCAGCCTAATAAATGTTAATTAAAATAATTAATTAATTAAATCATGTAGAGTATATTCTATGATCATAATGGAATTAAACTAGAAATCAATAAGGAAAATCCTCAAACACTTGGAAATTAAACAAAACACATCCAAACAACCCATGGATCACAGAAGTATCAAAGGAAACTTTAAAAATACATAGAACTGAAGTGAAATGAAAATTCAACCTATTAAAATCTGTGGGATGCAGCCAAAGCAGTGCTGTAAGGAAAATTTATAGCACAGAAATGCTTATATTAGAAAAGAAGAGCAGTCTCAAATCAGTAATCTAAGGTTCTACCTCAAGAAACTAGAAAAAAAGCAAAAGAAACCCAAGGTAAGCAGAAGAAAGGAAATAATAAAAGCATAAATTAATAAAATTGAAACAGGAAAATAGAGAAAAATTAATGAAACAAAAAATCAGTTGTTTTGGGAGAAAAAGTCAATAAACTTGATAAAGCTCTAGCAAGGCTAACACTAATAGAGAAGACATAAGTCACCAATATCAGGAATGAAATAAAAAATAACACTACAAATTCAGCAGCCATTAAAAGGATAATAGGGGAATAATATCAGCAACTTTATGCTTATAAATTCAAAAACTTGGAAAAAAATGGACTAATTCCTTGAAACGCACCAACTACCAAAACTCAAGATGAAACAATCTGAATAGTCTCATAACCATTAAAACTTTAAATTCATAATTTAACAATTTCCAAAAAGGAAATATCCAAGCCCAAATAATTTCACTGGGGATTTGTACCAAACATGTAAAGAATTAACACCAATATTACACAATCTCTTCCAGAAAACAGAAGTGGGAATGCTCCCCAACTAATTTTTTGAGACTAGTATTGCCCTGACACCAAAAACAGCACAAAAGAGGGGAGAAGTATAGGTCAATATCACTCATGAACTTAGATGCAAAAATCCTTAACCAAATATTAGCAAATTGAATCCAGCAATGGAAAAATATGCATACACCCACCATTACACACATCGAAGAGATTTTTTTTAATTGAAGTTTATTGGGGTGACAATTGTTAGTAAAGTTACATTGATTTCAGGTGTACAATTCTGTATTACATCATCTATAAATCCCATTGTCTGTTCACCACCCAGAGTCAGTTCTACTTCCATCACCATATATTTGACACTTTTTACCCTCATGTACCACCCTTCTACCCCCCAACCCTCTGGTAACCACTAAACTCTTGTCTGTATCTGTGAGTTTTTGTTTCTTCACTTGTTTGTCTTATTCCATTTTTGTTTTCAATTTTTTATACTACATATCAGTGAAAGCATATGGTTCTCGACTTTCTATCTGACTTATTTCGCTTAGCATTATAATCTCAAGACCCATCCATGTTGTCACAAATGGCTCTGTTTCATCTTTTCTTATGGCAGAAACATAGGTACTAAACTTATGGAAATTGGGTTCAAAGAGAATTTTATGAATTTGACCCCAAAGGCAAGGGAAGTAAAAACTAAAATAAATGAATGGGCCTATATCAAACTTAAGAAGCTTCTGCAGAGCAAAAGAAATAATCGACAAAATAAAGCAGCAACCAACCAAATGGGAGAAGATTTTTGCAAACAACGCCTCCGATAAGGGGCTAATATCCAAAATATATAAGGAACTCATACAACTCAACAACAAAAAGACAAATAATCCAATTAAAAATGGGCAGAAGACCTGAACAGACTTTTCTCCAAAGACACACAAATGGCCAACAGACATATGAAAAGATGCTCAACATCACTAATCATCAGAGAAATGCAAATCAAAACCACAAAGAGATATCCCCTCACCCCAATTAGAATGGCTATCAACAACAAGACAAATAGTAACAAGTGTTGGAGAGGCTGTGGAGAAAAAGGAACCCTCATACACTGTTTGTGGGAATGCAGATTGGTGCAGCCACTATGGAAAGCAGTGTGGAAATTCCGCAAAAAAATTAGGAATAGAATTACCATATGACCCAGCAATTCCTCTCTTGGGTATCTACCCAAAAAACCTGAAAACATTTATCGGTAAAGATATATGTGCTCCGATGTTCACTGCAGCCTAACTTACAGCGGCAAGACATGGAAACAACCAAAGTGTCCTTCGATAGATGACTGGGCAAAGCAATTACTATAAAACTCAACCTTACTTCCTAACAGCTGCAGACACATCTTTCATTCTTTCAAGAAGGCGGTACTAGAGCCAAGATTTCACCCTACTTAAGTTTTGCTTATAAACTAGAGACATTCTCACTCATACGTCCCTTGAGATTCTTCCAAATTCCAGAACTATACTTTAGTAGTTATAAATAGAAAGACAGCAGAAGTTCAGCTACCGTGTTTCCCTGAAAATAAGACCTAACTGGAAAATAAGCCCTAGCATGATTTTTCAGGATGACATCCCCTGAACATAAGCCCTAATGTGTCTTTTAGAGCAAAACTTAATATAAGACCCAGTCTTATTTTCAGGGAAACACGGTAGTTATGATCAGAAATGATGACTAAATATGCATATTTCTGATTTTATTGTTTGCTATCAGAAAAAAATAATCTCGTGATTATCCATGCTGATGAAAGAACCATTATGCATTATTTGATTTTTCCCCAAGAAAATTATCTTTGAAATTATGTCTAACATAGGATAATAAAAAAATTGATATCCATTCTCTGAGCAATAAGCTGGTACACCAGACACAGGAGTGGCCTAGGAAATTGGCAGTAGACAAACTGGACAATAAACCACAAACTTACGGCTAATCAAAAGTTGACAAAAAAACAACAAACAAACAAGTGGGTCTCCCTCTCTCTCATTCTGCATTTTATGTTTAAATACACAGAAGAGTATTTCTTTAAAGAGGAAAACTTTAAAAGAAGTCAGTACTTGGCAACTCAGGAAAATATCACAGAAATATATACAGTGAACTGGTGCTGCTATTCAGTGACTATCAACGACTCTCAGAAAAATAGGAGAAAGCCAATGCTGCAATGAGATATCAATTTTAAAATGTATCACTTATAGTGGAACACACTTATAAATGAATACAAAATCCAAAGCTCTAGGCTTACAAACAAGTGAAATATAAACTTGTACATCAGTATCAAACAACAAGTTGAAATGGTGAATATGAAGAGCACAATCTATCAGACAGCTGAAATACATGGCTTCTTTAAAAAATATTTCTATTCATGATGTAAGGAAAGAATCCAGTCTTACCCTGAATATAGACCCAATACACCTTCTTCTTTATAGATTCTGAACAAGGCATGAAACATTCCTCGGTATTTTATCTCTTTGAAGCGGACATCAATGCTTTGGCCTTGAACCTGAAGTCGTGTTTTGGTTAGGTCCACAGGGAAAGTTCCTATGAAGGAAAAACTCATTTATAAGTTTTTCCAAGAAATCAGTGAAATGTTGACTGAATTTATGCTAATCTTTAATTTATGATAATTATGCTAATCTTTAATTTATGATAATTTTTAAAACATAAGACAAACTTCTTTTTATAACTACAGACAGAAGATCTCTACTAGAATACCACTATCAGAGGACAAGAGTTATATATGGTAAAGTGAAATGTAGTACCATATTTTACCTTGTATAATGTGCACTTTTTTTGCCCAAATATGTGAGGGGAAAAACAAGGATGCACATTATACATGGCTAGTGCTAATTCTGTATTTATACAAATGTTTTCAATTCTTTTATTTATGTTTATGAGTTAAAAGTGTAACTCTAGAAATCAATAACGATATCCGTATGCAAAATAATACCCTGCAGTATAATAACTGGTTTTATTGAACTTAAGACGAACTTGCAACAACGAAGATTTCTTGGCCTTCTATGATGTGTAAATCCTGTAAATTTGTTACCGGCACATAAAATTTCTTGTAACTTTTTTCTGTTCTTGTGTTTTGTAATTATCTGTTACATAAAATTTATTGTACCATGTTAAAAAATAAATGCTAAAATTCCTTTATAATACAAAAAACACACCTAAATGTAAATAAATAAAAATTTGAATTAAACAATTAAAATGAAAGATTTTTTTCCCTGGAAGTGTGGGCCAAAAACGTTGGATGTGCTTTATACACGGGAGCACATTATACACAGCAAAATATGGTATTCTATATATAGGCAGCAGGATTTGGTCCACAATATAACTGAAACTGTGATACAATACAAAAATTTAAGATGGTCCTAATATACAAAATAATGTAAGTGCAAAATAGTTTAAATGTTTAAATTTCATCTATTACATACAATCTGGCATTTATTTCTGCCTCTTCCTTCTGCCTCCCCTCCCACCTCGCCTCCCCACTTCTCCCTCATAAAACCTCCCCAAATTTTCAAAGAAAATAGGAAAGCATGGAATTGCTGCTCCATATACTCTCATATACTATTACAAAGTTTTTTGTTGTTTTTTTTCTTTAGCTGTTTACAAGAAACAAACAGTTCCCTAATATTATCAAAGATAATGGTAAAGTCCTACATGGCCTACTCATCCTAGTTGCTTAGGTAACTCAGGACTAATAGCAGAACAGTGCTTGGGGGGAAAATTTATTTAACCAACCTTAGCTTTCTTTTGTTATGTCAACACAGAGAAGTGGTAATTACATTGACAAAATATGTTTCAAGGACTATTTCAAGGTCTAAAACTAACAAGGTGATTATGTAGCTCTGGTCACTGATGACCTTGACATCACAACACTAGAACATACGAGGTCAGACAATTAAGTTTCCGAATTCACCCTAGAAAAAGTGCTACATACCTCATTGCTGAATATTACTATGGTCACCTTCTAAGTACTCCCCTTGGGAAGCTATGCACTGATGCCAGCGCCTAGTCCACCCTTCAAAGCAATTTTGGAACTTTTTCTGGAATGGCCATCAGAGCTGTCATCATATTACCCTTCATGTCTTGAATGTCATCAAAATGTCTTCCTTTCAAGATTTCCTTTATCTTCGGATAAAGAAAGAAGTCATTGGGGGCCAGATCAGGTGAGTAGGGAGGGTGTTCCAATACAGTTATTTGTTTACTGGCTAAAAACTCCCTCACAGACAGTGCTGTGTGAGCTGGTGCATTGTCGTGATGCGAGAGCCATGACTTGTTGGCGAAAAGTTCAGGTCGTCTAACTTTTCCACACAGCCTTTACAACACTTCCAAATAGTAAACTTGGTTAGTTGTTTGTGCAGTTGGTACAAATTCATAATGAATCATCCCTCTGATATCAAAAAAGGGTAGCAACATCATTGCAGCAAGTTTGCGAACTTAATTGTAAAACCTTGTATGCCCAAAAAGTCAACAAAGATTAGTGGATTCTAGTCACTTACTTAGTTTAGGAAAGAGAACATTTGGAAGATGAAAAAAAATATAATCTAAAAACATTTCAAAATTAAAATAGACAAGAATCTGTTTTGATCTTGTGAGTCAACCTTCTTCTAAAATGGGACAGATTTTGGACACTTATTATAAACTAATAAAGTTACAAACAACTTAGCATAAGGAAAGACCATTAGTACAGGAATATAACAGAAACCCCTATTTTATCTAACTCCCTCTATACTTTCATGTATATTAAGCCTAGCAAATTAACAAGTCATTAAACTATCAAAAAACGTCCTAAGTTTGACTTTTCTTAACTTCACTTTCCATACCATTAGTACTTTCTCAGAAAATATTACTTGATGGATTTGAGACAATAGTTTTTAAAACAACTAGGGCATTTCTTTTTACTTTTTCCCTAGTTTCCACCAAAAATAACTGTCACCATAAGCTACCATCAATACCATCAGAAGCAGATTTGTCAGTTTTCACATTCTTACCAAACTCAGCAACAATAGAGGCAAGGCCGCCATATACAAAGGGTTTCCAATTCAGACCAGACATCTCATGGCTTACAGTGGCACTTTTCTGGTGCTAAAAATAAACATAAATCAGAACAAGGCACAAGAGTAAGGAGCATTTGTTAGTGTATGATCACATAATTTATGTCAACAAAATTGGCAAATAAAACAGACACAGAGGAAAAGTCCTATCAAGTGGAATGGCACAAAATGTGGGATCCTGTTTTATGCAATAGAGGATTATGAATGTGTTCTTTACTGCCATTCTGTAGGGGTAAGCATGTGATTCACTTAAAGATCAACTTGAGCCCTTCATTCGCTCTAGTTTCTTTAATGTTATCCCCATTCCCACCCAAAGAAGAGGTATCAATCCATCCAGCACACCCAATTTAGACACCGAACTAGACAATTACAAGTGAAGGAACCTAGAATTCAAATTATATAGGCTGAGGCATCTCATAAAAGCAGTTCATGGTATTCAGTCAGCTTGACTGAGGTGCAAAGCACAAGCTAACACCACTACTCTCTCATATTCTCAGCCCTCTCATCTCTCCACTAAACTTTAAGGTTTTAGTTCGTCTAGCTACTTCAAGCATACACAACTTCCTCCAGTAGGCCTAGGCTGAGCTAAGCACCTTTTCACTTTCCTTCTGGTTCCCAGAGGAATGAGCAATATGAATGATGTCTCTCTTCTCTGTGACATTTAACAACCATACATCCAATGCATTTCCTTTTCCCTGGCCTTTTAAAACACATATATGCAAACACTGTTTTTCTTTGAAGTTCAGGTTCTTTAACACTGTATTCTACCCTCCACCTCCCTATCTTCCTTTCTCATCCCACTCCCATTAGACCTGTCATCTTCAATCTTTACAGCTTTTTTTCCCTGCCACTCTCAGCTATTTCCCTTTTGGATTGTTTCCCCCACAGCTCTTCCCTTGAGATCAATGGTTTTCAAATTTTAATGTGCAACAGAATCATCTAGAAGGTGGGTTAAAAATAGATTGCTGGGCCTCACCCTCAGAGTTTCTGATTGGTAATCTGGATCTGGCCTGAGAATTTGCAAGTTTCCAAATAATGCTGATGTTTCTACACTTTAAGAACTACTGCTCTAAGCATCACCTACTAAATCCTGGTCCACCTGGAAGTAATCTCTTTTCTTAGGATAAATGCTCATGTTTAAGTATTCCTTTTTCAGAGCTTCACAGAATGTATATTATTGATTTTCAAAAGGAACTTCAAGCAGTTTATGGTCAGGAATTAAGACTCTGAAGTCAGACCGCCTAGGTTTAAATCCTGACACCAGTTATATACATTCTGTAACCTTGGGCAAGTTACTTAACTACTCTATGCCTGGGTTTTCTAAACTGTAAAATAGGAATAATAAAAAATACTATATTACAGGGTTGTTCTGAAAATTAAATAATACATGTAAAACTCCTAGAAAAGTACTTGGCACCTAGTTAAACAATTATTACCTATTATCATTACATTTTGAAAAGTATTCAAACTTACATTTTAACAGACATTACTTGCTGCCCACCTCCCCCATTGCCCAATCTGGGGTTAGCACCACTGAGTCACAGTCTCTTTTTAGGGGAGACAAGGTTTTGCTTTGTTTCCACTTAAGGAATTCTCTGTAACTAAGCACAGACTAACAGTTTTCCAGAGAGGATAGCAAACAAACTACAGACAAATTTTTTAGTCAGAGGTCACAAAAATAATTACAGAAATTTCCTTTCAAGCATAATGTGATCATCCAGTTCATCTGACATACAGAATCTTGAATAGATAACTCTTTTGGAGGAAAGCTGTTGAAAGGAATTCTAAATAGCAAAGTAGGGATAGGCACTTCACATAGCTGCATCTTAAAATAAGAGTCTTGAGTTCTAAATATTATCAATATTTTCAGCTATGCTCACATTTTAATATTGCAATTGATAGCAAAACATGACACATAAAGTGAGAGGGTAGGCATGGAAAAGCAAGGACCATGGTACATACACTCTCTGAATTTGTGGGGGGAAATGCCCTCTCCATTGACCAATTTAGAGATTCCCCAAAACAATCAAACATTTCAAATGGCTGTTATGCTTCCCTCCAAAGCTTTCTCTTACAACTTCTTTCAACTCTTCTCATTATAGAGAAAGCCTCTAGCAGAATTTTACTACCTGCCACCCAGCCTTTTAATAGGAAGATGTGCTCAATGTTCAGGGAGCAATAATAAATCAGGTAAAGGCAGGGGGTAGAGCCATAGCAGGAAGCAGAAACACCAGTCACTGAATCTTAAATCAGATAGCCCAGTGGTTCCTTGATGAAGTTTTCAAAATTCTGAGGTGAAATAAACAAAATAAGGCACCTAGTGCCTTTTTTCACCCAAATATATTTAATTTAAAGGACTATTAGGAAATCATGCTCTTCCAACTTCTGGAACATTTTTCTTATCACCTTTCTTGTATGAAATGATAATAGTAGGTACTAGACTAGTCAGGGGAATCACTTCTTGAATTATACAAATGTCTAACCACTATGCTGTACACCTGAAATTAACAGAAAATAATAGAAAAAAAAAGAAATGATAACAGTAGCCGTTTATTTTGTTTAGTGTCTCTACTTGGCAAAATAAGACTGGCTACCCTAATTTGTGCCTCCTCTCCACACTCTTATTTAAATTTTATTGGTCCATGAAATCCAAAAGTCTGGAAACCACTAGCCAAATTCAACACTGTTATCACTGCCACCTCCCCACACACATCTATCTGATAGTGAAATCCCTTTCCCTCCAATGCTAAGAAAGAATCTTGTTATGAAGAAGTCCTGATTAGGTCTGATTTTAAACATTCCTTCCTCCTACTGAGCCAAAAATATGACTTCCTGAGGTTTTCACCCATTTTTTGGAGGCAATATTGAACAAATTTACTCTTTTTCCCTAGGAGAGTCCTTCAAATATTTAAAGACATATCTTACATCTTATCTCTCTCAGGCTAAATAACCACAATCACTTTCATCATTCTTATATTTCCATTATTACAGTTGAAAATTGCAGTCACTTTTGTGGGGGCTACATAACACTACTGAATCATTAAAATGTCAGCTAAAACCTCCAAGTCTTTTACATAAAGGCTGTACACATGCACACACATTATGTCATACCTATTCTACAGTTGTGCAATGTTTTCGGAACCTTCATTTATCCCTTCTACATCTTAATCTCAGGCGGACAAATAATGACTACAATGAAGTTTATCTTCTAGTTGCCCCCATGTTATTTTCTCTCTTAACTAGGTATGATCCCTGAAGGCAAACACCACGTCTCACAGTCCTTTATATAACACCTAGAATAGCTTCCACAGAGTTGGGTACACGTCCATTAAATACGTGATTGGTTCCAGTGTGATGTCCTTTATTTACGTATGCAGTCTGTATGTAAAAGATTACGGGAGAAATGAGAGTTAACTTGCTGGAGCTGACCAATACTATATGCTCTGTACACAACACTTTGCTGATCCTCAGAGATTCTCTGTCTACTAATTCTCTTCCCTCACTTTTGTTGCAGAGAATTACTTGTGTAAAATACCCCAGGCACTCTAAAAATAATTTTGACTTACGGGGGCTATCCCCAGATATGGGTAAAAGGAAAGAAGTCATACCTGAGTTAAAATAGAAATATAGTACCTTAAATATTTTTATTGTATAAAGAAGCCAATGTAAAATGTCTTCAAACTGCAGACATGTTTTCTGAAGTCTAAGGAAAATTTGATAGCCTAAGGAGTTAGAAGAATGTCTTAGAATACAAGTTACATAGCCCTACACTGTTCCAAATATCTGACCAGGAAAATCTAGGTGTCTTTCTTGCTTTTTCCTTTAAGAAAGAGTAGGTATTAGAGATTCTCAGATTCGGGAAATAATAATGGAGAGTCAAACAAATATTTATGGACGGTATATTAAATGCCCGAACCCATAATGTGCTATGGTCTAAACATCATGTTTAAAAATAATAATAAAATAAAACAGAACAAATGTTCTAACACCATGACAATATTTATCATTCAACTTATCTTTCCTGGATAATCAAGGAGACTAAGGTGGGGATAAAAGTTCTATAAAATACAGTACTTGCCTTTGAAGAGCTTATAATCTGGTGGAAGAAATCAGAGTAGCTCATTAGAGAAAAATGAAGTGCTAAAGTATATAACACATACTATAAGGAGAAACATGGAAAATGAGAAAATCAGCATGGGCTTGAATAATTTGGAAAGGTTCATGAAGGTGAGAGAATTTAAAATGGGCCTTGACAGAGGGCAAGTATAATCTGGATAGGTGTAGGTAAAGGGAAAAGACAGGAAGAGGAAAACAGGATGAACAAAGACACAAATATGGGGAAAAGCACAGCATGTGGAGGCAGGCATCAGTATGGTTTGTTCTGAGAAGAGTGCAACCTAACTGGAACAGAAAATTCCCTTATCTGATTGAAACAATATCAGTCAAGAAGTATAAGGACAGTTCACGCTGAAAGGCTTGAAACCAAAGTATGTATGGTGGGGTGTAAGGGATTACTGTAAATTTCTGAACAGGGAACTGACTTGAGGATATCCATATTTTAGTTAGCCTACCAGGGCTGCAGAAAGCAGTGATTACAAATGAAAGAGGAAGGGAAACCAGCTTAGGATAGTGTGAAGTTAAGCAGACAGATGTTTGTTGGCAGCGAGGTTAGAGATACACTCCTAAAATGGAGACACAAAGGACTTGATGATGTAGGGAATGAAGGCGAAGGAAGAGTTCATAATAACTCTAAGCATCCCTAGCCTTGAAAAATCAAAATAACACTGACAGAAAACTACAAATATCCTAGCTGTTACTTTGTCTGAGACACTACCTCGTGTTGATAAAGGCTGTCATCTCAATTAGTTAGCTGAACTGCATTTTAATAGATGCCTTTAATGCCATGACCCCAAGGAGTGGCAGGGAGGGGCTAGAAATTCAAGGGGAGCATCTTTCAACAGCATCCCTCACACTAATACAATGGAGGTGTTTGCTTACTCCGCTTACAATCACAGCCGCCGTTGCAAACTTCACCCTTAGAAAAATTAGGATTATTCCGGGAAAGATACCCATTCACCCTCTGGGTAGCAGGATCTTGCCAGTTCCTCAGCTGTCAGAGCCAGTTCGTGGAGAGAAGGGAGGCGCCTGAAGGAGGCGGCCTCCCAGGGGGATCGAGGAAGCAGGGTTCAATCGAAGAAGTAAAACCACCTATGCCAGAAGAGTGAAAGACAAGGAAGGGACTCGGCTGAGGGGAGAGAGACCAAAGGACCGTTAAGCCCCTCCCAGACCGGGAACCGGGCCAGCCCAGCCCCGCGCGGCCCAGCCCCGCTCCCCAGACTGGAAGTTAAGAAGCTCCCCCTCACCTGCTCGGGCCCATCGGACGACTGGGAAGCCGAGGCTCCCACAATCGGAAAAGCCTCCGCATCGCCAACCCGGAAGCATTGAAACCAACGGAAGTAACCACGTTGTTGCCTCAGCAACGGTGGCGCAGGAATTCCAACTCCGCCTCCTCCACGCCTTAAAAAGAAGGCGCGAAATAGAAGGCAGAAAGGTTACGGGTCTTAATAGAGGAGTTGGGCAGGCGGCACGCTTAAAGGCCCAAAAAAGCAACCTTACTTTCAGAAGGGAGGTGTTAGGAGAGGAAGGCAAGGTATGAGAACTTGGCAGCTTCTGCAGTTAACATGCTTGCCAGTGGGAGCAAAGATGTCTCCTCGTCACCGCGTTACTACTCACCTCGCGCGAACTAGGCCAGGAAAGGAGGGGCGGGGTAAGAGGAAAGGCGCCTGCGAAGCCACGGGGACGCGAGGGGCGGAGCAAGCGGAGTGTAAGGGCGGGGCGCCTGCGCGCAGAATGACGAAAATGAGGGAAAGTGAGTGGGCAGGGCAAAGAGCTTAAAACAAAAGTGGGAAAATGAGAGAAAGGGGATGAGCAGTATTTAGTAACATGCTTGAGCTCGGAAAGGAAAGTCAAGTAAGCAAATAAACCTCACCACCTACTGGGCACCAGGCATTATGGACTGAAGAATTAGACTCAGGCCCTATACACAAAGTACACAGTTGAGAAACAGCAAGTTGGAAACAGAAAAGGGGACCATAAAAATTTAAAAACAAAGAATCTGAAGAGTAGAAACGCTAACAGGAGTTCTGAATTAATCTGCAACGCACAATCAGCCAGAAAATAATGAGGGCCTGCTGACCGCCCCTGGTTTTAGTCCCCCAGGAGCAGAAGGAATAACTGCAAAGCACCCTGGGTGATTCCATTTACCCAATGTGTTACATCTGATTTTAAGCCTCTCGCGTGAATGTTCCATAATCACTCGAAACTATGCAATAACAGGGTTTATGTGTTGAATGTAACAGTTAAGTCAGAGCAAAACACGTGGCCCTAAATGATTATTTGTTGATTGAATGCATTCAGAATACCTTTGTTCCGAAATAATCTTTCTTATTTCAGTTCACATCTTGGGTTTTCTCCCGCCTTTAAAAATTTTCTAAAGGCAGCACATGTAATAATGTCAGCTTCATGTGCATTGAACTACTCTATGAGACAGAATCCGTTATTTTCCCTTTTTTGATAGATGAGAAAACTGATAACATGAGAAGTTAAGAGAGTAACTTTGTAAGTGGCAGATTCAAATTCCAGTCTGAATTCAGAGACAAGCCTCTTAACCACTATGCTATACTGCTCTCAACTTTAATAAAATTCTTGTTACCTTCTGGGACAGAGTCCCAGAGAGCAGTTTCCAGGCTCTCGGCCTCACGTGGAAAGGATCTGGCTCAGTTATTAGATGGCCATCAGCTGTAATCAGATGGCCATCTGCTGTGGGTGCCATCAGCTGTTACCGGTTAGCCATTAGCCACTAATAAACTGCACTGGGGGGGGGGGTCGGTTGATTGGTTGGTTAGCAGAGGAGCAGTCGGCAGATTGCGGCTCCTGCTTCCCATATCTACAAACCAGCCGCCAGCGAGAGTATAGTGGTATGAACCCCCTATCCATGGCTCCGTTGGTATTCCTTTTTGGCCTCACCATATCCTGCGTTCTTGTGCGGGAGCGGGAGCTGAGTCCCCGCATGGCATACCTTCAGAAACTTACTTATTAAAAATAGAGATAAGAAACATGCATGAGTATTCCAAAATGTGAATCCCCTTCAATTTACATCTCAGCAAAGCACTCCCTTCCAGCCAGACAAAGGAGGTTGTAACTTAGAGTCCTTATTTGGAAGGACTATACTCTCTCCAATGACATGAATTGTATGTTCACCTGTGGCCTGGGCTTGTTCCTCACATCCAGATGTCTGAACCTTGTAGAATTATGGTTCTCCCTGTGAGCAAATCACTATCTTAGCTTTTCTACAAGATTGCACTTTTGCTTCCTCAGCCACTGCCATCACCAGTAAATCCCGCAGACCACCTAACTAAACTTTGGTAAAAGGAGCTTTGTTTTCAAATGACTTATTTTAAATGTTCTAAAATAGAAAAATTTTAAAAGAGCATTTGTAGAAACAACATTATAAACACATACCACACTTTTAACACATTTGCAATTTGATTGCTAAGTTTGTTCTCAACATTTTTCTAAAATTACATGAAAAAAATCTAATCCCCATTCTCAAAGGTGGCCATTTTCCTTTTTAATCACCTTCTATTTGTAGTCTCTAATACACAGACCAGTATTTGATGATACTCTGTCTTGTGTTATGGTTGAATTCTGATCTCTTTACGAGATAAGCTATTCAAGAGGATAGAATCCTGGAATCTTCATGTTGGAAGATGTGGGGACAGAACCCCAGAAAGCAGTTTCCAGGCTCTTGGCATCATGTGGAGAGGTGCTGGCTCGGATACTAGATGGCCATCAGCTGTAGCCATTGGCCACTGATATAACTGCCGAGGCTACAAAGGGGAGCCGAGGAGAGTGAAGAAGGAGACTGAAGGAGAGTGAAAGAGAGTCGAGGAGAGTTAGTCAGTTGGCAGCAAAGTGGACAGCAGGTCGTACATCATGTAAACCCAGCCTCCAGTGAGACCATAGTGGTATGACTTCCCTACTTATGGCTCCGTGGGTGTTCCTTTTTGGCCTCACCATGTCCTGCGTTCTTATGTGGGGAGCGGGACCAGAGACACCGCCTGACACCCCGCACGACACATGGCATAGTTGGCAGGATATGGTGCTGGCCAAAGCTTTCCGAAGGGCAGTGGAGCAGTGTGTGCGTATGAAAGCTCACTCTGAGGAAGACCAGGAGGAGCAGCTGCCGGAGAGCTCGATCCCCGTGGAGGGGTGGAAAGATGTGGATGGTTCCCCAACCAGCAGAGGCCGGAGAAAGCGAAGGTTGTTGCCACCCTGTGGGCTGGGAACTGCTTGCTGAGGCAGCCTGGATGGGGGACTTGTCCCAGGAGGAAACGCTTGCTGAGTCCTCGGTGGGAGATGAGGGTTGCAGTCGCACAACAGCCTAGCCAAATGTCCCTTCATGTCTTTCCTTAAGGAAAGAAGAGTTTGTGAGATTGTGCCTTTCTGGGACTCTGTTCCATCCTTGTGTTTACACCTTATGTCTCTCTGTCTGGTCCCCAAAAGATGGTTTGCAGCCAAAGACGGGTAAGATATCTCACGGGAGATACAACCTAAGCCAGGCGGAACCCAGTGGGAACCCCAAACTTCTGCTGTTTACAGACAAAGGGTGATTGGAATAAACATTTTCTGTTATGAGGTCTGAGCCTCACAGACCGTGTAAGAAACAATGTTGCTTTCTTGTAGTTGCTTTCTTGTAGTTGCTTTCTTGTAGTTGTAGACCTATCAATAAAAACCTCCAGCCAGCTTTATTCTGGGCTCCAGTCCTCTGAGACTGAGAGACCCCTGGCCTTCGGAGAGATTTAACTGTATTAAGTCTGTTTCTTTCTTGCTTAAAATTTAACCCAAACCGCCCCTTCTCACACCCTCACTGCCCTTGTTGCGCGAGATGCGACATCTGGCGCCCAACGTGGGGCTGCTCGAGAAGGGAAGGACGACTAAGAGTCATAAGGATCTGCAGACACGGTGAAGGGACTCCAAGAATCTGCCACGGCACCTACATGGGGTAAGGAGGTAGTCTATGGACTTGGAGAATTTAACCAGGGTAACAAAGAAGTGTAAAAGAAACAACTAACATTTTCGTGTGAAAGAGTGTGATTGTGTGAGTGAATGTTTATAGCTCCACCGTCTTTTAAGACTATGGAGTTTGCTTGGGCTCGTAACCGCAGTTCTGGCACCACATCATAAGGCATAACGGCGACTTGGGGGTTTCCTCCAACCATGACTGGGGTTTATACAGTCGCGCCTTTGCCACGACGGGCGCTAAGTCCCCGAGAGGGGAACGGCCGACCGAGCATCAGAGTGGACTTGGAGTGAAAGTCCTTCTCTTTCCTTTCCTATTTAATTACTAACATGGGTAATGCAGAAAGCAAGCACAGACCTTATATCTGCCTGCTTCAGCAGCTTCTTAAGAAGGGAAAGCACCAAATCCCAGAAAAAAACATTAGAGGAACTCCTCAAAGTAATTGAGACTCGATGTTCCTGATTTCCAAACTTTAGGACACTTGATATAGATAAGTGGGAAGAAGTAGGTCAAAGTCTCCATGAAGTACATTCTAACGGAGTTTCCTTGCCCAGTTCAATCTGGGAAACGTTTCAAATAATCCACTCAGTTTTAGAACCCCTCCAAACAGACTCAGAGGAAGAGAGAGAAAAAGACGGCATAGACCAGTTTCAAAGGACAAAAGAGGGACGAGATGATGATGAGGTGTCCGAGAGGGCATCCACTCTCATCCCTGAAAATCTGTATCCAGATCCAGAGGAAGGTTTTGAGGACGATTGTCCCCCTCCTCTTTCTCGTTGGCTACCTCCGCCACCTTCTCGTTTAAGACAAACGCGGAGGCTTGCCAAATTAGCTAAACAAAACAATAATCCCTTTCTCAGTAAAAGTATCCCTCAGACAACTAAGGAGGGTATACGCTCTTCATTATCAGTTATAGAGTGTGGCATACATCAAGCTAAACTCGAAGGAGACATAGATGCCCTTAACTTTCCAGTGATCTTTAGACAGGCTGAAGCCCCTAATGCAGACCATCCTGAAGGGATCCATGAGGTGGTTTATGAGCCTTTCCCCTTTAAGTAGCTAAAAGAATTAAAACAAGCAGTTTTGCAATTTGGAGTCACTTCTCCTTATACCGTCGGCCTGGTGAAAAGTATTGCTGATGGCAATCGAATGATTCCCGCTGATTGGCATGCTTTAGCAAAAACTTGTCTGACTCCCTCTCAATACCTCCAATTTAAAACTTGGTGGATTGATGGTGCAGAAACACAGGAGAGGCAAAATCAGGTTCGTAATATAGATATTCCCGCTGACCGGCTGTTAGGGAAGAGACTTTGGGCTGAGACCCATGATCAGCTAGATATGGAAGAATTAGCTGTCGGACATTTAAAACAAATTTGTCTAATGCCATGGGAAAAGATTGAGATAGAGGGCAAAACTCCCTCCTCTTTTCAAAAGATTTTACAAGGCCCACAGGAACCTTATTCAGATTTCCTTGCACATTTGCAAGAAGCCATTAATAAACAAATCACTAACTCTGCTGCCGCAGATATCATCTTACAAATTACGGCTTTTGAGAATGCAAACAAAGATTGTAAACGTGCCATTGGCGCACAAAAAGGAAAAATTGATGCTATGGGATATCTTAGGCTGTGTCAAGAAGTGGGGACAAAAGACCATAAAGCTGCTATGTTAGCTAATGCCATTACAGGGGCAATTCAGAGAAAAGATAAGTTTTCTGGCACTTGCAAGCCAGGACATACTAAAAAGAATTGCAGAGTAAGAAAAAAAGCGGCTCATGGCTGCAAAGTCCTTCTCCTCCCCAGGGTCTTAAACAACCCAGGGTTTGTCCTCGGTGTAAAAAAGGAAACCATTGGGCCTCTGAATACCAATCTAAATATCATAAAGATGGGACCCTGCTACAGGGAAACGGGAAGCAGGGCCAGCCCCAGGCCCAGACAATAACTGGGGCGGCTGTGAGTCAGGCGGCACCTCAAAATTACCAGACAGTGCCTCTTCCTCAAAATTATCTGTTCAACAATTAACTCCTGCCACTGAGGAAAGTGTTGCAGTAGATGTTTGTACAGCTCGAGATATACTGCTACTTCCAGGGGAAACCCGCCTTCATGTGCCCACAAGAATAATTGGACCAATCCCTCAAAGTACAGTTGGACTTCTTCTTGGTCGCTCAAACTTAACATCAAAAGGAGTTATGGTCCACACTGGAATAGTAGATCCAGATTTCAAGGGAGAAATTCAAATTGTTATGTCTTCCTCAGTCCCTTGGTATGCCAAAAAGGGAGAGCGAGTTGCACAGCTTCTTTTGATCCCTTATATAACCCCTAAAAAGAGGGGAACCCAAAAAAGAACTGGAGGATTTGGAAGTACCGGATCAGTAGGTACTTTTCTGGCAGAAAAAATTTCTGACATCCGCCCAGTCTAATTAAGATTCATAACAAAAATTTCTTAGGATTAATGGACACTGGTGCAGACATCTCTATAATAAATTCTCAAGATTGGCTGGCTAATTGACAAATACAACCATCTAGCATAAATGTTATAGGGATAGGCAACGCTTCAGGACTGCTTCAAAGCACCTACATTCTTCCTTGACTCGGGCCAGAAGGACAGAAAGGATTTTTACAGCCTTATATCGCTGATATTCCAATCAGTTTGTGGGGTAGAGATCTGCTTTCCCAATGGGGAGCAGAAATCTGGATACCCCCAGGACAATATAGCTCTCAGAGCCAAAAACTGATGAATCAGATGGGTTTCCAACCAGGACAAGGCTTAGGAAAGTTCAGTCAGGGAATTACTCAGCCTATTCAGCTTACATTTCAGACTGGACATAAAGGATTGGGATTTAATTCACAAGATCATAAGCCTTTTTGTTAGGGGCCACTGTTATGGAGCTAAAAACTCCCTTGGCTCTTAAGTGGAATAGTGATAAGCCTCACTGGATTGAACAGTGGCCCCTTTCAAAAGAAAAACTAGAGGCTTTAACTGAATTAGTACAAATTCAATTAAAACAAAATCATATAGAACCTTCAACTAGCCTTTAGAATTCTCCTGTTTTTGTCATAAAAAAGAGATCAGGAAAATGGAGAATGCTCACTGACTTACGAACAATTAATGCTTTGATTGAGCCTATGGGTCCGCTACAGCTTGGACTCCCCCAACCATCCATGATTCCCCAAAATTGGCCTTTGGTAGTAATAGATTTACAAGATTGTTTTTATACTATCCCTTTACATCCTCTAGACTGCCCTAGATTTGCATTTTCAGGGCCCTCTCTAAATAATAGAGAACCTAGTAAAAGATATCAATGGAAAGTGCTTCCTCAGGGAATGCTTAACAGTCCCACAATTTGTCAGTTTTTTGTAGCCAGAACTATTTCGCCAGTCAGAGAAAAATTTCCAGATTGTTACATCATTCATTATATGGATGACATTCTCTGTGCTGCATCTACTACAGAGATTTTAGCGGCTTGTTTTAAGTTGCTTCAAGAACAACTTGAGTTGGCAGGTCTCTATATTGCTCCTGGTAAGATTCAAACAACGACTCCTGTAAATTATCTTGGAGCTATTGTTGACAGACAAACGATTAGGCCTCAAAAAGTACAAATCAGAAGAGACCAAATCTCTACATTAAATGATTTGCAAAAATTGTTAGAGATATTAATTGGCTTCGTCCCACTCTGGGAATCCCCACCTATGCGCTCAGTAATTTATTTGGCCTTTTACGGGGTCCTTCTCAGTTAGATAGTCCCCATACCCTGACTCCTCAGGCCAATAAACAATTAGAATCAATTGAACAGAAAATTCAAGAAGCTCAGATTCAGCGCATAGATCCTTCTCAACCTTTACAAATTTTAATTTTCCCAACTCCCCATTCACCTACAGCAGTGATAATTCAACAAAATGACTTGGTAGAGTGGCTGTTTCTACCTAATAATTTTGTCAAATCACTCCCAACTTATTGGGAATTAATTTCAGAGCTTGTTTTACGAGCTCGCACTACAGTTCTTCAGTTAAACGGAATCGAAGCTAATAAAATAGTAGTCCCATTTAAAAAAACAACAAATTACACACTTAAATACCCATTCTGAAATCTGGCAAGTTGCAATTTGTGGATATTTTGGAATTATTGACAATCACTATCCAAAAAATAAATTGTTTCAATTCCTTCTAAAGACCAGTTGAATCTGTGTCTGCGGTCCACAGTTCTCAGAGCCCTCACTGCCGAGCGGAGAACGGAAGCCTTAGGCACGGAGACTACCCGCCCCCTCCCAGAGCTCACCCCGCACCCACCTGCCCGGTGCTAGAAGCCATAAAGTAGCAGTGTCAGATCAAAGGACAGAATATTTGCTGCTCTGACTCCATCAGAAAGAGCAATATAAGAATAATGGGCATACCAGAAGGAGAAGAAAGAGGGAAGGGAACAGAGAATATATTCAAACAAATCGTCGATGAGAACTTCCCAAACTTGTGGAAAGAACTGGATCCTCGAATCCAAGAAGCAAATAGAACACCTAATTACCTCAATCCCAACAGGCCTTCACCAAGGCACATTGTATTGAAGCTGTCTAAAATCAATGACAAAGAAAGAATCCTCAACGCAGCCAGGGAAAAGAAGACGGTAACTTACAAAGGAAAGCCCATTAGATTCTCATCAGATTTTTCAGCAGAAACTCTACTAGCTAGGAAGGAATGGAACCAAATATTCAAACTATTGAAACAGAGAAATTATGAGCCAATAATAATATATCCAGCAAAGATCTCCTTTAGATATGAAGGAAAATAAAGATCTTTCCAGACATCCAGAAGCTGAGGGAATTTTCTAATACACGATCTGCACTACAAGAAATACTAAAGGACGCTATTAGACCACCATCAACAGGGACAACTTGTGGCAACCGAAACATAAAAAGGGGGAGCATAAAGGCCTGAACTGGAATATGGGAATAGTGAAAGTAAGCATACTGAAGAAACTGAAATACTTTAAATTTCAAACTTTCTTTTACATAAATTCAAGGGTAACCACTCAAAAAACATCCAGATCTGAAATATATACTGTAATAAAAGAAGAAACAGAGGAAAACATCATAAAATACCACCACACAAAAATAATAGACAACAACAAAAAGGCAAAGAAACAATGGAGACACAGCCTTACCAGAAAACTAAAGACAGAATGACAGGAAATCCTCACATATCAATAATCACCCTAAATGTAAATGGACTGAACTCACCAATAAAGAGACACAGAGTAGCAGATTGGATCAAAAAACTAAACCCAACCATATGCTGTCTACAAGAGACACATCTCAGCTACAAGGACAAGCATAGACTCAAAGTGAAAGGGTGGAAATTGACACTCCAAGCAAATGGTACCCAGAGAAAATCAGGTGTAGCCATAATGATTTCCAATGAAACAGACTTCAGGGTGAAAAAGATAACAAGAGACAAAGATGGACATTTCATAATGGTAAAGGGGACTATACAACAAGAAGACATAACAGTCATCAATATTTGTGCCCCCAATCAGGGAGCACCAAAATATACCAATCAACTACTAACAGAACTAAAGGGAGAAATTGACCAAAACACAATTATACTAGGAAACTTAAATACATCATTGACAGCTATGGATAGATCATCCAAACAGAATATAAATAACGAAATCGCAGCCCTAAATGACACATTAGATGAAATGGACATAATTGACATATATAGAGCATTTCATCCTAAAACATCAGACTATACATTCTTCTCTAGTGTACATGGAACATTCTCAAGGATAGACCATATATTGGGACACAAAATCAGCCTCAGCAAATTTAAGAAGATTGAAATCATACCAAGCATATTCTCTGATCACAAAGCTTTGAAATTGGATATCAACTGCAAAAAGAAAGCAGAAAAAAACACAAATACATGGAGATTAAACAACATACTTTTAAAGAACGATTGGGTTAAAGAAGAAATTAGAGGAGAGCTCAAAAGATACATAGAAACAAATGACAATGAAAATACATCCCACCAAAATTTTTGGGATGCCACGAAAGCAGTTTTAAGAGGTAAATTTACATCATTACAGGCCTATCTCAAGAAACTAGAAAAATCCCAAATAAATAACCTCATGTTACACTTTAAAAAACTAGAAAAAGAAGAACAAGCGAAACTCAAGGTCAGCAGAAGAAAGGAAATAACAAAAAATCAGAGCAGAACTAAATGAAATAGAGAACAAAAAGACAATAGAAAAAATTAATGTGACAAAGAGCTGGTGCTTTGAAAAGATTAACAAAATTGACAAACCCTTGGCTAGACTCAATAAGACAAAAAGAGAGAAGACACTAATTAACAAAATCAGAAATGAAAAAGGGGAAGTTATCACGGACACCACAGAAATAGAAAGGATTATCCAAGAATACTATGAAGCACTACATGCCACTAAATTTAATAACTTAGAAGAAATGGACAAGTTCTTAGAAACATACAGCCTTCCAAGGCTGAATCATGAAGAACTGGAAAATCTAAACAGGCCGATCACCAGTAGCGAAATTGAATCACTCATCAAAAACCTTCCCAAAATCAAAAGTCCTGGACCAGATGGCTTCACCAGTGAATTCTACCAAACCTTCAAAGAGGATCTAATACCAATCCTGCTCAAACTCTTCCAAAAAATTGAAGAAGAGTCAGTACTCCCTAACTCATTTTATGAGGCCAACATTACCCTGATACCAAAACCTGGTAAGGACAACACAAAAAAAGAAAACTACAGACCTATATCTCTGATGAATACAGATGCTAAAATCCTAAACAAAATTCTAGCAAATCGAATACAACAATGCATTAAAAAGATTATTCATCACGACCAAGTGGGGTTCATCCCCGGGGCACAAGGATGGTTCAACATTCGCAAATCCATCAATGTGATACATCACATAAACAAAATAAAGGACAAAAACCATATGATTCTATCAATTGATGCAGAAAAAGCATTTGATAAGATACAACATCCATTTATGATTAAAACACTTACTAAAATTGGTATAGAAGGAAAATACCTCAACATAATAAAGGCCATATACGACAAGCCCTCAGCTAATCTCATAATTAATGGTGAAAAGCTGAAGCCCTTAGCTCTACGTTCAGGAACACGACAAGGTTGTCCCCTATCACCTCTGCTTTTCAACATAGTGTTCGAAGTACTCGCCAGAGCTATCAGGCAAGAGAAAGAAATAAAAGGCATCCAAATTGGGAATGAAGAAGTTAAATTGTCACTCTTTGCAGATGACATGATGCTATATATAGAAAACCCTAAAGACTCCACCGAAAAGCTATTAGAAACAATCAATGAATACAGTAAAGTTGCTGGCTACAAAATCAACGTACAAAAGTCCATTGCTTTCCTATATACCAACAATGAAATCTCAGAAAAAGAGATAGAAAAAACAATTCCTTTTGCAATTGCAGCAAAAAGAATAAAATACCTAGGAATAAACTTAACCAAGGATGTGAAGGATTTATATGCTGAAAACTATAAGACATTTTTGAAAGAAATTGAAGAAGACACAAAGAAATGGAAAGACATTCCGTGCTCATGGATTGGAAGAATCAACATAGTTAAAATGGCCATATTACCCAAAGCCATATACAGATTTAATGCAATCCCCATTAAAATCCCAATGGCATTTTTTAAAGAAATAGAACAAAAAATAATCAGATTTGTTTGGAACCACAAAAGATCCCGAATAGCCAAAGCAATATTGAAAAAAAAAGAACAATACTGGAGGTATCACACTCCCTGATTTTTGCTTGTACTACAGGGCTACAATAATCAAAACAGCTTGTTATTGGCGGAAAAACAGACACATAGACCAATGGAATAGAATTGAGAACCCAGAAATAAAACCACATAAATATGGACAGATAATTTTTGACAAAGAAGCTAAAAACATACAATGGAGGAAAGACAGCCTCTTCAATAAATGGTGCTGGCAGAATTGGATAGCTACGTGCAAAAGAATGAAACTGGACTGCTATCTGTCACCATGTACCAAAATTAATTCAAAATGGATCAAAGACTTAAGCATAAGACCTGACACAATAAACTGCATTGAAGAAAACATAGGTACTAAACTTATGGACCTTGGGTTCAAAGAGCATTTTATGAATTTGACTCCAAAGGCAATGGAAGTAAAAACTAAAATAAATGAATGGGATTATATGAAACTGAAAAGCTTCTGCACAGCAAAAGAAACTATTGACAAAATAATGAGGCAACCAACTGAATGGGAGAAGATTTTTGCAAACAGTGCCTCTGATAAGGGGCTAATATCCAAAATATAGAAGGAACTCATGAAACTCAACAACAAAAAACAAACAACCCAATTGAAAAATGGACAGAGGACCTGAAGAGACATTTCTCCAAAGAGGACATACAAATGGCAAATAGACATATGAAAAAATGCTCAACATCGCTAATCATCAGAGAAATGCAAATGAAAACCACAATGAGATATCACCTCACCCCAGTCAGAATGGCTTTCATCAATAAGACAAATAGTAACAAGTGTTGGAGAGGCTGTGGAGAAAAAGGAACTCTCATACACTGTTGGTGGGAATGCAGACTGGTGTAGCCGTTATGGAAGGCAGTGTGGAGGTTTCTCAAGAAATCACGAATAGAATTACCATATGACCCAGCAATCGCTCTCCTGGGTATCTACCCAAAAAATCTGAAAGCTTTTCTCTATAGAGACACGTGTATTCTAATGTTCATTGCAGCTTTGTTTACAGTGGCCAAGACATGGAAACAACCAAAATGTCCTTCAATAGATGAATGGATAAAGAAGTTGTGGTATATATACACAATGGAATACTATTCCGCGTTAAGGAAAGATGATATAGGAGCATTTGTGACAACATGGATGGATCCTGAGAGTATAATGCTAAGTGAAATACGTCAGACAGACAAAGCAGAGAACCCTATGATTTCACTGATATGTAGTATATAAACCAAAAAGAACAAGACAAACAAATGAGAACGAAAAACTCATAGTCACAGACAATAATTTAGTGGTTACCAGAGGGTAAGGGGGTGGGGAGTGGGTGATGAGGGTAAAGGGGATCAAATATATGGTGATGGAAGGAGAAGTGATTCTGGGTGGTGATCACACAATGGGATTTATAGACGATGTAATATGGAATTGTACACCTGAAATCTATGTAAATTTACTAACAATTGTCACCCCAATAAATTTAATTTAAAAAAATCAAATTTGGAATGGAAATTATACTAAAGATATTGGTAATCAATATACTTTTAAGTTTGAAAAATCACAAATGTTTAATTTACAAGTATGTCTTAAAACTCCTTTTGTTTTTAATTAACAAATCAAGATAGATCAAAAAAATTAATGTTAAATTAACAGATTTAGAAACCACTGTTGTATTTCTTGGTGATCAAGTAAAAAATCGCGCTATGATTACCTTAAAATGTGATTGGAATGTATTCACTTATTGTGTAACCCCATTTTCTTGTAATCAAACTCGTACCCCTTGGTCTAAGGTGCGAGCCCATCTCCTGGGACATATGCCTCATCACACTGTGGACATTATACAATTTCAACAAGAAGTGGATCAGATGTCCAGCGCCAAGCTAAGGCTCCTCCCTGAAAAAGAGACACTTTCTGCGGCTGCAGAAGGACTTTCCAATTTAAACCCAGTTTAATGGGTAAAGACTCTGGGTGGAGGGTTTGTTGGAGTTATTGCTACTCTGCTTCTTATTCTTTGTTTATTTAGTTTAGTTCTCAGATGTGGACAAATAGCCCTCCAACGGGCTATGAATGAGGAAACTGCACGGTCTGTGTCGCTCATACTTCAAAAACAAAAAAGGGGGAAATGTAGTCGCACAACAGCCTAGCCAACTGTCCCTCCATGTCTTTCCGAGACCCCTGGCCTTTGGAGAGATTTAACTGCATTAAGTCTCTTTGTGTCTTGCTTAAAACTTAACCCAAAGTGCAGCTTCTCGCACCCTCACTGCCCTTGTTGAGTGGGACGCCACAGAGGGTGACATCAAGGTCATCCCTCACCCCCAGGACAGCCCTGGCGAATGACTATGGACTATGGGGAATTGCCTTCCATCCCTAATTTAATGGACTACTTGACTGTTTGGGAACATTCCACCATGTAGTGGAACTGGCGGATGTTTGCTTTTGTGTCTTGACTGGCCGCCATCGAGAATATGTAAGCACCTTGACTGTGAGACGCTGTTGTTCCAGCACGGTACCCTGAGAGGCCCAGAGAGAGTGGCAGTGCCTTTAGATGCCTGGCTGAGCCCAGAGAGAGTGGCAGTGCCCTGAGAGCCCTGGCTGAGTCCAGGAAGTCTGGCTGGGCCCAGAGAGACTGGCAGTGCCCTGAGAGCCCTGGCTGTGCCCAGGAAGTCTGGCTGTACCCAGAGAGAGTGGCAGTGCCCTGAGAAAACCTATCTATGCCCGGAGAGACAGATGGTACCCTAAGAAGCCCAGAAAGTCTGGTTGTGCCCAGAAGTACTGGTGGTGCCCTGAGAAACCCTGGCTATGCTCAGAGACCCTGGCTGTGTCCAGGATATTGCATTCACCTCCAGGCTCCTCGCACAGGGCACCTCGCGGAAGACGCTTGTCGCGTAGATTGTGAGGCGAGACCCTGTAGGGGTGGAGTGTGGGGACAGAACCCCAGAAAGCAGTTTCCAGGCTCTCGGCCTCATGTGGAGAGGTGCTGACTCAGATAGTGGATGGCCATCAGCTGTGGCTGGTTGGCCATCAGCTGTAGCCATTGAGCCATTGGCCACTGATATAACTGCTGCGGCTATGAAGGGGAGCCGAGGAGAGTGAAGGAGGAGACTGAAGGAGAGTGAAAGAGAGTCGAGGAGAGTTGGTCGGTTGGCAGGAAAGCGGACAGCAGGTCGCACGTCGTGTAAACCCAGCCTCCAGTGAGACCATAGAGGTATGACTTCCCTACCTATGGCTCCGTGGGTGTTCCTTTTTGGCCTCACCATGTCCTGCGTTCTTATGTGGAGAGCGGGAGCAGAGACCCCGCAGGCCGCTTCGCCGGACACCCTGCACGACAATATACTCTTTTATGACATTCCTTTGAAGTATTTTTCCCATTTGAAAAAAAATTGAGTTGCCTGTCTTTTTATTGCTGAGTTTAGGAGTTCTTTATTTATATTGGATATGTGATTTTGTAGGATGTGTGGATTAAACATCTCTTCTCCCTGTCTGGGGCTTGCCTTTTCATTCTCTTAATAGTGTCATTTAATGAAAATAAAAATGTGTTCAATTTCATATTAATTTTTTTGTTTGTTATCCCCCCACTTTTACTGAGATATAATTGACATAATATTGTACTAATGATGTGAACTTCACCTCAATTAATAAAAAAAAGGTTTTCTAGCTTCAAATACAATGCCCTTTTCATTTTTTTAAGACCAGGCATTTCTCTTGGGAGAGTAGAAAGAGGAAGGCACATTTTGGCTCAATATAAATGAGAATTTTCTAACAGAGTTATCCAATAGTGAAATGAGCTGACTTGTGATACATGCACTGGGGGTATTCTAGCAGAGATTGAACAACTGTCTATATGCATATTATAGAAGGGACTTCTAAATCTTTGTCGTGCAGGGTGGCAGGCAGAGTCTCAGCTCCCACTCACCACATAAGAACGCAGGACATGGTGAGGCCAGAAAGGAACACCCACGGAGCCATAGGTAGGGAAGTCATACCACTATAGTCTCACTGGAGGCTGGGTTTACACGACGTGCGACCTGCTGTCCGCTTTCCTGCCAACCGACCAACTCTCCTCGACTCTCTTTCACTCTCCTTCAGTCTCCTTCTTCACTCTCCTCGGCTCCCCTTCGTAGCCGCAGCAGTTATATCAGTGGCCAATGGCTCAATGGATACAGCTGACGGCCAACTAGCCACAGCTGATGGCCATCTACTATCAGAGCCAGCACCTCTCCACATGAGGCCGAGAGCCTGGAAACTGCTTTCTGGGGCTCTGTCCCCACATATATCCAAATGATCAATAAGCATATGAAAAAGTGTGCAACATTATCAATCATCTGGAAAATTCAACTTAAAATCATAATACATACCCTTCAGCATGGCCACAGTTAAAAGGATTGACAATAGCAACATGGATGGATCTAGAGAACATTATGTTAAGTGAAATAAGTCAGAAAGAGAAAGACAAGTACCATATGATCTCACTTATATATGGAATCTAAAGAAAAGACTATGCGAATGAACTAATCAGAGACAGTTTTGGGGATGCGGAGAAAAAACCGAGAGTGGTTAGATGGGTGTGTGGGAGGGGGTTGGGGATAAGGGGAAAGGTGAAGGGATTTGGAGGTGGCTGGTGACCACAAGATGGCCTCGGGGTTTTTGTTTTTGTTTTTGTTTTCTTTTTGTTTGTTTGTTTTGTTTTTGAAAATTAATTTGGGGAAGGTATTCTATAATGTTGTGGAGATTTTGTTGGGTATCCGATGGGCATGCGTCCTGTTTGGGAGACCACCTCAGGGATGCTGTGGATACCTGATCATGGCATTGGACACCAGAGGCTGGACATTAATGAATGCCAACTATAATTTTATATATATAATGTGATGGTTCGGTGTGGGGTCGGAGGGATGGTGGATGGGGGGAGGGGGGTTCACAGTGTGAGGGATATGGATGATGAACGTCTAAGTATTACCTTGTTTTGTACACCTGAAACTAATAAATAAATAAATTTATGAAAAAAAAAATTTTTAAAAATTATGAAAAAAAGAAAAAATTGGTTGCAAAATTTCAACCCCCCCCCCGCCCCAATTAATCTATGGACTTAGGGCTAATCTAATAAAAATGTTATAAAGTTAAAAAAAAAAAAAAAAGGATTGACAATACAAGGAGACTGGTGGAAAGCATCTCAAACTCTCATGCACTGGTAGTGGGAGGATGTATTAGTTATCTGTTGCTGTATAAAAAGCATTGCTACAAGTTTAGCAGCTTAAAATGTACTGCCTCCCAGTTTCTGCAGGGTAGACATCCAGGTATGATTTAGCTAGGTCCTGGGCTCTGGGTCTCAGAAGGCTGCACTCAAGGTGTTGGCTAGACTGTGTTTTTATCTCAAGACTTGCCTGGGGAAGAATGCCCTTCCAGGCTCATTCAGGATGCTGCAGAATTCACTTCCTCGCAGCTGTAACATCTAGGGCTTCAGTTTCTTGCAGGCTGTTGACCAGAGAACACTCTCACCTCCTTAGGGTTTCCCCAGCTTCCTGCAACATGGCCCTCTCCATAGGCAGTTTACAATGTGGCCACTTGTTTCTTCCAGGACAGCAGGAGAACAAGAGCCTCAGATGTGATTTTATCAGCACAGAATATAGTGGAACTATTATTTTCTGTGATGAAGACTATACCTGTTTTACAAAATTACAAATAGCTTCTTTTTCTGATTATAAAAAAGTATAGTCATAAAACATTTAAGCTATACACAAAAGTGGAAAGAAGATAAAAATTACCCTAAATCTTAACATCCAAAGACTACTACTCTTAACAGTGTGGAGAGCCTCCTTCTAGTTCTCTCTCAATGCATACACGCATGCTTATACTATCATTCTTGTGATGTCCATGTTCCAGTAACATGCTCCTGCAGGGTAGCCCCAGATGCTAAAGTCAGTGCCCTTAGTATCCCTAATTTATGGTTATCCTACATTTCCCATATTTTAAAAGTTATTCATTTGGGGGGAAGGTGAGGGGATTAGAAAACAGTCGGTAACCACAAGATGGCCACGGGGTTTTGAAAATTAATTTGGGGAACGTAATCAATAATGTTGTAAAGATTTTGTAGGGTATCCGATGGACACGTGTCCCATTTGGGAGACCACCTCAGGGATGATGTAGATGCCTGATCACTGCACTGTACACCTGAAGCTGAACAACAATGAATGCCAAGTATAATTATATATATATATATGTATGTATATATATGTATGTATATACTTACAAGAAGCGGAGTACAGCATTAGGAATAGAGACAGTGGAAATGTAATGGCTGTGTGCAATGTCAGAGGGATAGTGGATGGGGGGGGATGGTCCACACAGTGTGAGGGATATAAATGATAAACGTCTAAATATTACTTTGTCTTGTGCACCTGAAACTAATTTTTTAAAAATGCTTTTCAAAGCAAAAAAAAGTTATTCATCTTTATAGAGGGAAAAGAAAAATACAAAAAACATAAGATAAAAATACAAAAGAAGTAAAAATAAAATGTAAACATCACCCCCACTATTTAGTACCACCATTAACATTTCTATGTGCTTTCTTCCAGTCTTGCTGTCTCATATAACTGGATATATGCTGCATAAACCTTGCCTTACCTCCTGCCTCCCTGCAGACCACACTCTGTCACTCACTCCCCCTTGATGATCCTGGAGAGCCAACATCTGCTTCCATTTATCCTTCCTATTAGCTTCATGTTTTTCTCAGGTTACCAAAACAAGAAAATCCTCTTCTAACCCTGTGTCACCTAAATACGGCCTAATTATCTTCCATTCATAGCCATTTAAAAATTTTTAACAATATTTTGCTTAACCCAATAGATCCAAAATAATACCATTTCAGAATGTAATCAATATAAAAGTATTAATGAGATATTTTGCAGTTTATTTTTATACTATTTTTTTAAAAATTTACACTTACAACCCATCTCAGTTCAGACTAGCCACACTTCAAGTGTTAATATCCACATGTGGTGAGCTGGCCACCACACTGGACAGCAGAGAGCTAACTCATTGTGCCATCTGATGGATTAGCCCATCTCTTGATAGACATTTAAGTTATTTGCACCTTTTGGCTATTGTGAATAATGCTACTATGAACACTAGTGTACAAGAGTCTGAGTCTTTGCTTTGAATTCTTTGGGGTATACACCTAGGAATGGAATACTGGATCATATGGTAATTTGTCGCGTCCTGCGCAACAAGGGCAGTGAGGATGCGAGAAGGGGCGGTTTGGGTTAAGTTTTTAAGAAAGAAACAAACAGAGACTTAATGCAGTTAAATCTCTCCGAAGGCCAGGGGTCTCTCAGTCTCAGAGGCCTGGAGCCCAGAATAAAGCTGGCTGGAGGTTTTTATTAATAGGTCTACAACTACAAGAAAGCAACTACAAGAAAGCAACATTGTTTCTTACACGGTCTGTGAGGCTCAGACCTCATAACAGAAAAATGTTTATTCCAATCACCCTTTGTAAACAGCAGAAGCACAAGGTCCCATGATGTTTTTACTTAAAGTATGTACCTTTTCAGGGTCAAGTTTCTCACATTGTAACAACTCCATTGAGATAAGTGGAAACAGATGCAAGGGAAAAGCCAGAGCCGGCAACAGACTTTCCCAAGCAGGGGGAAGGGGACTCAAGGCGCTTTCCCATATTTGTCTAAGGCAGCTCATTGGGGGGTCCCCACTGGGTTCCGCCTGGCTTAGGTTGTATCTCCCGTGAGATATCTTACCCGTCTTTGGCTGCAAACCATCTTTTGGGGACCAGACAGAGAGACATAAGGTGTAAACACAAGGATGGAACAGAGTCCCAGAAAGGCACAATCTCACAAACTCTTCTTTCCTCAGGGAAAGACATGAAGGGACATTTGGCTAGGCTGTTGTGCGACTACAGTAATTCAATATTTATCTTTTTAAGGACCCACCAAACTGTTTTGCACAGCAACTGCACCACTTTATCAGAACTTTTTAAAAAATATGTCAGTTATTGTGGCTATTTTTCTGATAAGAAAATATTAAAACCAAGCTCTTTTAAGAAAACTGGATATAGAGACAAAGACTTAAAAAAAAATCTGTAATCCCATTATCCAGTGAAACTCTTCACATTTTGATATACGTTCTTCCAGGATTTCTTTTTATGACAGTTGTTTCTTAAAATAAAGATTTTGTTTGTTACCATGAAATTCTAAACATACTTTTGAAGGAATAATATTTTAGAAATATACTTACCTTAAAAGTATACCATTTTTCAAATAATATGCAGCCATCAGAAATTATGTTTATGAGAACTATGCAATAATACTAATATTAATAAACTCCACTTTCTATTGACAGCCTACTATATTCCAGAAACTTTACACATGCTGACTCCTATCCTTACAACAGCCCTGTGTAGGCTTTACCATTGGATGGTCTAGGTTTTGCCACCTATGTGGTCTTGAATAAGTACCCAACCTCCCTGTCCCTATGATTTCTAGCCTGTGAAAACAAAGATCCTACTAACACTTACTTCTGGAGTTATTTAGCTTTCAAACGAGATGATCCAAGTAAGGTGCTTGTAACAGAGCCTAGCATACTATAAGCACTCAACAAATGTCTTGCCACCAAATCAATTCTGGGTGCCCTCAAAATTTAAAAATGAATAGTAAAATCAAACCATGAGAGTACTAGAAGAAAATGCAGGTGAACACATAATCCTGGGGTGGGGAAAGCCTTCTAAACATGCTATCAAAGGCAGAGACAATAAAAGCAAAGGATTATTAGAACTGACCAAACAACAAAAAACATTTCTGAATTTCAGAAAACACCAAAAAGTTAGAAGACAAGCAATAATTTGCGTAGAAAATGTAACTATTTTAACAGACATAAAGCTCTTTAATATACGAGCTTTACAAATTTAAAAAATGCAAACACTTAAAGGTATTTTTCTAGAAAAATAGGCATTACGTACAAACAGCAAAGCAAGACAGTCCGATGTGGCCAATTTATCTCTGGGAACATTTTTATTAACTTTATTGGGGTGACATTGGTTAGTAAAATTATGTAGATTTCAAGTGTACAATTCTATAATACATCATCTATATATTGCATTGTGTGTTCGTTCACCACCAGAGTCAGTTCTCCTTCCATCATCGTGTATTTGACCCCCTTGACCCTCCTCTACCACCCTTTCCCCCTTACCCTCTGGTAACCACTAAACTGTTGTCTGTGTCTATGAGGGTTTGTTTGTTTGTTTGTCTTGTTCATTTGTTGCTTTTGGGGACATTTTAATGAGCCAACTGATGCCACTGCTCTGATGCAGCTGCTGTGTTTCAGCTACCCATGCCACCAGGAGCATGCTCCTCCATTTCCACCCTCCCTCTCTCCCTAACCTCCAGTCCAGAGGACCTTCACTTTCTACTTTAGCCCTTTCTCCATTGTTTACATTTTCTTTCCCAAAAGTATCATTTCTAATCAGAAAAAAAAGATATGAAAAAACTTTTAGACCAGGGTAGCCCCTAAGGGGAGCTGAAATCATCTTTATAAAAGAAAATTTACATATGAAAATATTTGTATGCTCAAGTCCTGAGAGAAAAGTTAAGAGTTTAGTTGAGCATTTCCTCTACAGCCTGGAACTGACTAAGAAATCTTATTGTTTTACAAATACCTTCCTTGTCTCCCTCCACTCAGTGGCTCTGTCTATATCTGATTCATTCATTCATTCATTCCTACTGAGCACCTATTGTGCGCCAGGCATTGTGGTAGGCATAGGATCTAGCAATGAAATGGAAACAGTCCCTGCCTCCATGGAGCAGACAGTCTAGTTGGAGGAGGGGCAGGCAAAAAGGAAGTAAGTGTTCATGTTAATGACATATAGTCAGGTATGAAGAAAAATGAAGCAGGGAAAGCACACAAAGAATGGCAAGCACTGCAGTTTTAGATAAAATGATCAGGAAGGCCTCTCTAATGAGGTGAAATTTGATTACAGGCATAAACGAAGTAAAGGAGTGTGTTACTGGGGATTTTGAGGACATTCCAGGAAAAGAGAACAGCAACAGCAAAGACCTCATAGCAGGAGTAACCCTGGTGTGTTTGAGGAAAATCAAGGTCACTGGGGTGGCTGGAGCAGAGGGATGAAGGGAGAGCTATACAAGATGAGGTCAGAGAGGTCATGGGTCAAGGGAAACCAGGTAGAGCTGTGTATATCATGGTAAAGTCTTTGGATTTTAATCCAAGAGTCTGGGAAGGTTGACATAATTGGGAGAAATAAAGCCTACAATAAGCAGAGGTATCTGTTCTTCACCTTTTAAAAATGAAAAAGAAAAGAGAGTAATTTCTATTAAAACAAATGATTCCTGGTTACATGTGATTATAGACCAAATATACCTAATCCTTAACCATCAATCCCCCCATCGCTGAAACCTGTACCTCAGATCGACAGGGGTTAGCAATCGGGATATCTCATGTTTGGGTGTTACAAGGAAAGAGTTAGCATTGCAGGTTTGGTGGCTTACTCCTTGCATGTCTCCAAGGGAACCATGATTGACCCTTAGCCAACCCATGAGGATGTACATGTCAAAGTGTCTTCTGTATCACTGATGGATTGATGATTTTGTTGTGTACACCTGGAGGAATAGGCTATGCCTTACCATCTTGTTAGGGTTGCTTTGCACAAACATCAAAATTGTTGATGTAAACCTGGTTTCATCATTGGGGACAATAACATTGTTGGGGTCCTAGTTTCCTCCTCATGGCCAGTTGTTAATAAGATGTGCATATGTGACCAACCCTTCTATCTGTGCCTCTGACCCTGAGACTCAAAACAGGACTTACTGGGCATAGATATTCCACATGTGTTCCTGAAGTTCACAGCTACAAGACCTCTAAAGGGAAATTAGAAAGCATTTTGAAATAAATGAAAATACAACATAATAAAAGCTGTGGGATATAGCTCAAGCAGTACTTAGAAGGGAATTTATAGCACTAAATCCCTACATGAGGGAAAAAAAGGCCTCAAACCAATGACCCCAGCTTTGATCTTAGGGAACTAGAAAAATAAGAACAAATTAATCCGAAAGTAAACAGAAGAAAGGAAATAATAAAGGTAAAGGAAGAAATCAATTGAGTAGAAAACAGGAAAAAATAGAGAAAATCAATGAAACCAAAAGCTGGTTCTTTGTGAATACCAATAAAATTTATAAACTTGTGTGGGGACAGAGCCAGGAGTGCACTTTCCAGGCTCTCGGCCTCACATGGAAAGGTGCTGGCTCAGGTAGTAAATGGCCATCAACTGTGATTGGATGGCCATCAGCTGTGGCTAGTTGGCCATCAGCTGTAACAGTGAGCCATTGGCCACAAATATAACTGCCATAGCTACGCTAGCAGAAAAATGGAGCCTAGCAAGAAGATGGTGGCTGAGCTAGTAAGAGGGAATTTCAGTTGGTATGGCGGATTGCAGCTAGCAAGTGAGGTTGGTTGGCAGAGAAGTGGACGACAGGTTGCAGATAGTGTGGCTCCTGCTTCCTGTGTCTCCAGCCCAGCCGCCAGTGAGACCGTAGTGGTATGCCTCCCTTATCTATGGCTCCGTGGGTGTTCCTTTTTGGCCTCACCATATCCTGCGTTCTTATGTGGGGAGCAGGAGCTGAGACCCAGCCTGAAACCCTGCATGACAACCTGTATCCAGACTAATCAGATAAACAAGGCAGAGTGGACACGAATTACCAATATGGAAATGGGAGAGGGGATATCAACACAGATCATCCAGGCAGCAAAACGATAATAAGAGAAGGTAATGAACAACAACAACAGAGAAAATTTAGATATATTAGACTTCAAGATTTAAAATTTTTGTGCCTTAAATTATACTACCAAGAAATTGAAAAAACAACCCACAGAATGGGAGAAAATATTTACAAACCATATATCTGATAATAGTTTAGTATATAGAATATATAAAGAATTCTCACAATTCAAAAAACAAAAAGATGATAAACAATCCAATTAAAAGGTATTATCAAAGACAGAGAGGGACATTATGTAATTATTAAAGGGAAATACATTTTACAAGAGGACACACAATTCATTTTTTATTAAAATTTATTGGGGTGACAAATGGTTAGTAAAATTACATAGGTTTCAAGTGTGCAATTCTGTATTACATCATCCATATATCACATTGTGTGTTCACTGTCCAGAGTCAGTTCTCAACCTAACACCATATATTGACCCCCTTTACCCTTTTCTATCACCCCCTCCCTCCTTACCTTCTGGTAACCACTAAACTATTGTCTGTGTCTATGAGTTTTTGTTTCTTCATTTGCTTATCCTTTTCCTTTGTTGCTTTCAGTTTTATGTACTACAAATGAGTGAACTCATATGGTTCTTGACTTTTTCTAACTTATTTTGCTTAGCATAATAATCTGAAGATCCATCCAGGTTGTCACAAATGGCACTATTTCATCTTTTCTTATGGCAGAGTAGTATTCCATTATGTATACATACCACATCTTCTATATCCAGTCATCTATCGAAGGACACTTTGATTGTTTCCATGTCTTGGCAACCATAAATAAAGCTGCAGTGAACATCGGAGTACATATATCTTTACGGATAAATGCTTTCAGACTTTTTGGGTAGGTACCCAGAAGAGAGATTGCTGAGTCGTATCTATCATGCAGGGTCTCAGCTCCCGCTCCCTGCACCATAACGCAGGATATGGTGAAACCAAAAAGGAACACCAATGGAGCCATATGTAGGGGAGTCATACCACTATATTCTTGCTGGCGACTGGATTGGAGACACAGGAAGCAGGAGCCACAATCTGCCATCTGCTTCTCTGCCAACAAACCAACCCCAGTTGCATAGCCACGGCAGTTATATCAGTGACTAATGGCTAATCAGTAACAGCTGATGGCCATCTACTACCCACGCCAGCACCTTTCCACTTGAGATTGAGAACCTGAAAACTGCTTTCTGGGACTTGTCCTCACAATGTCTGTTGTGCGGGAGACCCTACTCGCTGCGCCATTTGTAGTGCGGGAGACCCTGCTTGCTCCGCCATTTCTTGTGCGAGCTGACCTGTGGGGTCTCTGGTCCTGCTCCCCACTTAAGAACACAGGATATGGCTAGGCCAAAAAGGAACACCCACGGAGCCATGGGCAGGGGAGTCATACCACAATAGTCTCACTGGTGGCACTATAGTCTCACTGAAGGCTGGATTCACACGACCCGCAAACTGCTGTCCACTTCTCTGCCTGCCAACCGACCGACCAACTGACCAACCAGCGCAGCCATGGCAGTTATATCAGGGGCTAATTGGCTAACTGGTAACAGCTGATGGTCAATTCACCACAGCTAATGGCCATCTACTACCCAAGCCAGCACCTTTCCAAGTGAGGCCGAGAGCCTGGAAACTGCTCTCTGGGACTCTGTCCTCACACTCCACCCCTACAGGGTCTTGCCTCACAATTTACATGACAAGCATATTCTGTGAGGGTCCCTGTGTTATATTAGCCTACAGACACCTACGGACGGAAAGAAACAGTAGTCTTGGGAACCAACAATGGCAAATCCCTTCCGTCTGGAAGGATACACACTAGCTTTTTATCCTGGGAAAGGAGGGTCGCTGCCACTGGCACCTTTCCTGGTTTATGGTACCAGACCTTTATGGCAGTGCTTGGGGTCCCTTGCATAGTTTCAACATGTAACAGAACAGAAGACCCCATAATAGGCCATAGTGAGAGCACATAGGTTCCCTGCAAAATCATCCCGGTATCGGGACCTCCGTATACTACAGTCACTTGCGGTGGCCAGTCAGCCACCACCCCTGGCCTCACTGGCAAATCATGAGTCAAACCAGCCCCCCATGGGGCTATTAGGCCCACCATCGACAGTGGGGACTTTTGACCTGCCAGGGCCAAGTCCATTGCTGCCGTTGCCCTGCTTTCAAGCATGTGGGTGCTGGCAGCAAAATGTTTCCATCTCTGCCATAGCCTGGCTTTAACAGAGTCTCACTTGTGGTAACCTGTAATTGAATGGGAGCGGCCGTTCAATGTAGCAGAGCTTCTACTGGTCCCAGCCCTCCCTTCCGTGGTCTCTCATTAAGGATTCTCAAGACATCCCATAGACGCGAGGCCCAGTCACTCATCGTGGGAGGGTGTTTTCACACCTGGAGGCCTTGCTTCAAAAGGCTGTTGTAGCGTTCAGTCATGCCAGGTACTTGTGTGTTATATGGGGTATGAAACAACCATTGTACGTCCATCCTAGAAGCCCAGCGCTGTACTTCTTGCCCCGTAAAATGGGTACCCCTGTCACTTTCAATGACTTTGGGGCACCCATAGAGGCCGAAAAGCCGTGTAAGAGCAACCACTGTATGCTGCTGATCCGCAGCTGGACATGGCCAAGCAAACATCAACCCCGTAGCAGTGTCCACTGCTGTGAACTCATATATCGCATTGTGGGCCTTAGGCAGAGGTCCAATGTAATCCACTTGCCAGCGAGTGAGGGGCACCCTCCCTCGCATTATCTGCTGTGTCTCCCAGGGGAGCCTCCGCCTTTTGGGACTGTCCTGGGCACAGACGGCACAGTCATAGCAGGCATCTGCTATCTCCTGCCATTTCAAAGGCAGACCCCAGCGTCTGCTCACCTGCCACATGGTTCGGCTTCCGGCGTGCTGCAATTTCCTGTGCAGCCAATGGGCCACATCAGTGGCAGGAGCCCGTTCTAACCATCAGACCCGAGCTAGGGCATCTGCTTCATCGTTACCTGGGGACACTAAGTAGAAGTGACCTGTGACATGCATGAGGGTCACCTCCTTTCTCTGCCCTAGGTCCCAGAGGTCCTGCCACATGGCTTGACCCCACAGTGGACGGTGTCCTACCAAACAGTTTTGGAGCCCACATAGGGAGCCACGATAGGCTGCAAAACACCTCCCAGCTGTCAGTACAAAGAACTAACGGCCCGGGCTCGTGGCTGATTACCATCCACACAGCCCGTAATTCAGCCCACTGGCTACTCTGGCCCGTCCCAGTATCAAACCAAATGGTGTCTGTTTTGGGCTGCACACCAATAGCCATCCAAACGGCTGCAGCTCCTCAGCTAGAACCATCGGTAAACCAGGCATCCTCAGGTACTGGGGACTGTCCTTCTTTGTAGGGCGAGGGCTCCAAGTCCTCAGGCAGAGCATTTTGCTCAGCCTGGGCTACAAGCTCCACAGGCCCCAGGACCTGTTGTAGCTCTGTGCTCAAAGGGCTTGAACTAAGGGTGCTACGTTGCTCCAAGTAGGCACCCCACTTGGCGAGAGTGGTGGTCTGTGCTTCCCCCATTTTGCGTCCCTGGGTCCATGTACGGACCCACACCTTGGCGGCATAGGTTGTTCGAACCACTACCCGTGCCGTTCCTGTAATGGCTTCTGTGGCCACTAGGGCTGCATACAGAGCAGCCCGCTGTTTCTCTGTTAGAGAGTAGCGGACCTCCGCTCCTTCAAACAATTGGGACAAAAATCCCAGTGGCAACAGGAGACGCTCCTGCCGTTGCCAGAGGCCCCAACCATACCCCTCTTGGGTTACATGAACATCAAGTTCAAATGGGCAGCCAGGGTCTACTACTTGCAGAGTCTGTGCCTTCTGCACTGCCTGTTTTGTGGCAACGAAGGCTTGCTCTATAGCCTCTGTCCAATCCCATGAGGCCCCCCCTTTCTATCATGTTATACAAGGACCTTGCCATTTGTGCTAAATGGGGTACAAACGCCCGCCAATATTCTACCAGACCCAAATACGTCTGCAGTTGGGAGACCTTGGTCGGCCAGGGAAAGGCTTGTATTTTGTCAATAATCACCTCAGGTATGACCTTTGTCTTACCCGACCACACTACACTCAAAAATTTGACGGATAAGCGAGGGCCTTGGAACTTTGCTCATTCACCATCCAGCCACGTGACTTCAGGTGGCGGACAAGAGAGGGAGCCGCTTGCTGTAAATCAGAAAGAGAATCAGATGTCAATCAAATATCATCGACATAATGAAACAAGGCCACAGACGACGGGCAATCCCACTGTGCCAAATCCTGGGCCACGAGCCCGTGGCAGATAGTGGGGCTGTGCAAGTATCCTTGCGGAAGGACTTGAAAAGTCCACTGCGGCCCATCCCAAGTAAAAGCAAACTGCTCTTGACACTCGGGTGCAATGTCAATGGAGAGAAAAGCATTGGCCAAGTCCACTACATAGTGATATGCTCCCAGGTGGACAGTCAGACGATCCATCAAATTGTGTATTGAAGGCACTGCCGCGTGCAAAGGTGGTGTCACCTTATTTAACTCCCTGTGGTCCACAGTCATTCGCCAGGTCACATCTGGCTTCTTGACAGGCCATACTGGGGAGTTAAAGGAACTGTGCATTGGCCTCACAATATGTGCCTTCTCCAATCCAATATTGTATGATCAATCTCCTCCTGCCCTCCTGGCAGGCGGTACTGTCGCACTGTAACCACGCGCCAGGGCTGTGGCAACACTTGAGGAGGGTGGTGAGCATGCCCGCGTGTCACCGCTTTCCCCACCCAGATCCAGAGACAGAACTCTCCAACCGACGTCTGTAAGCTGACGCCATGTAGCACTTCCACCCCTAGAATAGTCTCCAGAACGGGGGAGACATACACCTTGTAGGTACGAGGGGGAAGCCTTCCTATACCCATTGGTAAGGGAATGGCTTTCACAGTCAGTCTTTCCCCTGTAGCCATCAATGCAGATTGTTCTGGGTTCCCATAAACAAGACTGCAGTCTGCGCCAGTGTCAACTAGGGCCAAAACCCTCTGCACATTAGAAGGGGACCAATGTATGGACAGTTCCACGTGGGGCCTCCAGTCCCTGCTCGTCCCCTCTGACCGGGTACCTTGGCTCCACCCCTAATCAAGCTGAAAGGAGTCAGCCTCAAGTGGCGGCATAAAGTCCTGGAGGGACACGGGTCCTGCTTTCCCAGCTTTCTCCTGTAGGCTTCTCCAGAATTGTTGTTCCATACGCAACTGTTTCCAAAGTTCCAACAAGAGTGCATTGGGTTGTTGGTCTATTTTTAATCGATAACCTCTGCTGCCATGAGATCACGACACATCTGTGCGAGTGTTACTCTCTGAGGCCTGCGACCTCGCCCCTTTACTTTTGATTTGGGCTTCCAGGTCTCAACTGTTCGGACCTCCTGTCTTAACTTCCTTTCCCTCTGGCTTTCAACATCCCATAGTGTGGCCATGGCAGTTGTAACTTCATGGATCCGCCACCACATTTATGGCGTAAGAATGTCGACCAAGGATCCAAAAGCACTTGCAGGTGCAGTATCCAAAACCAGATCTCTCATGCTGGTTGTAAAAAGCTCATCATCCAGCCCCTGCATATTAGGGTTGAAAATAGCATGTCTCATACCCATTTCACGGATGATTTGAGTAATTTCCGTATATGACTGCCATTGACTCACAGTGTCTGGCAGCTCGCCAGCCTCTCCCCATATTGTACGTACCACAGCAGTGAGCAACTCCATTAGAGAGTGGTTGCCCTAATTTTGGGCCAACCTATGGCAGTTCTGTAACCTTTGTCACAGGGATGGATGCACTGTCACAAAGGCTAGCTTTTCCATGTCGCCTGGGGAGCAGAGAATGTTGTCTGCTCCCTCATCCCATAAACGTAATAGCCAAGACGAGACTGGCTCTCCAGGGAGCTGTTAGCACCGCCCCCCCAAGCTCCTGCAACTCAGTGGGAGTGTAAGGGGTGTGGGTAGTGAACTCAGTCACAGCTTGGTTGCCAGCAGCAACGCTCCCGGGGCCCAAAGGTTGCTCACGTTTTACCCTTTGCTTCAAGAATGGCTGGGCTTGGGGGTTGGGGGCTACACTGTCTCCACTCACTTCCTCCGCCTCTGCCTCAGAGTCCCCACTGTGGGGCCCCTCTTCTAACAGGCGGACCCGGGCTTCCAACACCTCCAACTGGGACACCTGGTCTGGCACCTGGGCCATTTCATTAAGCACACTTTCTGTGTTGAGACTCAAGGCCGTGAGGAACATCCAATCCACACGGCTGGCTGTAGCCTTCGCCTCCTCCCGCAACCGTTCAGCTAAAACCTGCAGGGCCCACTCCATGCTGACTGGAGAGCCATCCATATCCTCCCACCCCTCCTTGGGGGTCCAACTCCTGCAAACAGTGGCCACATGTCCTCCTGCCCAGAGTCAGACTCCATTCCTACCTGGTCAGAATCCTGCTCTTCATACTAGCTGTCTGAGTGGATGGAGGCCTCCATGTAATATATCCACAACTCTAGAAGCCCACGGCAGCAGCAGATCACCAAAAGGAAGGCGACACCTTCTATGTCCAAGAGGGTGGTGTGCCATCTGGAGGCTTGAATCTCTCAAGCAGACCACGCCTCCCGTTCCCAGTGTCGCTCCTCACGGGCCTCCGGAAGCTGAGCTTTTACATGCACAAACTGCTCCACCATCCTTTGGTAGGCCTTGGCCAGCACCACACTCTGCTCGCTGCGCCATTTGTCCTGCTCCCCACATAAGAACGCAGGATATGGCTAGGCCAAAAAGGAACACCCACGTAGCCATGAGTAGGGGAGTCATAACACTATAGTCTCACTGGAGGCTGGATTCACACGACCCGCAACCTGCTGTCCGCTTCTCTGCCTGCCAACCGACACACTGACCAACCAGCACAGCCACAGCACTTATATCAGGGGCTAATTGGCTAACTGGTAACAACTGATGGTCAATTAGCCACAGCTGATGGCCATCTCTTACCCAAGCCAGCACCCTTCCAAGTGAGGCCAAAAGCCTGGAAACTGCTCTCTGGGACTCTGTCCCCACAATGTCATAATTCTATTCTTATTTTTTTAAGAAACATTTACACTGCCTTCCATAGTGTCTGCACCAATCTGCAATCCCACCAACAGTGTATGAGGGTTCTTTTTTCTCCACAAGCCTCTTACTTGTTATTATTTGTTTTGTTGATGATAGCCATTCTAACTGGTGTTAGGTGACACCCCATTGCGGTTTTTCTTTGTATTTCTTTAATGATTAATGATGTTGAGTATCTTTTCATGTCTATTGGCCATTTGTATGTCCTCTTTGGAGAAAAGTCTGTTCAGGTCCTCTGCCCTTTTTTTAACTGGATTGTTTGTTATTGTTTTTCTTATTGTGGAGTTGTATGAGTTCCTTATATATTTTGGATATTAACCCCATATCGAGGCATTGTTTGAAAAATTCTTCTCCCATTTGGTTTTGTTGGTGGTTTCTTTTGCTGTACAGAGCTTTTTTAATTTGATAGAGTCCCATTCATTTATTACAGCTTTTACTTCCTTTGCCTTTGAACTCAAATTCATAAAATGCTCTTTGAACCCAAGGTCCATAAGTTTAGTACCTATGTTTTTTTCTATGCAGTTTATTGTTTCAGGTCTTATATTTAGGTCTTTTGATTCATTTTCAGTTAATTTTGGTACATAGTGACAGATAGCAGTCTAGTTTCATTCTGTTGCACATGGCTTTCCAATTCTCCGAGCTCCATTTATTGAAGGGGCTTTCTTTTCTCCATTGTATGTTTTTGGCTCTTTTGTCGAAAATTATCTGTCCTTATTTATGTTGGTTTAATTCTGGATTCTCAATTCTATTCCATTGGTCTGTGTGTCTGTTTTTCTGGCAATACTATACTGTTTTGATTATTGTTGCCCTGTATAGTACAAACTGAAGTTAGTGAGTGTGATACCTCCAGCATTGTTCTTTTTTCTTGGGATTCTTTGGCTATTCAGGGTCTTTTGTGGTTCCATACAAATCTGATGATTTTTTCTTCTATTTCTTTAAAAAATGCCATTGGGATTTTGATGGGGATTGCATTAAATCTGTATATTGCTTTGGGTAATATGGCCATTTTAACTATGTTGATTCCTCCAATCCATGAACATGGAATGTCTTTCAATTTCTTTGTGTCTTCTTCAATTTCTTTTAAAAATGTCTTATAGTTTTCAGTGTATACTTTCTTAATATCTTTGGTTAAGTTTATTCCTAGGTATTTTATTCTGTTTGTTTCAATTCCACAACAAATTGTTGTTTTTCTTCTAATTTCTTCCTCTGAAATTTCATTGTTTGTATATAGGAATGCAATGGAGTTTTCTACATTGATTTTGTAGCCAGCAACTTGACTGTATTCATTTATTGTTTCTAATAGCTTTATGATGGAGTCTTTACAGTTTTCTAAATAAAAAAAATTCTGTCGTCTGCAAAAAATGACAGTTTAACATCTCTATTCCCTATTTGGATGCCTTTTATTCCTTTCACTAGCCCGATTGCTCTGGCTAGGCCTTCCAATACTACGTTGAATAGCAGTGATGATAGAGGACAAACCTGTCTTGTTCCTGAATGTAGAGTGAAAGGCTTCAGTTTTTCACTGTTAATTATGACATTACCTGCGGGGTTGTTATATATGCCCTTTTAGGTTGAGATATTTTCCTTCTGTGTGTGCCCATTTTATTAAGTGTTTAATCATAAATGGATGTTGTAACTTGACAAACATTTTTCTGCATCTTTTGACATAATGACATGAATTTTATCTTTTATTTTGTTTATGTGCTATATAACATCGATTGACTTGTGTACTATAAAACATCCTTGTGCCCCTGGGATAAACCCCATTTCATCGCGATCATAATTTTTTTTTATTGTTGCAAAGAGCTTAACTCTTTTTTTTCCTTTAAATTAAAGTTTATTGGGGCAACAATTGCTAGTAAAGTTACATAGATTTCAGGTGTACAATCCTAGAATACATTATCTATATCTCACATTGTGTATTCATCACCCAGAATCAGTTCTCTTTCCATCACCATATTATTAGACCCCGTTTACACTCTTGTAGAGCCCTGCTCCCCCTCCCCGCTTACCCTGTGGTAACCACTGAACTATTGTTTATGTATTTGAGTATTTGTTCTTTCAATTGTCTGTACAGATATTTTGTTGTTTTCAGTTTATATACCACATATCAGTGAAATCATATAGTTCTCTACTTTTCCTGTCTGACTTATTTCACTTAGCATTATAATCTCAATATCCATCCATGTTGTCACAAATGGTCCTATTTCATCTTTTCTTATCGTCAAGTAGTATTCCATTGAGTATATATACCACACCTTTATCCATTCATCGGTCGAAGGACATTTTCGTTCTTTCCACATCTTGGCCACTGTAAATAAACCTGCACGGAATATTAGAGCACAGATTTCTTTATGCATATCTGTTTTCAGATTTTGGGGGTAGATACCCAAGAGAGGGATTGCTGGGTCGTATGGTAATTCTATTCATAATTTTTTGAGGAACCTCCACACTGCCTTCCATAACGGCTACACCAGTCTGCATTCCCACCAACAGTGTATGAGGGATCCTTTTTCTCCATAGCCTCTCCAACACTTGTTACTATCTGTCTTGTTGATGATAGCCATTCTGACTGGGGTGAGGTGATATCTCATTGTGGTTTTTATTTGCATTTCTCTGATGATTAGTGATGTTGAACATTTTTTCATACATCTATTGGCCATTTGTATGTCCTCTTTGGACAAATGTCTCTTCAGGTCCTCTGCCCATTTTTCAATTGGGTTGTTTGTTTTTTTGTTGTTGAGTTGTATGAGTTCTTTGTATATTTTGGATATTGACCCCTCATCGAGGCACTATGTGCAAAAATCTTCTCCCATTCACTTGGTTGTTTCTTTATTTTGTCAATGGTTTCTTTTGCTGTGCAGAAGCTTTTAAGTTTGATACAGTCCCATTCATTTACTTTAGCTTTTACTTCCCTTTCCTTTGGAAGCAAATTCATAAAATGCTCTTTGAACTCAAGATCCATAAGTTTAGTACCTATGTTTTGTTCTACGCAGTTTACTGTTTCAGGTCTTATACTTAAGTATTTAATCAATTTTGAATTAATTTTGGTACATAGTGACAGATTTTGTAGCCAGTCTAGTTCCGTTCTTTTGTATGTGGCTCTTCAATTCTCCACATATCATTTATTGCTTAGGCTGTCTTTTCTCCATTACATATTTTTGCTTCTTTGTCAACAATTATCTGTCCAAGAGAAAGACAAATACCATCTGACCTCACTTATATGTGAAATCTAAAGAAAACAGTAAGTGAATGAACTAATCAAAAACAATCTCAGAGACATAGAGGAAAAACTGAGTGTTGCTAGATGGGGTTGGGGAAAAGGGAGAGGTGAGGGGATTAGAAAACACAATCGGTAACCACAAGATGTCCACTGGGATACGAAAGTCAATTTGGGGAATGTAATCAATAATGTTGAAATGATTTTGGAGACGTCATCAAAATGGCGGCGTGAGGTGAGCCTCCGTAAAGCTCCCCAGGAATTTACAACTAATCGGACAAGATAACTCCACAAAGGACTCCCTGCACAGCAGACAGACAAGACGAAGAGGCCCACTACTGAATTCACCTCCAGGTGGGCGAATCGCGAGAGCGGGGGAGGAGGGAAGGGAGATGTGCGGGAACAGAGCCCCGCGGGCGTAGGACGCAGGCCTAGCTCAGTGCTCCGTGCTCGCTGCATCCCGGAACTACGGCAGCTGCAGGAGAGGGAAGAACTCAGACTGGTAGGGCCCCTTTTATGGCCCACAGGGCTGAGGGGACAGCATATAACACGGCTGAACACAACGCTCATGGCAGAGACCTCTGAGAAAAGACTGAGGGAAGAAGACTGAAAACAGAGGTTTAAGCTCTCAATGTGGAGCAGAGAATGAAAGCCTTAGGCGCTGAGACTAGCCGACCCCTCCCTACCCTCCCAGAGCTCGCCCCGCCCCCATGTGCCCGATGCTAGAAGCGATAAAATAGTGTCAGATCAAAAGTACAGGATATTTGCTGTTCTGAGAACTGTGGACCGCAGACACACATTCGCAGCCCAACTAGTTCTGGCAAAGGGGAGGGAGCTGTGGAAGCAGGACCAGCTGTGGTGGTGCTCGCCGCCATTGCTCTGGGCCGCCTCTCACAACTCACCCCGCCCCTGGCCCCACCTATCTGGGCAGATCCCTGCCGGAGTAAACAGAACTGCTGAAACATACAAGCTGAGAATCTGATGCAGAAAGAGCTTTGGAACTTCAAAAGCTCTCTGCACCCCAACAGGTACGTGGCGCCCTATGACCCAGGTGAACTGTTAATACAGGAGAGACCCGTCTCCCAGGGAATCCCCCCATTGTGTGAGAAGCTGGATAGTGCAGAGAAAACATAGCACTACTGTGTGAGAGAGAAAAAAAAAGGCTGCAGCTGAAGAGAAAATAAAACATTCTACCAACAAGCACTGGAAAAAAAAGAAAGACCTCTTCCTCTCAACCTGTTGCAGAAGCCACTCCTGTAGATGTCTAGGAAGAGAAATAATAAATCAGTAATGCCATGAATAACTAAGGCATCTAGACAGCTCAGAAAGAAAGTGAAAAGTCTCCAGAAAAGGAACTTAAAGATATGGAAATATGTGACATAAATGATAGACAATTCATGATTGCAGTTCTGATAAATCTCAACGAGATGCAAGAAAACACAGAAAAGCAATTTAATGAACTCAGAAACGCAATCAAACAACAACGTGAGCATTTTACGAAAGAGATTGAAATTTTAAAAAAGAACCAGATGGAATTCCTGGAGATTAAGAACTCAATAGAAGACATTCAGAATGAAATAACCAGCTTAGGTAGTAGAGTTGACCAGATGGAGTAAAGATTCAGTGACATCGAAGACAGAAACCTGGAAATTACACTGATGGAAGAAGAAAGAGACTTGAGACTTAAAAGAAATGAAAGAACTCTACAAGAACTTTCTGACTCTATCAGAAAGAGCAATATAAGAATAATGGGCATACCAGAAAGAGAAGGGAACAGAGAATATATTCAAACAAACTGTTGATGAGAACTTCCCAAACTGGTGGACAGAACTGGATCCTCAAATCCAAGAAGCAAATAGAACAACTAATTACCTCAATCCCAACAGGCCTTCTCCAAGGCACATTGTATTGAAGCTCTCTAAAATTAACACCAAAGAAAGAATCCTCAAGGCAGCCAGGGAAAAGAAGACGGTAACTTACAAAGGAAAGCCCATTAGATTATCATCAGATTTTTCAGCAGAAACTCTACAAGCCAGGAGGGAGTGGAACCAAATACTCAAACTGTTGAAAGAGAGAAATCATGAGCCAAGAATAATATATCCAGCAAAGATATCCTTTAGATATGAAGGAGGAATAAAGACATTTCCAGACATACAGAAGCTGAGGGAATTTTCTAACACACGACCTGCACTACAAGAAATACTAAAGGAGGCTATTCGACCACCATCAACAGGGAAAATTTGTGGCAACCGAAACACAAAAAGGGGGAGCTTAAGGCCTGAACCAGAATATGGGAATGGAGAAAGTAAGCATGCTGAAGAAAATGGAATACTCTAAATATCAAACTTTCTTTTACATAAACTTAAGAATAACCACTCAAAAAAAACAAAACCCAGAACTGAAATATGTACTGTACTAAAAGAAGAAACAGAGGGAAACATCATAGAATACCACCACACAGAAATAATAGACAACAAGAAAAAGGCAAAGAAACAATGGAAACACAGCCTTACCAAAAAACTAAAGACAGAATGACAGGAAATACTCACGTATCAATAATCACCCTAAATGTAAATGGACTGAACTCACCAATAAAAAGGCAGAGTAGCAGATTGGATCAAAAAACTAAACCCAACCATATGCTGCCTCCAAGAGACACATCTCAGCTACAAGGACAAGCATAGATTCAAAGTGAAAGGGTGGAAATTGACACTCCAAACAAATGGTACCCAGAGAAAATCAGGTGTAGCCATAATGATATCAGATGATACAGACTTCAGGGTGAAAAAGTTAACAAGAGACAAAGATGGACATTTCATAATGGTAAAGGGGACTATACAACAAGAAGACATAACAGTCATCAATATTTATGCCCCCAATCAGGGAGCACCAAAGTATACAAAGCAACTACTAACAGAACTAAAGGGAGAAATTGACAAAAACAGAATTTCTTAAATACATCATTGACAGCTATGGATTGATCATCCAAACAAAAAATAAATATGAAATAGCAGCCCTAAATGACACATTAGATAAAATGGACATAATTGACATACATAGAGCACTTCATCCTAAAACATCAGACTATATATTCTTTTCCAGTGTACATGGAACATTCTCAAAGCGAGACCATATAGTGGGACATAAAATCAGCCTCAGCATATTTAAGAAGACTGAAATCATACCAAGCATATTCTCTGATCACAAGGCTTTGAAATTGGATATCAACTGCGAAAAGAAAGCAGGAAAAAACATAAATATATGGAGATTAAACAACATACTTTTAAAGAACGACTGGGTCAAAGAAGAAATTAGAGGAGAGATCAAAAGATACATAGAAACAAATGACAATGAAAATACATCCTACCAAAATTTTTGGGATGCAGCGAAAGCAGTTTTAAGACATAAATTTATATCATTACAGGCCTATCTCAAGAAAAAAGAAAAATCTCAAATAAATAACCTCATGTTACACCTTAAAGAACTAGAAAAAGAAGAACAAGTGAAATCCAAGGTCAGCAGAAGAAAGGAAATAACAAAAATCAGAGCAGAACTAAATGAAATAGAGAACAAAAGGACAATAGAAAAAATTGATGTGACAAAGAGCTGGTGCTTTGAAAAGATTAACAAAATCGAAAAACCCTTGGCTAGACTCACTAAGATAAAAAGAGAAAAGACACTAATTAATAAAATCAGAAATGAAAAAGGGGAAGTTATCACGGATACCACAGAAATACAAAGGATCATCCAAGAATACTATGAAGGACTATATGCCACCAAATTCAATAACTTAGAAGAAATGGACAAGTGCTTAGAAACATACAGAACCCTGAAGAACTGGAAAATCTAAACAGACTGATCACCAGTAACGAAATTGAATCAGTCATCCAAAAGCAAAATTCTGGGACCAGATGGCTTCACTAGTGAATTCTACCAAACCTTCAAAGAGGATCTAATACCAATCCTGCTAAAACTCTTCCAAAAAATTGAAGAAGAGACAGTACTCCCTAACTCATTTTATGAGGCCAACATTACCCTGATACCAAAACCTGGTAAGGACAACACAAAAAAAGAAAACTACAGAACAATATCTCTGATAAATATAGATGCAAAAATCCTAAACAAAATTCTAGCAAATCGAATACAACAATGCATTAAAAACATTATTCATAACGACCAAGTGTAGTTCATCCCTGGGGCACAAGGACGGTTCAACATCCACAAATCCATCAATGTGATACATCACATAAACAAAATAAAGGACAAAAATCATGTGATTATATCAATTGTTGCAGAAAAAGCATTTGACAAGATACAACATCCATTTATGATTAAAACACTTAAAATAGGTTTCGAAGGAAAATACCTTATCATAATACAGGCCATATATGACAAGCCCTCAGCTAATCTCATAATTAATGGTGAAAAACTGAAGCCCTTTGCTCTATGTTGAGGAACAAGACAGGGCTGTCCCCTATCACCTCCGCTTTTCAACATAGTGTTGGAAGTCCTTGCCAGAGCCATGAAGCAAGAGAAAGAAATCAAAGGCATCCAAATTGGGAATGAAGAAGTTAAAATATCACTCTTTGCAGATGACATGATGCTATATATAGAAAACCTTAAAGACTCCACCAAAAAGCTGTTAGAAACAAGAAGTACGAATACAGTAAAGTTGCTGGCTACAAAATCAACGTACAAAACTCCATTGCTTTCCTATATACTAACAATGAAATCTCTGAAAAAGAAATACAAAAAACAATTTTTTTTTGCAATTGCAGCGAAAAGAATAAAATACCTAGGAATAAACTTAACCAAGGATGTGAAGGACCTATATGCTGAAAACTATAAGACATTTTTGAAAGTAATTGAAGAAGACACAAAGAAATGGAAAGACATTGCATGCTCATGGATTGGAAGAAACAACATAATTAAAATGTCCATGTTAGCCAAAGCAATATACAGATTTAATGCAATCCCCATCAAAATCCTAATGGCATTTTTCAAAGAAATAGAACAAAAAATCATCAGATTTGTTTGGAACCGCAAAAGACCCCGAATAGCCAAAGCAATATTAAAAAAAAAAAAGAACAATACTGGAGGTATCACACTCCCTGACTTTTACTTGTACTACAGGGCTACAATAATCAAAACAGCGTGGTATTGGCAGAAAAACACACACATAGACCAATAGAATAGAATTGAGAACCCAGAAATAAAACCACATAAATATGGACAGATAATTTTTGACAAAGAAGCTAAAAACATACAATGGAGGAAAGACAACCTCTTCAATAAATGGTGCTGGCAGAATTGGATAGCCACGTGCAACAGAATGAAACTGGACTGCTATCTGTCACCATGTACCAAAATTAATTCAAAATGGATCAAAGACTTAAGCACAAGACCTGACACAATAAACCTCATAGAAGAACACATAGGTACTAAACTTATGTACCTTGGGTTCAAAGAGCATTTTATTAATTTGACTCCAAAGGCAATGGAAGTAAAAGGTGAAATAAACGAATTAGACTGTATGAAACTTAAAAGCTTCTGCACAGCAAAACAAATCATCAACAAAATAAAGAGTGAACCAACTGAATGGGAGAACATTTTTGCAAACAGTGCCTCTGATAAGGGGCTAATATCCAAAATATGCAAGTTACTCATGAAAGTCAACAAGAAAAAAACGAACAACCAAATTGAAAATTGGCCAGAGGACCTGAAGAGACATTTCTCCAAAGAGGACATACAAATGGCAAATAGACATATGAAGAAATGCTCAACATCACTCATCATCAGAGAAATGCAAATGAAAACCACAATGAGATATCACCTCACCCCAGTCAGAATGGCTTTCATCAACAAGACAAATAGTAACAAGTGTTGGAGAAGCTGTGGAAAATAGGAACCCTCATACACTGTTGGTGGGAATGCAGACTGGTGCAGCCACTGTGGAAGGCAGTGTGGAGGTTCCTCAAAAAATTACGAATAGAATTACCATATGACCCAGGAATCGCTCTCCTGGGTATGTACCTAAAAAATCCGAAAATTTTACACATAAAGACACGTGTACCCCAATGTTTACTGCAGCTTTGTTTACGGTGGCCAAGACATGGAAACAACCAAATTGTCCTTCGATAGATGAATGGATAAAGAAGTTGTGGTATATATACACAATGGAATACTATTCGGTGTTAAAGAAAGATGATATAGGAGCATTTGTGACAACATGGATGGATCTTGAGAGTATAATGCTAAGTGAAATAAGTCAGACAGAAAAAGCAGAGAAACCTATGATTTCACTGATATGTGGTATGTAAACCAAAAACAACAAAAGAACAAGACAAACAAATGAGAAAGAAAAACTCATAGACACAGACAATAATTTAGTGGCTACCAGAGGGTAAGGGGGTTTGGGGGTGGGAGATGAGGGTTAGGGGGATGAAATATATGGTGATGGAAGGAGAACTGACTCTGGGTGGTGAACACACAATGGGATTTATAGATGATGTAATACAGAATTGTACACCTGAAATCTATGTAAATTTACTAACAATTGTCACCCCAATAAATTTAATTAAAAAAAAGAACTCAATAGAAGAAATTAAGAATGAAATAACCAGCTTAGGTTGTAGAGTTGACCAGATGGAGTAAAGATTCAGTGACATCGAAGATGGAAACCGGGAAATTACACAGATGGAAGAAGAGACTTGAGACTTAAATGAAAGAACTTTCTGACTCTATCAGAAACAGCAATATAAGAATAATGGGAGTGGCACACCAACAGAGGGCCGGCCGGGCCCTGTGCCCATCGTCCGGGGAACCGCAGCTACCTCAGCAGCCCCACGCTGCCCATGCCCACTGGGCACCACCGAGCCAGGCGCCTGCTGCTTCGCCGCAGTCTGCGCTGCAGTTCCGGCCCACAGGAATGACTGATTCTTCTCACTTAAGTTGAATAAGCACCTTGTGCACTTTACTCTCCTGTTGGTGCCATCAGGCTGACTGAAGACAGGATTTTGAAATCTCAACTATAAAGATATACAGTCAAAGTCTCAATCTTGCCTTAACAATGTTCCAGAGACTCAATAAAATGTTTGTGGGTGAAGTCAATACTGCTTCCAACCAAGTACCAGAATTTAGTGAGAAAGAAGATGATGAATGGATTCTTGTTGACTTCATAGGTGGATTAACCACTATCAAGGTGGAAACTAGTCCTATGGAAAACCTTCTCATCGAACATCCCAGCACGTCTGTCTATGCTGTGCATAACTCCTGCCCTGGTCTCAATGAGGCCAGCTGTGTGACTGACGAATTTCATAACCCTAGTAGTCCCAGAGTGGAAGCTCAAAATGAAATGCGGCAGCACATTCACTGCTATGTTGCAGCTGTTGCTGCTCATACCACTTTTCTGGAACAACCCAAGAGCTTTCGCCCTTCCCAGTGGATAAAAGAACATTGTGCAAGACAGTCTCTGAACAGAAATAGTTGTCGCCAAAATCTTACCAGGGATTTACACTCGCAGCAAGTCAAACACAATGGCTGGGCTGTCCATCAGCCCTGCCTACGTCAGTACAATTACTAAGAATTTCAAGTTTGGTTGGTTGGTTTCTCTTGGTTTGTGCATGTGTGTGGATGTGTGTGCTTGAATGCTGAAGATGCTGTCTCTTTATAGCCAACTGATGACCAATCACATAGTTTTTACCAGTGTGTTTAGACACTATCTTGAAAACCAGATTTACATGCTGTATATTATATAATGCCTTGCTCTTTCCATTTACTTTTCTGTAAATTTTTTCAGAATATTTTTGGAGACATATCAATACAATTACAGTGTTTGGTATTTGGGGATGCCTTTAAATCTATTAAGGTATACATGAGTTGGCATTTTAAAGACATTTCTTCCCAAGTACAAGAATAGGCATCTTTCAATTGCATTTTATTTTGTATTACTTAATCCATCTTTTGAGTAAGCAAAAATTCATTCTCAGGGTCAGCCATACACTTTATTGACCAGTACTTGATAATCTTTTCTGTATATAACGAATACATTTTTACACACTAACATGAGCATTAACAGGTTATATATAGTTGCCATAGATATAGTGGAATTATGGCTGAACTTTCTTTTGAAAGAAAACTTGATATATCTTTGTGTGTAGGTTTTTTATCCAGATAAGCCATGCAGTTCATTTTGGAATTCAGGTACATTAAGTGTTAGTGAACAGTGCGTTCAGCAGTTCTGATGTGACTGTGTGGTGTGGTACAGACATTACAGATATCATGGGACAAAAACACTTGTCTCACGTGAAGAGGGATTAAATTAAACCTGTGAAATTGTATTTGGAAAAATCTATGTCCATAACTAAGCCATTAGTCCACGCTTTAAGTTGTTTGGATTCTTTCCTGCCAGCTCTGCCCACTCACCACCTCACATCAGCTATAAATTCAGAAGTACTTACACAGGCACTTGAGTGGCTTCATATTTATACCTGCCCAAGGGAAACTTGATAGGCTTTTTATTTCTAATAGAGTGATAAATATTCTGCCATGGAGCCTTTCCTGCTAAGTGGCAAGCAAAGATGAAGGGGAATTCCTGGTGATATCTTTTCATGGTGTCTAAATAAGAGTGACACACACACAAAAAAAGAGTGACAGGTTGGCTTCCTTGAGTTTTCATTTTTTGTTTTAAGTCGGGTTTCAGACAGAATCTTTAACCACTTTGGTCTCTGTTTCCTCCACCAACAGGAGAGCAGTAATAGTTAACTTTCTAACAGTGGTTGGGAGGACTGTATCCTGTTTTGAAGGGGGCTATCCAGAACTGAACCTTGTGTGAAATTCCAAAGGCCTCTCTACTGAATCTAGTGTTTGGGGTGGGACCTGTGGCAATTTTTCTGCCACAACTGTTTTTCAGAGTGTTAATGCTAATGAGGCCAGGGTGCAGGATTCAGTGTACATGCAGACCAATTAACTCGACACAGAGAAAATCTATGTCTTAGCTCTAGCCAGTCACTTTACTTTCTAGCACTTGTGATGGATTTTACTGAGCCATCCATACTCACCGATGTCCTCTGAAATTTAGATAAGCACATTTACAATCCAAAGCACATTGTACTGGCAGAACAGTAGTATCACCATAATCAAAGTTTATTTTTTCCATCTCCTCTGCAACTCTAATTCAATAAGTACATGTCTCTATAATGTTTCAAGGGAAAAAGCAGCATATAGTTATGTGAAGTATTACTGTATTTCTCAGTAACCCTGTAGCCGCTTGATGCAGGGAACCATGGGAGACTTTTTTTAAAAATGAAGAACTGTGCTCTTTTCTGACTAGACTGGGATGTTTGGAGTCAGAAGAGGTCAAATAGCGTAGTTAGATGGTGGTGTTAGGTTGTTCTTCCACTGGCGTTGATGAAGTGCCAGGAATGTCTCTTTAGAACAAGAGTTTAGATCCCCCTTCTCTTATTCCCCCTCCATTTCAACTACCCCTTTATCTATTTGTTTTCTAATTAGGGGCCAAGTGTGTAAAAATTTGTCAAAATGAGCTAGAAGTTATTTTGTTACTATTTGTGTTTACCTGAGTTGGGAGATATGGTAGAGTTTTCATGGAGGTGTGTATGTTTTACATCACGTGTGTTATAGGGCCGTATGTTGGTAACTTGAAAATAGGCCAGCTAAATGTTTTCTGGATATTAACCTCTGAATACATGGGGGTCTCTTTTTCACATATTACATGGAAGTTGTTAGTACCTCACAAGCTACAGAAGTTCAGCCATGAGAATTTGTTTGGCAGTGTGAACAGATTTCCATATAAAACTGCAGTGGTCCTTTTTTTTTTTTCAGTTTTCCTGATACCTTAAATGCATTTATATCTCTATCAGTTATTACCTTTTTGTTTTCCTTATCTGGGCCTTTTTTTCTATGCTTTCTATCTAAAAGACAAATGATTTGTCTTTGGGATGCTTTGGGTAGGGTAAGGGCTACCATACCGTCTGTGATGTCATACTGTGGTTTCTGTCTAAAACTGGCACATGTAAGAATTGAAGAAAGTGGTTACATAATTCAGTTGAAGTTCTTGGTAATTAGATGTTTGTTAGGCATCTGCTATGTACAGGACACAAGACCAATAATGACACAGAAAGATGTTGACCTGTTAAGTATTCGTTGAAACATGGTCAAAATGCAATTTATTATAAGTTAATTATTATTGCTGTTGTAAATATTAATGGTTTACAATGTGCTTTAGGGCATATTCCTTAAAAAATTCAAGCAGTGAGAAAGAAGACCCTTCTGCCTTTAGTGCTCTGTTTCTAAACTGATAATGCAGAATGTTACTTGGAAAAACTCTGGACTATGTGGTGCACACAAGCAGTGCTCATGATTGAGTTTCTTAGTTTTTACAATGCACCGTGTTTCTCAAAGTTTGTGTTTTTGTTATTAAAACATTTTATGGGGGCCGGCCTGGTGGCTCAGGTGGTTAGAGCTCCATGCTCCTAACTCTGAAGGCTGCCGGTTCGATTCCCACATGGGCCAGTGGGCTCTCAAAAAAAAAAAAAAAGGCTTATAAAAAAAAAGAAAAAAAAAGAAACATTTTATGTATATGCCATGTTCATTACTTTTTCTTCCTCAAGTAATCTAACTGTGCACTGCACTGTAAGTTGAAGATTAACCTTCCATTATTTATCTTCTTGTGGCAATGCATTTATATGGTTGGTTGGGTGAGGGATTTTTCACAGAAGGTGCAAAGTGATTGGATTTTTGACTTGCTATTCCAGGGAGCTTTGTTTACATTAATTTTCTGTTCATTTTTCCAGTTCCCATGTAAACTGTTCCTGTTTACATACCTTCTCTGTTGTATCAGTACTTCGATTCTAGTGAGAAGACAGTTTACTTAAAACTTAAGAGGCCTGTTTAGCATTGCCTGTTGCTTTTACTTCTCACATCTGTGTAGTACACTGGTTTGTAATCTTTATATTTTTTTTCAATCTGTCTTTGCTATTTCTCTTCCTCCTCAAAAAAATATATTCTCTTTACATCCTAAGAGAAAAGAGCAAAGAAGAAAATCTTACTTGTCCTCATTTTCTTTGAGTTGGAAACAAAACAATAAATAAAGAAAATGAAGTAATCCAACTGAAGATAGACATTTAAATTTAGATAGATTAGTGGAGAAAGTTGAAGAATTTCCAAGTATTAGATTTTGTTTTTAGAATCAGTTAAGAGACTGCTCCTTGTACTAGAGATACTGCATATGTTTCTAATGTTACCTTAAAATATCTTTTTATTTTATAAAGCCATGCATACTGATTAAATCCTTTTCAAAGCTGCACTACTATCATAAAATAAATAAATAAATAAAAATGTGTCCCATTTGGGGGACCACCTCAGAGAAGATGTAGATGCTTGATCAATGTACTGTATACCTGAAGCTGAACAACAATGAATGCCAACTATAATTTTATATATATAATGTGATGGCTCGGTGCGATGTCGGAGGGGTAGTGGATCGGGGGATGGAGAGAGGGGGATCCACAGTATGAGGGATATAAATGATGAATGTCTAAGTATTACCATGTCTTGTGCACCTGAAACTAATAAAAAAATAAAAACAAACAAACAAACAAAAAGGAATAATGGGCATACCAGAAGGAGAAGAAAGAGAGAAGGGAACAGAGAATATATTCAAACAAACTGTTGATGAGAACTTCCCAAACTTGTGGACAGAACTGGATCCTTGAATCCAAGAAGCAAATAGAACACCTAATTTCCTCAATCCCAACAGGCCTTCTCCAAGGCACATTGTATTGAAGCTGTCTAAAATCAACGACAAATAAAGAATCCTCAAGGCAGCCAGGGAAAAGAAGACTGTAACCTACAAAGGAAAGCCCATTAGGTTATCATCAGATTTTTCAGCAGAAACTCAACAAGCCAAGAGGGAGTGGAACCAAATATTCGAACTATTGAAGAGAGAAATTATGAACCAAGAATAACATATCCAGCAAAGATATCCTTTAGATATGAAGGAGGAATAAAGACCTTTCCAGACATACAGAAGCTGAGGGAATTTTCTAATACACGACCTGCACTACAAGAAATACTAAAGGACGCTATTCAACCACCATCAACAGGGACAATTTGTGGCAACATAAAAAGGGGGAGAGTAAAGGCCTGAACCGGAATATGAGAATGGAGAAAGTAAGCATGCTGAAGAAAATGGAATACTCTAAATATCAAACTTTCTTTTACATAAACTTAAGGGTAACCACTCAAAAAAAAAAAAACACCCAGAAATGAAATATATACTGTAATAAAAGAAGAGAGGGAAACATCGTAAAATACCACCACACAGAAATAATAGACAACAACAAAAAGGCAAAAAACAATGGAGACACATCCTTACCAGAAAACTAAAGACAAAAATGACAGGAAATCCTCACGTATCAATAATCACCCTAAATGTAAATGGACTGAACTCACCAATAAAAAGGCACAGAGTAGCAGATTGGATCAAAAAACTAAACCCAACCATATGCTGTCCCAAGAGACACATCTCAGCTACAACGACAAGCATAGACTCAAAGTGAAAGGGTGGAAATTCACACTCCAAGCAAATGGTACCCAGAGAAAATCAGGTGTAGCCATAATGATATCAGATGAAACAGACTTTAGGGTGAAAAATATAACAAGAGACAAAGATAGACATTTCATAATGGTAAAGGGGAACATACAACAAGAAGACATAACAGTCATCAATATTTATGCCCCCAATCAGGGAGCACTGAAATGTACCAAGCAACTACTAACAGAACTAAAGGGAGAAATTGACCAAATCACAATTATACTAGGGGACTTAAATACATCACTGACAGCTATGGCTAGATCATCCAAACAGAAAATAAATAATGAAATAGCAGCCCTAAATAACACATTAGATGAAATGGACATAATTGACATATATAGGGCAATTTATCCTAAAACATCAGACTATACATTCTTTTTGAGTGTACATGGAACATTCTCAAGGCTAGACCATATATTGGGAGAGAAAGTCAGCCTCAGTAAATTTAAGAAGATTGAAATCATACCAAGCATATTCTCTGATCGCAAGACTTTGAATTTGGATATCACCTGCGAAAAAGAAAGCAGGAAGAAACACAACTACATGGAGATTAAACAACATAGTTTTAAAGAACGACTGGTTCAAAGAATAAATTAGAGGAGAGATAAAAAGATACATAGAAAGAAATGACAATGAAAATACATCCTACCAAAATTTTTGGGATGCAGCAAAAGCAGTTTTTAGAGGTAAATTTATATCGTTATAGGCCTATCTCAAGAAACAAGAAAAATCTCAAATAAATAACCTCATGTTACACCTTAAAGAACTAGAAAAAGAAGAACAAGTGAAACCCAAGGTCAGCAGAAGAAAAGAAATAACAAAAATCAGAGCAGAACTAAATGAAATAGAGAACAAAAAGACAATAGAAAAAATTAATGTGACAAAGAGCTGGTTCTTTGAAAAGATTAACAAAATTGACAAACCCTTGGCTAGACTCACTAAGATAAGAAGAGGGAAGACACTAATTAACAAAATCAGAAATGAAAAAGGGGAAGTTACCACAGAAATACAAAGGATTATCCAAGAATACTATGAAGGACTATATGCCACCAAATTCAATAACCTAGAAGAAATGGAGAAGTTCATAGAAACATATAGCCTTCCAAGCCTGAACCATGAAGAACTGGAAAATCTGAACAGACTGATCACCAGTAACGAAATTCAATCAGTCATCCAAAAGCTTCCCAAAAGCAAAAGTCCGGGACCAGATGGCTTCACAAGTGAATTCTACCAAACCTTCAAAGATTATGTAATACCAATCCTGCTCAAACTCTTCCAAAAAATTGTAGAAGAGACAGTACTCCCTAACTCATTTTATGAGGCCAACATTACCCTGATACCAAAACCTGGTAAGGACAACACAAAAAAAGAAAACTACAGACCAATATCTCTGATGAATACAGATGCAAAAATCCTAAACAAAATTCTAGCAAATCGAATACAACAATGCGTTAAAAAGATTATTCACCAAGACGACGTGGGGTTCATCCCCAGGGCACAAGGATGGTTCAACATCCTCAAATTCATCAATGTGATACATCACATAAACAAAATAAAGGACAAAAATCATATGATTATTTCAATTGGTGCAGAAAAAGCATTTGACATGATACAACATCCATTTATGTTTAAAACACTTAATAAAATAGGTTTCGAAGGAAAATACCTTAACATAATAAAGGCCATATATGACAAGCCCTCAGCTAATCTCATAATTAATGGTGAAAAACTGAAGCACTTTGCTCTACATTTGGGAACATGACAGGACTGTCCCCTATCACCTCTGCTTTTCAACATAGTGTTGGAAGTCCTTGCCAGGGCAATCAGGCAAGAGAAAGAAATAAAAGGCATCCAAATTGGGAATAAAGAAGTTAAATTATCACTCTTTGCAGATGACATGATGCTATATAGAGAGAACCCTAAAGACTCCACCAAAAAGCTGTTAGAAACAACAAGAACGAATACAGTAAAGTTGTTGGCTACAAAATCCAAGTATAAAAGTCCATTGCATTCCTATATACTAAAAATGAAATCTCAGAAAAAGAAATAATAAAAACAATTCCCTTTGCAATTGCGCCAAAAAGAATAAAATACCTAGGAATAAACTTAACCAAGGATGTGAAGCACCGATATGCTGAAAACTATAAGACATTTTTGAAAGAAATTGAAGAAGACAAAGAAATAGAAAGACATTCCGTGCTCATAGATTGGAAGTATTAACATAGTTAAAATGGCCATATCACCCAAAGCAATATACAGATTTAATGCAATCCCCATCAAAATCCCAATAGCATTTTTTTAAAGAAATAGAACAAAAACTCATCAGATTTGTTTGGAACCAGAAAAGACCCGGAATAGCCAAAGCAATCTTAAGAAAAAAGAACAATACTGGAGGTATAACACTCCCTGACTTTAGCTTGTACTACAGGGCTACAATAATCAAAACAGCATGATATTGGCAGCAAAACCGACACGTAGACCAATGGAATAGAATTGAGAACCCAGAAATAAAACCACACAAATATGGACAGATAATTTTTGACAAAGAAGCTAAAAAACATACAATGGAGAAAAGACACCCTTTTCAATAAATGGTGCTGGGAGAACTGGATAGCCACGTGCAAAAGAATGAAACTGGACTGCTATCTGTCGCCATGTACCAATATTAATTCAAAATGGATCAAAGACTTGGCTACAGTAATCAAAACAGCATGGTACTGGCATAAAAATAGACACATAGATCAATGGAACAGAATAGAGAGTCCAGACGTAAATCCATGCCTATATGCCCATCTAATCTACGACAATGGAAGCAAGAATGTATGATGGGGTAAAGACAGTCTGTTCAATAAGTGGTGTTAGGAAACCTGGACAGACACATGCAAGAAAATGAAGCTGGACCACCTCCTTACACCATATACAAAAACAAATTCAAAATGGCTTAAAGACTTAAATGTAAGATCTGAAACCATAAAATATCTAGAAGAAAATATAGGAAGAAACTTCATGGACATTACGCGGAGTAAGATTTTCACTGATATATCCCCTCGCGCGAGGGAAGTAAGAGAAAAAATAAACATGTGGGATTACATCAAACTAAAAAGTTTTTTCACAGCAAAGGAAACCATCAATAAAACAAAAAGGGATCCTACTGTACAGGAAAAGATATTTGCCAATGATATATCTGATAAGGGATTAATATCACAAATCTATAAAAAACTTACTCAACTCAACTCCAAAAAAACAAACAACCCAATTAAAAAATGGGCAGAGGACTTGAGGAGACATTTTTCTAAAAAGGACATACAGAAGGCAAGAAGACATATGAAGAAATGCTCAACCTCACTAACCATCAGAGAAATGCAAATAAAAACCACAATGAGATACCACCTCACTCCAGTCAAAATGGCTATCATCAATAAATCAACAAACAACAAATGCTGGCGTGGATGTGGAGAAAAGGGAACGCTAGTGCACTGTTGGTGGGATTGCAGATTCGTGCAGCCACTATGGAAAACAGTATGGAGGTATCTCAGGAATCTGAAAATGGAACTACGTTATGATCCAGTAATTCCACTCCTAGGCATCTACCCGGAGAAACCCAAAACTCCAGTTCAAAAATCTGTATGCACTCCTATGTTTATTGCAGCACTTTACACAATAGCCAAGATATGGAAACAACCGAAATGCCCATTGGTAGATGACTGGATTAAGAAGCTGTGGTACATTTATACAATGGAGTATTACGCAGCCATAAAGAAGAAAGAAATCTTATCATTTGCAACAACATGGATGGATCTAGAGAACATTATGTTAAGTGAAATAAGTCAGAAAGAGAAAGACAAGTACCATATGATCTCACTTATATATGGAATCTAAAGAAAAGACTATGTGAATGAACTAATCAGAAACAGTTTTGGGGACACAAAGAAAAAACCGAGAGTTGTTAGATGGGTGGGGGGGGGTTGGGGATAAGGGGAAAGGTGAAGGGATTTGGAAGCAGCTGGTAACCACAAGATGGCCTCAGGGTTTTTTTGAAAATTAATTTGGGGAAGGTATTCAATAATGTTGTTAAGATTTTGTTGGGTATCCGATGGACATGCGTCCTATTTGGGAGACCACCTCAGGGATACTGTGGATACCTGATCATGGCATTGTACACCAGAAGCTAAACATTAATGAATGCCAACTATAATTTTATATATATAATGTGATGGTTCAGTGTGAGGTCGGAGGGATAGTGGATGGGGGGAGGGGGGTTCACAGTGTGAGGGATATAAATGATGAACGTCTAAGTATTACCTTGTCTTGTACACCTGAAACTAATAAATAAATAAATAAATATATAAATAAATAATAAATTAAAAAAAATGGATCAAAGACTTAAGCACAAGTCCTGACACAATAAACTGCATAGAAGAAAACATAGGTACTAAACTAATGGACCTTGGATTCACAGAGCATTTTATGAATTTGACTCCAAAGGCAAAGAAGTAAAAGCTAAAATAAACGAGTGGGACTATATGAAACTTGAAAGCTTCTGCACAGCAAAAGAAACCATCGACAAAATAAAGAGGCAACCAACTGAATGGGAGAAGATTTTTGCAAACAGTGCCTCCGATAAGGGGCTAATATCCAAAATATACAAGGAACTCATACAACTCAACAACAAAAAAACAAACAACCCAATTGAAAAATGGTCAGAGGACCTGAAGAGACATTTCTCCAAAGAGGACATACAAATGGCAAATAGACATATGAAAAATTGCTCAACATCACTAATCATCAGAAAAATGCAAATAAAAATCACAATGAGATATCACTTCACCCCAGTCAGAATGGCTATCATCAACAAGACAAATAGTAACAAGTGTTGGAGAGGCTGTGGAGAAAAAGGAACCCTCATCCACTGTTGGTGGGAATGCAGACTGGTGTAGCCATTATGGAAGGCAGTGTGGAGGTTCCTCAAAAAATTACGAATAGAATTACCATATGATCCAGCAATCCCTTTCCTGGGTATCTACCCCAAAAATCTGAAAACAGTTATCCATAAAGACTCGTGTGCTCCAATGTTCATTGCAGCTTTATTTACCATGGCCAAGACATAGAAACAACCAAAATGTCCTTCGATATATGAATGGATAAAGAAGTTGTGGTATATATACACAATGAAATACTTTTCGGCGGTAAGGAAAGATGAAATAGGACCATTTTTGACTACATGGATGGATCTTGAGATTATTATGCTAAGCGAAGTAAGTCAGACAGAAAAAGCAGGGAACCCTATGATTTCACTGATATGTGGTATATAAACCAAAAACAACAAAGAACAAGGCAAACAAATGAGAAACCAAAACTCATAGACACAGACAATAGTTTAGTGGTTACCAGAGGTTAAGCGGAGGGTGGGTGGGAGATGAGGGTAAGGGGGATCAAATATATGGTGATGGAAGGAGAACTGACTCTGGGTGGTGAACACACAATGGGATTTATAGATGATGTAATACAGTATTGTACACCTGAAATCTATGTAATTTTACTAGCAATTGTCACCCCGATAAACTTAAAAATAATGAACAATCATACCAAACATATTCTCTGATCACAAGAGTTTGAAATTGGATATCTACTGGAAAAAGAGTGCAGGATAAAAAGCAAATGTGTGGAAATCAAACCACATACTTTTAAAGAATATCTGGGTCAAAGAAAAACTACGAGGAGAAATTAAGAAATACATAGAAAGAAATGAGAATGAAAACACATCCTATCAAAAGTATTGAGATGCACCAAAAGCAGTTTTAAGAGGGAAATTTATATCATTACAGGCCTATCTCAAGAAACAAGAAAAATCCTAGATAAGTAACTTCACATTACACCATAAAGAAGTAGAAAAAAAATAACAAATGAAACCCAAAATCAGCAGGAGGATGGAAACAATAAAAATCAGAGCAGAACTAAATGAAATAGAGAGCAAAAAGACAATAAAAAATTTACTGCAACAAAAAGCTAGTTCTTCGAAAATATTAATAAAATTGACAAACCCTTGGCTTGACTCACTAAGATAAGAAAAGACACAAAGAAACAAAATTAGAAATGAAAGGGGGAAGTTATCACGTATACCACAGAAATACAAAGGGTCATGCAAAAATACTATGAAGGATGATATGCCAGCAAACTCAATAAACTAGAAGAAATGGACAAGTTCGTTGAAATATGTAGCCTTCCTAGGCTGAATCATGAAGAACTGGAAAATCTAAAAACACTGATCAACAGTAAGGAAATTGAATGAGGCATCCGAAACCATCCCAAAAGCAAAAGTCCAGGATCAGATGGCTTCACTATGCTTGGTGAATTCCACCAAACATTCAAAGTTGATCTAACACCTCTCCTCTTCAAACTCTACCGAACAAAAAAATCATTTTATGAGGCCAACATTACCGTGATACCAAAACCTGGCAAGGATAACACACAGAAAAAAGAAAATTACAGGCCAACATCTCTGATGAATACATATGCCAATATCCTAAACAAAATTTTAGCAAATTGAATATAACAATGCTTTAAAAAGATTATTCATCACGACCAAGTGAGGTTCATCCCAGGAGGGCACAAGGATGATTCAACATATGCAAATCAATAAATGTGATACACCACATAAACAATATAAAAGATAAAAATCATGTTATATCAATTGATGCAGAAAAAGCATTTGACAAGATACAACATACATTTATGATTAAAACACTTAATAAAATAGGTATAGAAGAAAAAAACCTTAACATAATAAAGACTATATATGACGAATCCTCAGCTAATATCATCTTAATGGTGAAATACTGAAGCCTTCCACTCTACATTCAGGAACACGACAGGGATGTTTCCTATCACCACTGCTATTTAACAGAGTATTGGAAGTCCTAGCCAGAGCAATCAGGCAAGTGAAAGAGAAAAGGAAACCAACTTGGAAGTGAAGAAGTTAAATTGTCCTTTTTTGCAGATTACATGATGCTACATATGAAAAACCCTAAAGACTCCACCAAAGAGCTATTAGAAACAATGAACGAGTACGGTAATGTTGCCGGCTACAAAAGCGAAGAACAAAAATCCATTGCAGGGCGGCTGGATGACTCAGTTGGTTGGAGCACGAGCTCTGAACAATAGGGTTGCCAGTTCGTTTCCCACATGGGCCAGTGAGCTGCGCCCTCCACAACTAGACTGAAGACAATGAGCTGCCGTGAGCTTCCAGAGGAGCAGACAGATGGCTCAGTTGTTTAGAGTGGGAGTTCTCAACAACAAGGTTGCCGGTTCAATTCCTGCCTGGGATGGTGTGCTGCACCCCCTGCAACTAAGATGGTAAATGGCAACTGGACTTGGAGCTGAGCTGCGCCCTCCACAACTAAGACTGAAGGACAATGACTTGGAGAGGACGGGCCCTGGAGTAACACACTGTTCCCCAATATTACCCAATAAATTTTTTTTTAAAACTCCATTGCATTCCTATATACTTACAATGAAATTTCAGAAAATAAATTTAGAAATATATTTTTGCAATTGCAACAAAAAGAATAAAATACCTAGCAATTAACTTCACAAAAGATGTGAAGGACCTAACCTATATACTGAAAAAAATAATACACTTTAAAAAGAAATTGAAGAAGACACAAAAAATTGGAAAAACATTCCGTGTTCATGGATTGGAAGCATCAACACAGTTAAAATGGCCATATTACCCAAAGCAATATACAGATTTAATGCAATCCCCGTCAAAATCACAATGGCATTTTTTAAAGAAATAAGACAAAAAATCATCACATTTGTATGGAACCACAAAAGACCCTTAAAAGTCAAAGCTCCCCTAAGAAAAAAGGATAGGCTGGAGGTATCACACTCCCTGACTTCAGCTTGTACTACAGAGCAATAATAATAAAAACAGCATGGTATTGGCATAAAAACAGACACACAGACCAATGGAACGGAATTGAAAAGCCAGAAATAAACCCACATAAATATGGAGAGATTTTTTTTTTAAAGATTTTATTGGGGAAGGGGAACAGGATTTTATTGGGGAACAGCGTGTACTTCCAGGACTTTTTTCCAAGTCAAGTTTTTGTCCTTTCAATCCTAGCTGTGGAGGGTGCCATTCAGCTTCAAGTTGTTGTGCTTTCAGTCTTAGTTGTAGAGGGCGCAGGACAGCTCCAGGTCCAGTTGCAGTTGCTAGTTGCAGGGGGCACAGCCCACCATCCCTTGTGGGACTCGAGGAATTGAACTGGCAACCTTGTGGTTGAGAGGATGCACTCCAACAAACTGAGCCATCTGGGAGCTCAGCAGCAGCTCAGCTCAAGGTGCCGTGTTCAATCTTAGTTGCAGGGGGCGGAGCCCACCATCCCTTGTGGGACTCGAGGAATTGAACTGACAACCTTGCGGTTGAGAGCCCACTGGCCCATGTGGGACTCGAACCGGCAGCCTTCGGAGTTAGGAGCACGGAGCTCTAACCTCCTGAGCCACCGGGCCGGCCCATGAGAGATAATTTTGACGAAGGAGCCAAAAATATACAATGGAGAAAAGAAAGTCCCTTAAATAAATGGTGCTGGGAAAATTGGAAAGCCACATGCAAAAAAATCAAACTAACCTGCTATCTGTCACCATATACCAAAATTAACTCTAAATGGATCAAAGACCTAAACATAAGACCTGAAACAATAAACCGTATAGAAGAAAGCATAGGTACTAAACTTATAGACCTTTCGGTTAAAAGAGGATTTTATGAATTTGACCTCAAAGGCAAGGGAAGTGAAAGCTAAAAGAAATGAATGGGACTGTATCAAACTGAAAAGCTTCTGCACAGCAAAAGAAACCATCAACAAAACAAAGAGGCAACCAACCGAATGGGAGAAGATATTTGCAAACAACACCTCCGATAAGGGGCTAATATCCAAAATATATAAGGAAATCATACAACTCAACAACAAAAAGAAAAACAATCCAATTTAAAAAATGCACAGAGAACATGAATGGGGACTTCTCCCAAAAAGACATGCCAACAGCCAACAGATATATGAAAAAATGCTCAACTTCACTAGCTATTAAGGAAATGCAGATCAAAACCACAATGAGATATCACCTTACACCTGTTAGAATGGCTATCATAAACAAGACAAATACAACAATTGTTGGAGAGTCTGTGGAGAAAAAGCAACCCTCATACACTGTTAGTGAGAATGTAGGTTGGTGCAGCCGCTATGGAAGACAGTGTGGCGGTTCCTCAAAAAATTGAGAATTGAATTATCATATGACGCAGTAATCCCTCCCCTGAGTATCTACCCAAAATATCTGAAAACATTTTTTCTGTAAAGATGTATGTACTCCCGTCTTCATTGCAGCTTACTTTACGATAGCCAAGACATGGAAACAACCAAAGTGTCCTTCAATAGACGGATGGATAAAGAAGATGTGGTATATGCACATAATGGAATACTACTCTGCCTCAAGAAAAGATGAAATACTGCCATTTGTGACTACATGGATGGATCTTGAGATTATTAAGCTAAGCAAAATAAATCAGGCCAAAACAAAAAAAAAATTGTATATCTAAACAATGGAATATTATGAACCCATAAAAAGGAATGAAGTCTTGATTCATGTTACCACATGGATAAATCTACCTCTAAAATATGCTATGTGAAAGCAGACAGACAAAAAAAGCTACATGTTGTATAATCCCACTTATGTGCAATGTCCAGAATAAGCAAATCAGTAGAGAAACAAAGTTGATTAAATATTGCCAGGGGATGTGGGTTGGAGGGAATTGGTACTGGCTATTAATAAGTATGGTATTTCTATTGTGGGATGATGGAAATGTTCTGCAGTTAGATAGTAGTGATGGTTACACAACATTGTAAATGTATTAGAAACCACTGTATTGTACACTTTAAAATGGTCATTCTTAAGTGAATTTATCTCACATTTTTAAAAATGCTCAAAAAGGGTATACCGGCATACATCCTGATTTAATGCAAGTCCTAAAGACAAAAAAATGAAAGAAAGAAAAGAAAAAAAGGAACATGTGGCCAGTTAGTCAAAAGAGTAAAAAAAAAAAAAAAAGTGTTTTTTTTTAAAAGCTTGGGGAAGAGTTTTAAGGATAAAGTAGTCAAAATCATCCAATGTCCCATCAGTGGATTCCATTCTCACCAGGCATTCTTTTTATGATAATTGGGCTTCTTGAGTACATTTCCTTTTGAGAGAAAACTTGCTGTCTAGCGTTTTCTGCTCTTCTTAGCTGTTATATTTTTCATGAAAAAACAGTACACTGGATTGGAATTTTGGTTTGGTTTATAAATGTTTCCTGGTCATCTCACTGAGGCATATTTGTGGCTCCCCTTCCTAATTTTAGCTCGGATGTGGAGGCTCTTGACACCCTATACACCTAAAGAACCTGAGATAAATTTTATTACCCAAGGGACTCCTGAGAAAGCAGGGGTTCAAACTGGTCTGGGTTGGCTTGAGAGAGGAAGAGGGGGTGAATTAGGACTGCATAATCTCTAGAGGGTGGGACTAGGGTAGAGCTCCCCATCATGAGCTGTAGATTTGCTAGTTTTAAATTTCCCGCTGACAACAAAGGAGAAAGCACTGGGCTTATCTGCCTGTCCAAAAGTGGGGGTCAATTTATAAATGCTCCAAGATTTTGGAACTTTTAACCTTCCATGTGTGTTATTTTGATCATTCACTGTCTTTTCTTGTAACGCTTATTTTCAGGGCCGGTAGTAGCAAAGGGAAGTATAGATGAAAAAGAAGAAACTAGCCAAATAGAATTGGTAGCATTCAGTGACTTACTGAACTTGCATGTGTGTTAAGGAACTCCTGAGACAAGGTTTTAAGCCGGGGTAACTCTTGAGAGAATGACCACTATTGCCATAGAACTTGTGAGAAAAATTGGGAGAGGAAACTTTCCTTACCGTTCAGAATGCAATGTTTAGAAAATGTTTGTGAAAGCAGTGTATTAGCAAATGATTTTTTTGTAAATATATTTTTTCGTAACATTTTAACAACTATTATAGACATCTATATGACAGGAATAATATGCAAGCAAAATCATATGTTTTAAAAAAATTTAGCGAAATTAACCAATCATTTAACTAACCTGAATTTTATTCCTTTTACTCATCTAGTTTAGGACTTCACCTCTTTGGCATAGTTTTTTGTTTTGTTTTGTTTTTAAATAGGTGTCTCTAAACCTTTCACACAGGGAGGATCCAGAATTCACGTTTCCATGAACTCAGATACGGCGTACAGACCGGAGTTTGGAATTGCAACCGGGATTGGACAGCAGGCTTACTGAAAAGATCGGCATTGGCGCCGCTGGTCTCGCGTCCGGGGCCGGAATGCCGCTGCGTCGGAGAAAAGGTAAAGCCCTGCGCACGTTCTCTCCGCCCCCCTCTTAGTCTGTTAGAAAAGAAACCCGGATGTGCGGGGAGGGGTGGGGGGAGGAGGAAGAGCTGGGGTCTACCCATGAGGCAGCGCGTGTGGTTATATCCGTTTGCCATGGTAAGAGGCGCTCATTCTGCGCTGCGAATCGCCGGAGGCCCCTGCTGTTGCTGGCTGCTGCCTGGTGTTTTCGCGCTCCTCCCTTTCCTCCTCCTCTTTTTCCTCCTTAGAGTCCCAGTCTGGCCGACCTGTTCTGCTCGCGGTAAGTGTCCACCACCCCGTCGGCGCTGCGAGAAAGCGCGAAAGCGGGCAGTCTCTCGCGCGCGCGGCCACGATCGCTTTCCTCTCGGGTAGCCGTGGCGGCCTGGCGGTGAGGAAGGAGGCAGATTGAGGGTCTGGATGCCGGCGTTGGTCGCGGGGATCTCCCGGGCGCGGGGGAGGGGACGGGCGCGGTGGCGCGATTCTGGGTGGGCCACCATCTTGCGCCAGCCCTGGTGGGGGAGGGCTATCGGGGACTGGCTGCTCGGCGGCTTGGTTTGGCGGGCAGCTCAGGCCGTGGCTGCGCGGAGCCGCTGCCTCTGCGTCCTCCTCTCCCGGGGCCTGTGTGTCTGTCTGTCCCCGGACTGATTTGGGCTTTTTTTTCTCGCTTTGGTCTTTTGTACATTCGATTCCGGTATTTGGCGAGACCCGCCCACCGCCAAGTCTCTAAAGTCCTAGGAAAGGAGACCAGAGAGGGTTCTAAACTTTCAGGCTTCAGGGGCTCTTGGGCCCATTTTTTCTGTCCAGGTTCCCCCCACCGAGGTTACTGGTCATGTAGTGCTCATACCCTTGTTCTTGCCAAACAGACTTCGCTCCTCCGTCATAGAATTCGTGTTCCATTCCGTTATTGTCTAGAGGAGAAGAGCCCTGGGGGGTAGAGTTGGATACACATTTTGTGTGTGTTTCTTTTTAACTGAGCTTTGCATGTTTTACTTAACGGGGAAAAAATATCTCATTCTGAGGTTTTACCCTTCTCTAGACATGAAGGGAGTTCCTCTTAACTCATCTCAAGTCTTGATGCTTTTATTAAGGTGATATCAAAAGGAAATGTCAAGTGCACCAGCTTCTGCAATCACGGGAGAGATTCATCCAAAGGATTCTCTTTGTTTGCAAAGTATTTTTAGGTTTTCCTTTATTTAATATGTGAACTTAAATTTTGCCTTTTTTGTTTTCAGTTTTGGACTGTGAGTTTTAATGTCTTTTAGTGCCGTTAAACATAAAATTGAAACCAAAAAATAGAGTTTTAAACTACAAAAGTCTCAGCATTTGTGCGATGTCCTGCTTTAGGGGGTGATAACTCGAGCTGTATTCTTAAGGATAAACTTTACCAACCGATGAAGGCACTGGGTTGCTTATAAAATTAAGTTGGGCCGTATGCCCTTGGTGTTTTAACATCAGGACAAATTCTACTACAATTGCGTTTCTATATGTGTATCTTGTATTTGTATATTCATTGATATCACCCATTTTGAGGTGGGCTATGGGGTGTTGATAAAACTGTTTAGAAGGTGAGGAAACAGCCTCAAGGAAAAAGCTTTACTGACGTCATAATGGCTAAGAATTGATAGGATGGGTTCTTAAACTTAGGTCTCCTAACTCTTCACCCAATATTCAATCTACTGTATTGTGTCCCATTTTTTTATGTGAGTGAGGTGGTAAAGAAGAATAAACAAGGGGGCTCACCTAAAAAAACAAATATTTTTCAATTCTCCTTGTCTTTTTATTTTTATTTTTAAGGCTTCTTATCTTTTCAACTTTTTAGTATTTAAATACTATTGTTATTATTTCCAAGCATGTTGGAAAGTTAAAGAATAAGCCATTTTAAAAAGTTCTAATATTGAAAGGGCTCCAAATTTCAGCTTCCTCTTTTCAACCTATTTTCTTCAGTTACATTTTCTAGTCCAATCAATTTCTTTATCCGAGTGTTTTACTACTTAGCATCAGCTTTTTTAGTTGAAGATGTGAGTAAGGGGGAAAGGATAGATGATTCTGTCCCTCCTCTTCTCTCCTATTTGTTCTCCTTATTCAGGAGGACATTTAGAACTATACCAAAATGTTTTTTATTGCTTTTGTTATACTAATTGGACAGGGGAAATACCAGAATGAATAGCAATTTTTGTAAATAGAATGTAATCCATAGTTTTGGTGACAGATAAAATATTGGAAATTTATATTGAAAACATGTTATTTCAAACGTAACTTTCCAAAGATCAGAAATGCTATTTATAACCTATTCACTAATTAAATATATAACTCTGATTTTTTTTTTCTGTCTTCCTGCTTCAAGAGCAACTTAAAAATTTTTGGTTTTCAGTCAGGTTGTTTTAAATAATGACTCAGGGAGACTTGGTTTACTCAGTAATTTCTATCAAAAGTGTATGTCTAGACTTTTGATTCATTCTCTGCAAAGCAGTTTTCTTTTAAGGAGTGTTTTTTTAAATCCTGAATAATTCAGGAAAAATAGTCATCACTATAACTTTTTTATTTTAGTTTTTATATTTTAACTTAGTTTACAGTTAACTTAGTAAAGAAATAGTGAAACCAAACTTATTAGATATTTAATAAGGATTTAGACATGGTGTACTTGTTTGTATGTGCTTAGATACACAAGATACATTTCAGAAGCTGATTAAAGAATCCAAATGTCTTTTATTAAGATAAATAGGAAAGACATTTGCAAAAATGTAATCAGTGCCACCCTTCTCTTTTTTGTTTTACAAAATAGTTATTTTCATTAAAGTTATATGAAAGTGTATTAGGCTTATTATTGCTTTAAATAAACTAATACATACTAAATTTTTTAAGAGTTTCAATTTCTAATATGTTAAGTTTCAATAGATATAATCCCCATAAATGAAAAACTCATCGAGGTCCTTAAGTTTTAAAAATGAAGAGTTCTTGAGATCAAAATGTTTGAGAACTATTGATCTGTAATACTTTATTTGTGACAGTATTTTAACAGTTCGTTACATAAACTAGAATTTTTTTAGTGCAAAATACTATATAGTAATTTTTCAGGTGCTTTGCTTTCCCAGTAGTGCTTCAAGGAATGTGTTCATTTTACATATAGAAAAGCTAAGCCCAAAGAGGTTGATTAAATATTCTATAGATTGGGCAACGAAAAATGGTAGACTCCAAATTCCCACTTAGTTATTCAGCCCCTATGTCTAGTGTTCCCATCATTGTTCTTCATATTTTTACTTGATATTTTCACTAGTGTATAAAATTTACCCCTGTAAGGTGTGAATTAATACTTCCTGAGGTTATTTTAGGAATTAGTAATTATAGGAAATCTTATGAAACTTATTAAATATATTATATAGTTTGGCTTTGAAAGGCCAATTATGCATTAGTCTTTTTTCCATGTTATTTTACATATGAATTACAGCAAAAGCATGTTTTTATAGATAAAATCTTTAGCCTGAATATAATATGAAAATTACTTTGCAGAAAGTAAGGTTTACTATAGTGCCCCATCCCAAAGACTTAACGAAAAGAAAACTTTTTAAAATATAGGCACTCTTTGCAGAGTATTATGCTAATAAATTTTAAATCATAGTGTCAACTAGCTATTTTCTACAGAGACAAAAGTTGAAAACCTAAATAAAATTAGGGGCAAAATAATAAAGTTATTAAAGAAATATCTTCTCAAAATGTACTTGGACTTCATGTGTTCAGGCTTTCAAGAAAACAAATAATTCCCACTTGGACAAAAAATGGTGAGCCTGTTTCACTTCTAATTTATGCAGTCTGACAATTAAGTTCGCGAACTTGTTACAACAATGGTGCTGACATTTTTCATACCAGAAGGATTATTCATTATGAATTTGTACCAATTGGACAAACAGTTAACCAAGTTTACTCTTTGGAAGTGCTGAAAAGTCTGCTTGAAAAAGTTACACGAGAACAACCTGAACATTTCACCAACAATTCATGGCTCTTGCATCACAACAATGCACCAGCACACATGGCACTGTCTGTGAGCGAGCTTTTAGCCAGTAAACGAATAACTATTGGAACGCCCTCCCTACTCACCCAATATGGCCCCCAATGACTTCTTACTTTACCTGAAGATAAAGGAAATATCAAAAGACATTTTAATGACATTCAGGATATCAAGAGTAATATGACAGCTCTGATGCTTTCAAAATTGCTTTGAAGCGTGAACTAGGTGCTGGCATAACTTCCCAAGGGTGGTGCTTCGAAGGTGACCATAGTGATATTCAGCAGTGAGGTATGTAGCACTTTAACTAGGATGAGTTCGCAAACTTAGTTGTACGACTTCATATATGTGATTTGTTCTCAAAACCTGGTTTGAGAGTGAATTGCTTAGGTGCTAGTGAAATTGTCTAAGGAACCAAAGGGTATAATCCAGTTTTCTTTGATTTGAGTACTGGACAAGTTAATTCCTGTTATAAGAAAAAGGTTTTTGCAGACACCCTCCTACTTAAAATCTTTAAAATATTCTTAGAGCACTTATACAACCGTAGAACAAAGTAATCAAAATTACAAAATCAATGCTGTTTGAATAAACTTTAATACATTGGATGAATAATATATTTTGTTGTAACAGTTCTTGCCTACTTTTATTGAGCTTTTAATACCTATAATTCATATTTATCTGAACAATACCAATATTTTTATATTTGAACCTTTGCAATACCTTCATTTCTATAGCTAACCATATTGTCATTGTGCTAATGCATCATTAAGATATTCTCTCCCTCTGATGTTTTATTATTAGCCAGCAGCAGTAAAAGTTATAGTACTTGATGACAATGCAATAGTAAATACAGACTAAAGCATGAGTACTGATAGGATCCAGCAATTCCACTTCTGGGTGTTTATCCAAAGGAAACAAAAACACTAACTTGAAAGGATATCTGCACCCCCAAGTTTATTGCAGCATTATTTACAATAGCCAAGACATGGTAACAACATAAGCATCCATCGAGGGATGAGTGGAGAAGATGTGTGTATGTGTATATATACGCAATGGAACATTATTGAGTCGTTAAATAAAAAAAGGAAATCCTACTATTTGCAACAACATAGATGGACCTTGAGGGCATTATGCTAAGTGTAATAAGTCATACAGAAAGAAAACTACTGTTTGATCTCACTTATATGTGGAATCTAAAAAAACAAACTCATAATACAGAGAACAACTGATGGTTGCCAGGGGTGGGAGTTGGGAGGTGGGTAAATTGGGGGAAAGTGGTCAAAAGATACAAACTTCCAGTTATATAATAAGTCCTGCGGATGTAATGTACAGAGTGTTGACTGTAATTAAAAAGATTATTGAATATTTTAAAGTTACTAAGGGAGTAGATCTTAAAAGTTTTCATTACAAGAAAAAAAAATTGTAACTGTGGTGATGGATGTTAAGTAGACTTATTGTGATCACAACATACATAAATTGAATCATTATGTTGTACACCTGAAACTAATATAATGTTATATGTCAATTATATCTCAATTTTTAAAACCATGAGTACTGAAATTATGGGACAGCATAGTTATAAGGTGGCCATCTAGATGATTCCAGAGCATGCTAATGTTAATTTTTTAGATAGAAAGCAAAACAATATATTGTTTTAGAACTCAGTTGCACCATCTGGAATATATGTTTTCCCCAGACATTTGTTAGTTTAAAAAATGTTGGAGTAATCCATTGGTAAATGCGTTATTGCTCTTCAATAGAAGTACCAGAAACCCAGCTCAAAAATAAACAATTATTTCCTCTTAACTGAAATGTCTTAGTAGTCAATATGCTTCAAGCATGGCTAGCTTCAGGTGTTTAAATGATATCAGAATTTGAACGTCTCCCTTCCCTACCCTCTATTTCTCTACTCCAGAGTCTTATGGCTTTGCTCTTCTCTTGGTTGGCTTCTTTTCAGGCAGTCGTTCTCCACATAGTAACTCCACCACTCCCAGCTTTATATCCTACCAGCTTATTATTTTCTTAACAGCCTTATTGAGAATAATTCATATAACATACATTCACCCATTTGAAGTGTATAATTCAATGGTTTTAGTATATTCATAGTGCTGTCCGACCATCACCACAGTTTTAAAATGTGTCTATCATCCCAAAAAGAAACCCCATACCCATTAGGAGCCATTCCCCATTTCTCCCCAACCCTCCCAACCCTAAGCAACTACTATTCTACTTTCTGTCTTTATGGATTTGCTGTTTCTGGAAATTTCATATAAATGAAATCATAGAATACGTGGTCTTTTTGACTGGCTTCTTTCACTTAGTATAATGTTCTCCAGGTCCATCCATATTGTAGTATGTATCAGTACTTCATTCCTTTTTATGACTGGATATTATTGCATAGTATAGGTATGTCACATTTTGTTTACCTATTCATCAGCCAGACATTTCGGTTTCTACTTTTTGGCTATTATCAGTAATGCTGCTGTGAACATTTCTGTACAAGTTTTTGTGTGGACATATATTTTCAGTTCTCTTGGTAGGAGTGGAATTGCTGATTCATATGGTAACTTTTTGTTTAACTTTGTGAGGAAGTGCCAAAGTGTTTTTCACAGTGTCTGCACCATTTCATATTCTCACCAGCAATGTATAAGGGTTCCCATTTCTCCATATCCTTGCCAACGTTTGTTATCTGTCTTTTTTATCATAGCCATCTTAGTGGTGTGAAATGGTTTCCATTAATTTTTAAAATATTTTTCTTGTGGTAAAATATACATAACATACAATTTACCATTTGAACTATTTTAATCCATTATTTTTTTAATTTTTGTAGAATGAACTCTTAAAAGAATGTTGGATTTCAAATATATAAAAGATGAAAACAAAAAATATTAATTATAATTTATACAGGCAGTCACCAAAAACTGAATGGATGTGTCCAAAGAGGTGTTTGTCAGTTACTTGAAAGTCAGTTACTTGGAATTCATTCCCTCCCCCCATAGAAACAGTGTATTAAATTTGAGCATAGTGTCAATAGCTGAAGCGACGAGTTCTTTACTCTTCTGCTTATTTTGATGCCAACTCTTGAGTTGCAGGACCTAGAAAACACCTGGAGTTGCTATTATAGGAGCTCCAAGATTCTCACTGCATGTTTTACTGGATATTGCAATTCTCTGACAGATGATTTAATCTCCCCTAGAATTATTTGCCCTGCCACCAAAACTCTGAGGTTTGACTTGAGAGTTTTTGTGGTGATAGTTTTGGAGGGCTCAATTACCTTATTGGGTAGCACAGCTTTAGACTGAAGTTGTAATTCTAAATGGCATCTGAGGATTTCTGACTCTTTAAAGTGTTTGTCAGTGTACCAATTGAGGCTCCTTGTTGGCTGCGATGGGCCCCAAAAGCCATCTCTGTAGTCATAGGCAGTAGATAGGACTTATTTATATATACTAGTTGTACATTTAGTACTAATTTTAGGATATTTGTGCCAATAGACATTTTACATGATCATTTAATAAAAGTGTTCTATATGAGTCACACAGGCTGTGCAGTTGTGACTCTTAAAAAATATTGTGTATTCTTGGCAGCAATAGGTCCTTAATGCTGAGCAAGAATTGTCATGTATTCATCTATTTAACATATGCATTACCTTAATTATAGTTGCTGGACAAGTGATAATTATTCAAATAATTGAGTTAAAGAGATTTGAATAGTCAAACCTCAGAGCTAGGGAAAGTTACTTACGTACTGAATTTACTAGAGATTGTAATAGTAATTCACACATTTATAGCATGAACCTCTTCTGGAGTTAAAGTAGTTCCCCCTCCTTTGGTCTAATTCAGTCTAAATAATTTGGAATTTGAAATGGAAAAAAAACCAGGAAAGTTTGCTTTTGCAGTCTAAGGGTAAAGACAAATGTGAAGACTCAGTTAGCTGTTTATCCTAATACTTTGTGTTTGTGATGTCTATTTTTTTTTACTTTTGGTTTATAACTGAAAAAGCTTTTTAAAGTATGTTTATTTTGTATGTAAATATGTAGTATGTGCCTGAGAATTCAGAATACAAATTCCTGTTTAAAGAAACTAAATGGGTTTTTTTTTATAATGTTTAGTGTAACAGCTTTGTTAAAAGCCCGAAGAACCGTAGACATAAGATTGTAAACTGCTGAAGGCAAGGACTATGATTTATTCAGCTTAATTTTTTCCCTAGAACTGAGCACATTACCTTGAGTGCAGAAGGCAATGAGTAAATATTTTTTAATAAATTAATCTATGATGAAATTTATCCAACTATTTTTCTAAGTGTTGATAAAAAACACAATATAAGCAGCTTCCTGGAGCCATTTTTCAGCTGCCGTTTGCAGCACCGGTTGCCGCCTCGCAATCCCTTGCGTCGGCCACCCCCCCCACACGCCTCCACACCCCCCCTCAGGGCCTGAAATCTGTGCGGCCCGGACCGTCCTCTCTCCCGAGCCCCGATTATTTTTGGCCCTCGGGGCCCGTGCGGTGCCGAAAAATAAAAAACAACAAACAAACAAAAAAAATAAAAATTTCTTGGAATATATAATATATAATAAATAGTATATAATATATCATAATTACATTTATTTCTGATGTGAAAAATAAAACAGTTAAAGATTAATGTCACTTAGCATTTCAAAATTCAGACATATTAGAACATAATTTATAGGGTGATTACTCATCTTTACAAAAGGATGCCTTTCAAAGATTATTTGTAATTTAATAATTCATCAGATTCTTCAAGTAATAAATTTTAATGCATTCATTTTATTCACTAAATTTGCATTCATTCAGAAATGAACCAATTATGGACAGTAGGTAGCGTGTATATATCAAGCACGTCAAACTCAAAAGGTAAGCTTTTTGTAGAAGTATTAAATGTGTGTACACTTAATTTAACAAATCCACCCTAATAGTAGGTATCTTTATTTTATAGGGCAGAAAACTAACAACTAACTTGCTACCTTGTCTGGAGTCACATGGTGAGTTTGCTCCAGATCAAAATCAGACTCAAAGAATTAGGAATCTTGAGTTTCATGCTTCAATATTTGGTGTTAAAGTAATTCATAAAATTCATTGGTGTCCTATGTTGGTGCTTAGGTGACTCTGAAACTTGATGGACGACAACAAAACTTTTCAACCAAAAAGTAAGTATTGCTCTTGTAAGTGATAATAGTATCTATCTGTGACTTATGTACTTATAACCTTGCTTCAAGAGAAAGGGTGAGAAAGGCAGAGACGGGCACATCTTTAAAAAACAATTAACATTTATTAAAGTAATACGTGCCCATAGTAAAAATTAACAATATACAATAAAAATGTTACTAAAGTAGAAATATAGTGTTTTTTCCTCATTTAAAGAGATAATTACTATTGTTGCTTTGGTATACATAATCACAAACATTTTTGTGTATAGACAAAATAAATTATTTCTAAATAAAATCATACTGTATATGCTATTATGTGCTTTTAAGTAATTTTGACTCTACAGTCTATCTTGAAATATATTGACAGTGGCAGTACATAGTTTAAAAGAATGAGGAAGACCTATGTGACAATATGGTGTCAAGACCATGATATTAACATAAATAGAAATGATTCTTTTTTAATTAAAGTTTATTAGAGTGACAATTCTTAGTAAAGTTACATAGAATTCAGGTGTACAGTTCTGTAATACATCATCTATTTATCACATTGTGTATTCACCACCCAGAGTCAGTTCTCTTTCCATCACCATGTATGTGACCCCCTTTACCCTCATCTACTATCCCCTCCCTACCCCTTACGCTCTAGTAAGCACTAAACTATCGTCTGTGTCTATGAGTTTTTGTTTCTTCATGTGTTTGTCTTGTTCTTTTGTTGTTTTCAGTTTTGTATACCACATATGAGTGAAACTATTTGGATCTCTCCTTTTTCTGTCTGACTCATTTCGCTCAGCATAATCTCAAGAATGTTGTCACAAATGGTACTATTTCATCTTTTCCTATGGCAGAATAGTATTCCATTCTGCATACATAATACATGCCACAACTTCTTTATCCAATCATTATTTATGGAAAGAAACGTTGGTTGTTTCCATGTCTTGGCCACCGTAAACAAAGATACAGTGAATATTGGAGCACACGAGTCTTTATAAATGTTTTCAAATTTTTGGGGCAGATACCCAGGAGAGGGATTGCTGGGTCATATAGTAATTCTATTCGTAATTGTTTGAGGAACCACCACACTGCCTTCCACAACAGCTGCACCAGTCTGCATTCCCACCAACAGTGTATGAGGGTTCCTTTTTCTCCACAGCCTCTCCAACACTTGTTACTATTTGTTTCGTTGATGAAAGCCATTCTGACTGGGGTGAGGTGATATCTCATTGTGGTTTTCATTTGCATTTCTCTTATGATTAGTGATGTTGAGCATTTTTTCATATGTCTATTGGCCATTTGTATGTCCTCTTTGGAGAAATGTCTCTTCAGGTCTTCTGACCATTTTTCAATTGGGTTATTTGTTTTTTTGTTGTTGAGCTTCATGAGTTCCTTGTATATTTTGGATATTAGCCCCTTATCGGAGGCACTGTTTGCAAAAATCTTCTCCCATTCGGTTGGTTTCCTCTTTATTTTGTTGATGGTTTTTTTCCTGTGCAGAAGCTTTTTAGTTTCATATAATCCAATTCATTTATTTTAGCTTTTACTTCCCTTGCCTTTGGAGTCAAATTCATAAAATGCTCTCTGAACCCCAGGTCCATAAGTTTAGTACCTATGTTTTCTTCTATGCAGTTTATTTTTTCAGGTCTTATGTTTAGGTCTTTCATCCATTTAGAGTTTATTTTGGTAAATGGTGAGAGGTAGAAGTCTAGTGTCCTCCTTTTGAACGTGGCTTTCCCATCCTCCCAGCACCATTTATTGAAGAGGCTGTCTGTCCTCCATTGTATGTTTTTAGCTTCTTTGTCAAAAATTATCTGTCCATATTTATGTGGTTTTCTTACTGGGTTCTCAATTCTATTCTATTGGTCTATGTGTCTGTTTTTCTGCCAATACCATGCTGCTTTGATTATTGTAGCCCTGTAGTACAAGCTAAAGTCAAGGAGTGCGATACCTCCAGTACTGTTCTTTTTTCTTAAGATGGCTTTGGCTATTCGGGGTCTTTTGTGGTTCCAAACAAATCTGATGATTTTTTTTTCTATTTCTTTAAAAAAATGTCATTGGGATTTTGATGGGGATTGCATTAAATGTGTATATTGCTTTGGGTGTTATGGCCATTTTAACTATGTTGATTCTTCCAATCCATGAGCATGGAATGTCTTTCCATTTCTTTGTGTCTTCTTCAATTTCTTTCAAAAATGTCTTATAGTTCTCAGCATATAGGTCCTTCAAATCCTTGGTTATGTTTATTCCTAGGTATTTTACTCTTTTTGGCGCAATTGCAAAGGGAATTGTTTTTTGTATTTCTTTTTCTGAGATTTCATTGCTAGTATATAGGAATGCAATGGACTTTTGTACATTGACTTTGTAGCCAGAAACTTTACTGTATTCGTTGATTATTTCTAACAGCTTTTTACTGGAGTCTTTAGGATTTTCTATGTATAGCATCATGTCATCTGCAAAGAGTGATAATTTAACTTCTTCATTCCCAAATTGGGTGCCTTTTATTTCTTTCTCTTGCCTGATGGCTCTGGCAAGGACTTCCAACACTATGTTGAAAAGCAGATGTTATAGGGGACAGCCCTGTCGTGTTCCTGAACGTAGAGCAAAAGGCTTCAGCTTTTCACCATTAATTATGAGATTAGCTGAGGGCTTGTCATATATGGCCTTTATTATGTTAAGTTATTTTCTTTCTATACCTATTGTATTGTTTTAATCATAAATGGATGTTGTATCTTGTCAAATGCTTTTTCTGCATCAACTGATATAATCACATGATTTTTGTTTTTTATTTTGTTTATGTGATGTATCACATTGATCGATTTGTGGATGTTGAACCATCCTTGTGCCCTGGGGATGAACCCCACTTGGTCGTGATGAATAATCTTTTTAATGCATTGTTGTATTCGATTTGCCAGAATTTTGTTTAGGATTTTTGCATCTTTATTCATCAGAGATATTGGTCTGTAGTTTTCTTTTTTTGTGTTGTCCTTACCAGGTTTTGGTATCAGGGTAATGTTGGCCTCATAAAATGAGTTAGGGAGTACTGACTCTTCTTCAATTTTTTGGAAGAGTTTGAGCAGGATTGTTATTAGATCCTCTTTGAAGATTTGGTAGAGTTCACTAGTGAATCCATCTGGTCCTGGACTTTTGCTGTTGGGAATCTTTTGGATGACTGATTCAATTTCGTTATTGGTGATCGGTCTGTTCAGATTTTCCAGTTCTTCATGGTTCAGGCTTGGAAGGCTATATGTTTCTAAGAACTTGTCCATTTCTTCTAGGTTATTGAATTTGGTGGCATATAGTCCTTCATAGTATTCTTGCATGGTCCTTTGTATTTCTTTGGTGTCCGTGATAACTTCCCCTTTTTCTTTTCTGATTTTGTTAACTAATGTCTTCTCTCTTTTATCTTACTGAGTCTAGCCAAGGGTTTGTCAATTTTATTGTTTTCAAACAACCAGTTGTCTCATTAATTTTCTTCTATTGTTCTTTTGTTCTCTATTTCATTTAGTCTGCTCTAATTTTATTATTTCCATCCTTCAGCTGAGTTTGGGTTTCATTTGTTCATCTTTTTCAAGTTCTTTAAGGTTTAACGTGAGGTTACTCATCTGGGATTTTTCTTCTCTCTTTAGATAGGCCTGTAATGTTATAAATTTCTCTCTTAACGCTGTTTTCGCTGCATCCCCAAAATTTTGGTAGGATGTATTTTCATTGTCATTTGTTTCTGTGTATCTTTTGATCTCTGCTATCATTTCTTCTTTGACACCTTCATTTTTAAAAAACATTTTGATTAATGTCGACATATTTGTGGTGTTTTTATGCTTTCTTTTTGCAGTTGGTATCCAATTTCAAAGCCTTCTGGTCAGATAATATGGTTGGTATGACTTCAATCTTCTTAAATTTGCTGAGGCTAGTTTTATGTCCCAATATATGGTCAATGCTTGAGAATGTTTCATGTGCACTAGAAAGTAATGTATAGTCTGATGTTCTAAGATGAAGTGCTCTATAAATGTCCATTTCATCTAAGGTGTCATTTAGGGCTGCTATTTCGTTATTTATCTTCTTTTTGGATGATCTATCCATAGCTGTCAATGATGTATTTAGGTCCCCTAGTATAGTTGTGATTTGGTCAGTTTCTCCCTTTAGTTCTGTTAATGGTTGCTTAGTATATTTCTGTGCTCCCTGATTAGGGGCACAAATGTTGATGACTGTGTCTTCTTGTTTTATAGTTCTCTTTATCATTATGAAATGTCCATCTATGTCTCTTGTTGCCTTTTTATTGAAGTCTGTTTCATCTGCTTCATCTAATATCAGTATGGCTAAACCTGATTATCTCTGGATACCATTTGTTTGGAGTATGAATTTCCACCCTTTCACTTTGAGTCTATGCTTGTCCTTGTAGCTGAGATGTGTCACTTGGAGACAGCATATGGTTGGGTTTAGTTTATTGATCCAATCTGCTACTCTGTGCTTTTTATTGGTTGGTTCAGTCCATTTACATTTAGGGTGATTTTGATACATGAGGATTTCCCATATTTCTATCTTTGGTTTACTGGTAGGACTGTGTCTGCATTGTTTCTTTGGCTTTTTGTTGCTGTCTGTTATTTTAATGTGGTGATATAATATGATTTTTCCCTCTTTTTCTAATGTTATATATTTCAGTTCTGGATTTTTTTTGAGTGGTTACCATTAAGTTTATGTAAAAGAAAGTTTCATATTTATAGTGTTCCATTTTCTGCAGCAGTCTTACTTGCTCCATTCCCTTATGCCACTTTCAGACGTGTCCTCGCCCCCATTTTATGTTTTTGTTGTCACACATATTCCTATTTATTTTGGTTGAATAGCCTTCAGTATTTTTTGTAGTACAGGTCATGTGTCAGAAATTTCCTCAGCTTGTAGATGTCTGGAAAGGTCTTTATTCCTCCTTCATATCTAAAAGATATATTTGCTGGATACATTATTCTTGGCTCATAATTTCTCCTTTCATTAGTTTGAATATTTGAGTCCACTCCCTCCTGGCTTTGATAGTTTCTCCTGAAAAATCTGATGATAAACTAATGTGCTTTCCTTTGTAGGTTACCGTGTTCTTTTCCCTGGCTGCCTTGAGGATAATTTGTTTGTTGTTAATTTTTTAAAAATGTTTAATGGGGAAGGGGAACAGGACTTTATTGGGGAACAGTGTGTACTTCCAGGACTTTTTCCAAGTCAAGTTGTTGTCCTTTCAATCTTGGTTTTGGAGGGCGCAGCTCAGCTCCAGGTCCAGTTGCCGTTACTAGTTGCAGGGGGCACATTCCACCATCCCTTGCGGTAGTCAAACCGGCAACCTTGTGGTTGAGAGCCCGCACTCCAACCAACTGAGCCATCCGGGACCTCAGCGGCAGCTCAGCTCAAGGTGCTGTGTTCAATCTTAATTGCTGGGCGCGGAGGCCAACATCTCTTGCAGGAGTCGAGGAATCGAACAGGCAACCTTGAGGTTGAGCGCCCACTTGCCCATGTGGGATTCGAACTGGCAGCCTTCACCATTAGGACCACGGAGCTCCAACTACCTGAGCCACCAGGCTGGCCCCTTGTTGTTAATTTTAGACAGCTTCAATCCAATGTGCCTTGGAGAAGGTCTGTTAGGGTTGAAGTAATTAGGTGTTCTATTTGCTTCTGCGATTCGAGGATCCACTTCTTTCTACAAGTTTGGGAAGTTCTTGTCAACTATTTCCCTTCTCCCTTTCTTCTCCTTCAAGTATGACCATTATTCTTAATTTGCTCTTTTTGATGTTGTCAGAAAGGTTTTGTAGAATTTCTTTTAACTATCAAGTCTCTCTCTTCCATCTTTGTCATTTCCAGATTCGATCTTCGTTGTCACTGATGCTTTCCTCCATCTGATCAACTCTACTACCTAAGCAGGCTATTTCATTCTTCATTTATTTTATTGAGTTCTTAATCTCCAGAAATTATCTTTGACTCTGTTTAAAATTTCAATCTCTTTGGTAAAATGTTCATTTTGTTCTTTGACTGTGTTTCTGAGTTCATTAGACTGCCTGTCTGTGTTTTCTTGTAGCTCGTTGAGTTTTTTCAGAACTGCAATCTTAAATTCTGTCTCTTAAGTCACATGTTTCCCCGTCTTCCTTTTCTGGAGACTTTTCATTTTCTTTGAGCTTCCTTGTTACCTTGGTTACTCACGGCAGTTAGTGATTTATTATTTTTCTTACTCGACATCTACTGGAGTCAGTTCTGCCGCAGGTTGGTAGGAAGAGGTCTTTTCCTTTGCTTTCCAGTAGGTGTTGGTAGAATGCTGTATTTTCTTTCCATCTGCAGCGTTTAATTCTCTCTCACGCTGTAGTGTTATATTTTCTCTGCACTGTCCTGGCTTCTCACACAGTGGGGGGATTTCCTCGGAAGTGGGCTTCTCTTCTTTGAGTAGGTTGCCTGGGTTTCAGGGCATCGCCTCCTTTGGGGGATGTGGAAAGCTCCTAAAGTTCAGAAGCTCTTCCTGCACCAGATTCAGGGCCTTTGTGTTTCAGTGGCTCTGTTTACCCCTGCAGGCAGCTGCAGATAGGTGGGGATGGTAGCAGGGTGTGCTGTGAGCAATGGTGGAGACCACCAGCGCATCCCCAGGGCTCCCTCCCCTTCCCTGGAACTAGTTGGCTGTGAGTCAGTGGCTGTGGACCACAGTTCTCAGAACTGCAAATATTCTGTTCTTTTGATCTGACACTGCTGTCATTCATTTCTAGCACTGTGCAGGGGGGAGTGGGTTGAGCTCTGGGAGGATCGGGAGGGGTCAGCTAGTCTCTGTGCCTAAGTCTTCGGTCCTCTGCTTGGCAGTGAGGGCTTAAACTGGTGTTTTCACCCTTCTTCCCTCAGTCTTTTTTTGGAGGTCTCTGTCGTGAGCATTGGATTCAGCTGTATTATATACTGATCCCTCAGGCGGGACTGTGGGCCATAAGGGGAGCACTGGCAGTTCGAATTCTTCCCTCTTCTGTGCCTGCGGTGGCTCTGGAATATAAAGAGTTTGGAGCTCCGCGGTAGGTCTGCGTCTTGTGCCCACGCGACCTGCATCTTCATACTTCCCGCTCCCCCCCTCCTCCCCACACCCAATTTGCCCACTTTTAGATAATTTCAGTTGCACATCTTTTAGTGTTTCTTGTCCGCTGGGCAGGGAGTCCTTTGTGGAATTACAGTTGTTCAATTTGTTGTAAATTCCAGGGAAGATTTCAAGAGGCTCATCTCACACCATCATTTCTATGACATCATCTCCCCTAAAATGATTTTTTTTATTATTATCGGTATACATGGATCTCCCTCTTTTTTTAGAAGTTAGCATTGCCTGACTTTGCTTAGCCCATAGATTATTGTATGTTAATTGCTGGCTGCATATCTAGTAGATTACTATGTGTAGGAGGAAATACAAAAGAAGATAAAAATATGTTCTTCACTCACAAGAAGCTTACTTTGGAGTTAGATGTACGGGTATTCAATTAAAACACATTAATAGTGAGCAGTTTGAGATCATATACAGTAAATCTTGAATTGCGTGGCATAGACTATCAATGTAGCAAGAGGTGGAAGAAAAACAAGGTCTAATGGTTTATTGAGAAAGTTGGAATTGAACTTTTGGAATTGAACTGGAATCGAAGAGTTGGGAAGAGGCAGGAAATTGATATTTTGTTGAATATCTCCTTGAAGTTAGGTGCTTTATATGGCATTTTCCTGAATTTACCTTACCACTTTGATTAGGTAGGGAGTATACCCATATTAGAAGTAAGGAAACAGATTCAAGTAATTTCTACAGAGTCACATGATTAGAAAGGGTACAATAAAGATCTGAGCTATTCAGTTTAATATCAAGTTCATGCTTTTTCTACTATACTTGAGTAATGTGGACAGTATAAGGTAAGGAGAAAGTATATTTTAGATGGAAGAAGCAGTATAAATGAGGGCTCCAAAGGACACAATGAGGATGGTTTTTTTCAAGGACTCAGAATATGCAAATGCTAAACTACAAAGTACTTTTTTTTGCATAATTATTATTTTATATTTTGGTGCAGCTTCAATACTATGTTCTCAAAAAAAAAAAAACAAGAGAAAACCACTTTCATCAAAATAGAACTATTTTCAGAGGACAATGTAAATAAGAACAAAAGACAAAACACATATCCTTAAACCCAAAGGCCCATAAAAAGTCTCCACCCCAGTGTCCATGACTGAGCAGATTTTAGTATTCCAACCCATTCTCTAAGAATCTAAACCTAAGGCCACCTGCTGCCACCACTCACTGGAGAACGCAGAATAAGCAGGTTATGACATCAGCATTTGTCTACTGTAAAGAGGAGCTATGTCAAACTATTCTTAGACAGTTACTTCAATTTGAATGAAGGCCTTGCGTGTTTGGACAGCATTTTTCATAACTAAAGGGGGGAAGCTCCATGAACGATTAGACTAGATAACGAATGTGTAAATGTATGTGTGATTGGCGGATGAAAGCATTCACATGTTGTATTTCCATGTACCAGGGGTGCCAGAAAAATAAATACAAGTGGACACTTTGGTCAACGTTGGTCAGGCAGGATTTCGCTGTAATCTAGAAGTGTCTGGATGCTGATGGTAACCACTTTGAGCACCTCTTGTAATTGCAGAAGTCAAATGTGACTTGTATTCATCTTTTGTTATCGATATATATTATTACAATTTTAATAGTTTTTTTTTCCTTTGTTAAAATGTGCATACACTTTTTTGGTACCCTCTGTCTATCAGAGAATTTGTCAGATCCCAATAAAACTGGCACAAAATCATACTGACCCCAACCAAAGTCACCATCTGGATCGCTACCAGTCCTGATTCCACTCTCCTATGAAGGGCTTTTCAGAGTGATATTAACTTCTAACCTATTTTATACCCTAAAACCAATAGTATAAAAAAAACTGCAAAACCCAGTTTTAGATACTTCTTCCCAAATGTATCTAATTAATCGCTCTAATTTTCATACTGCTACTTAGCCTGTCACAAATAGTGTTGAAAAGAAATAAACGTTTCTGTGATATCTTAGTTGTCTAGTTTCTAAATTAGCCTCTGAAATATTTCATCATTACCAAAGAAAAAATAAAAATGTGTAGTTTGAAGTAATAGAATGACACAATAACCTCAGGACTCTTTAATATTTAAGCAAATATCTATAGATAGTATATTTTTCTTTTTTCATCATTTCCTCCCGTTTTTTTCTTTCCAAGTAGACGTTAGTTTTTAGAGCAGTTTTAGTCTCACGGAGAAAATGAAGCAGTAAGTATAAGGGAATTCCCATATACCCCCTGTTCCCACACATGCACAGCCTGCCCCACTATCAGTACCCCCCCACCTGATTGTAACTGATTTGTTACAATCAATGAACCCACACCGACACACCTTTCTCACCCAAAGTCTAAGGTTTACACTAGGGTTCACTCTTGATGCCGTATATTCCATGGGTTCTGACAAATGACTCATGTATAATTACATCCATCACTACAGTATAATACAGAACATAGGCTCACTGCTCCAAAATTCCTCCAACCCTCTATATAACTCCCGGCAACAACTTATCTTTGTACTGTCTCCACAGTACAAAGTACTTTTTAATTTTACTTAGATATGTATGTGTATGTGTATTTTTAATTATACGTTGTTTAGAAAAGAAAGGGGTCTGTTCATAAAATTGGTTATATTTGGGAGATTGGGAAAGATTTTTTTTTAATTGTAGGTGGACTACTAAACATTAAACAACATTATTCTAAGAAATGATTTTGGCATACCTGTATAGAAGGGGAAATTAAATTTAAAATTTTAAAAGAATAGCACCAATTTGTTAAGGTGTTTATTTTGTATGTAAGGTGTATGTATCTTGTATGTAATTTTACATACCTATTCATTTTGAGTTAAAAGTAGAAATGACGTTATTTTTATCTAATAAAATTAATTACCTTTAGAAATTACTGCACTTAAAAGATGAAGATCATTGTCTAAAAGAAAGATATCGTTGTCTAAGCCAGAACCCTAGAGTTATTATTTTATGAGGTTGGTGCAAAAGTAATTGTATTTGTAGTTTTTAACCATTTAAACTGCAATTATTTTTGCACCAACCTAATATTTTTATTTTTCAGTTGTTTCCCATTCATACCTCATTCCATATACCTAGCATGATTTATATCTATCCCTATTTCTACCAGGGGTGCCGAAAAATGTGCACATATGACTTGTATTCATCTTTTTTTTTTCTTATGTCTTTTTATTTTATTTTATTTTTACATCCCTCACACCGTGAACCCCCCTCCCCCCATCCACCACCACCCCGACTTCACACCGAGCCATCACATTATACACATAAAATTATAGTTGGCATTCATTAATGTCCAGCCTCTGGTGTACAATGCCATGACCAGGCATCCACAGCATCCCTGAGGTGGTCTCCCAAATAGGACACATGTCCATCGGACACCCAACAAAATCCCCAAACACTATTGCCATAAAGAAAAAAGAAATCTTATCATTTGCAATAACATGGATGGATCTAGAGAACATTATGTTAAGTGAAATAAGTCAGAAAGAGAAAGACAAGTACCATATGATCTCACTTATATTCGGAATCTAAAGAAAAGAATATGTGTATGAACTAATCAGAAACAGTTTTGGGGACACAAAAAACCGAGAGTTGTTAGATGGGCGGGGGGGAGGGGGTTGGGGATGGGGGGAAGGGTAAAGGGATTGGGGGGCGGCTGGTGACCACAGGATGGCCTCAGGGTTTTTTGAGAATTACTTTGTATTCATCTTTTGTTATTTGGCTATATTGAGTATTAGAATTTTAGTACAGTTCTTTCTTTTCTTAAAATGTGTGTACATTTTTGGCACCCTCTGTATTGTTTTAATTTAGGTGCTCCCTCAATACCTTTTTTTAAACCAGAAGAATACATGAATAGTGTTAAAAAGACAAATAATCTGGAAGTTATAAGTTAAGTTGCATTAACCACAGTTTCCTGAAGGTGGAGAAAGCGGGAAAGAGGGATCTGCACATGGGTGTTCATGCGTTTTGGGCCTATATACTCTGTTTGCTCAAGGCATCCACTTTCATTAGTTTAGCTGTTTTTCTAATATTTTCATATTTCTAAAATTTAAAAACATACTGCAGTCTCTTCAGTCATTCATTTTTGCCATTATCTAATGATCTTTCTATCAAACAATATGAAGACTTGAGTTTTCTTACACTTACTCTTCCCTCCAGGTATCTCCTAATGTAGTTATATCTCAATTTTTGTTTAAATCGTATTTGATGTCTTTATTATGATGACCATAATAAATATTGTTTGCTGATGACCATAGTACTATGGTATTAATATGTTATTGATACATTTACATTTTCTCTTTTTTAAATATATCATTTTTATTTTTTAAAATTTGCTAAATTTTATTAGAAGCTGTAGCCAAGTCATTTCATACCCTTCTGTAGCGTCTTAACTCGATTTTCTACATGGTAAAACTTGTCTGCTAATCTAACAATTTAATTTTATGTGTGTGGAGGGGTGGGGGATCTTCTGGGAGTAATGTTCTGCTCTAGACTGCCTGGTTGCTCTGTCTGCCTATTGAACAGCTATTGTCATGGGACTTTCTTTTGTCTTTGTATTGTGTTAAATGTCATGTTTTCTGCATTCTGTGTCTTCCTCCTTCCTCCTTGTGTCTCAGATTTTGGTGGAGTCTTGCTAAGAAAGAAAGGGTGAATGGCAGGTAAATTTTGTGTGATGTTGCTGGTCTTTATTCTTGATGAAAGAATATGTACATAACGCTTGACAAAAATCTTGACTGGGTACAGAGTTATAAACTGAAAATTACTTTTACTAAGACTTTTGAAAGCAGTATTCTAATTTTCTTCTCTCTCAGATTTGACAATATTACCTTAGCTCTGGGATTCTGAAATTTCACAGTATGTCCCTCTACTGTAGGATATTTTCTAAATAGAGCTAGGTGCTGGTGGGCCCTTTCAGTCTGGAAATTTATGTCCTTTGAACTGTGATTTTTTTCCTTTTGTTTTTTTTTTCCTTTGAATACATCCCCTCTCCTTTTTCTTTATTCCATTTCAGGAACTTTTATTAAATGAGTTGTGCCTTTGAAATTGATTTTCTGATAATCTTGTCTTCTCTATTTTGTGTATATGCACACACACACACACACACACACACACACACCTGTCTTTGTTCCATTTTTGGGACATTTGCTCAACTTTGGCATTTGATTTTCTTGTTTTTTTGTTACTTTTAACTGAATTTTGGCTATCTTTTTTATAGGATTTTAAAAATAGATCTGAATATATTTTTGTGTGTATGTTTGTAGTCTTTTTCTGAATACTACTTTTTATAACATTCTTGTTTTAGCTCTAAAAATGCTAATTACATTATCTCTAATATAATAGAGATTATATTATCTGCCGTCTATATTATCTCTGTTTTCTTTAAGATCTTTTAATTTGTTGCTTTGGTCTTTCACATTGGAGGTTATAGTCACATTTCTGGTGCTCCATCCATATTTAAGAATGAGGCACTAAAATGATTGCTAGGAGGTCTGTGTGCTTAGTCAGCACTTGTAGGCTGGTGGTATTCACAGTATGTTCTTTGCTTAGTTTCTCCAGGTGAGAAATGTCTAATCTGCTCTGAGATGGAATAAGCCTCATTTAATTACCCTGCTCTCATTGTAATACCTCATCTCTGATTTACTCTGCGCCTGTTATTCCTCAGTCTGGTTCAGGTTTTCTATTATGTCTTCTACCTGTTGTTTCTTCTTAGTTTATCTCCCTTTTGTTAATACAGAATTTTGTGGGGTTTTTTTCCAGGTAATAGTCAGGTATAGTTATTTTCATAGATATAACCATATTCTAGTCATAAAACTGAATTCAGTTTGATTAGATTTGATTGTTCCTAAAATTTATTGGCCACTATAAATAACTATTGTCATCCATTATCTAGCTAGATAGCTTAATTTTACTAGTGTAGATCTTAGAAATCGAGTTTTGATTTTCTTCATTTGCTACCATGTACTATCTACAAATATCAATTCAGTAATTGCTATTAGGATTATTAAAATGCATGTTAAATATCATACTATGTATTGAAAAATGTATTTAAAAATAAGATTTGCTTTTCTCCTTTTGAAAATTAGATAATTCAAAAATGGCAGGACTCTTTATGGAATGTGAAGAAGAAGAACTGGAACCGTGGCAGAAGAAAGTAGAAGAAATTCAGGATGAAGATGATGATGAGCTGATCTTTGTTGGAGAGATATCAAGTTCAAAACCAGCCATTTCAAGTAAGCATTTGCTTTCAGTGAAGTAAAGTTTCATAAGATGTTATTTCTAATGGAAAAATCTGTGGACCGTCTTATATGTCCTTGTTACTCTGTAAGGTGAGAAAGTACAGGTATGAGGAGGAACATAGAGATCAGTAAGAATTTCTAAGAATTAGAGGGAGAATGTGGTTGAGGACTTGAGTAAGGAGATGAGAGGTTAACATGAGAGAAGAGGGAAATGTTAACTAAGTTAACTAAAGGTTGAGATTACCTAACAGCATGTAGGCCTTCTAAAATTGGAAATTATAATTTTTAGTGGAGCCAAGTAGCCTATTTACCTGTTTGTTAATTTTTCTTTCTCTCCCTTAAACCCAAATATATCTAGAAAAGGAAGTATTTGGAACACTTGACTTAAATTTCAGAATACTAAATAAGTTTGTATTAATTTAAGAGGGGGTTCTCACATCCAAGTAACGGCTTCATCACAGTGCCATCTTGATTCATGGCTACAAAATGAACAGGCATTGCATGATTGTACAATCTCTGGTCTGTGTACCAACATGGGCTGTGGTTCTGGCCACACCCATCTTCCATCAATTCCTGATAATATTCAGGAAGGAGGAGGAACTGCTCTTCAGCCACTGTATTTGGACCTCACAGGCTATCAGTACACCTGATCCTCATGGCTTTCCAGCAGAACATGACTAGTACCTTTGTGGATTGTTAGATTTCAGTTAGAGTAATTATATTTAACATTGTTACGGTGTTAACGTGAAAATATTGATGATAATGTTAAAAGGTCCAATAAAAATGTGTAAAATGCAGAGGAACAACATACTGAATTTCAGAGAAAGAGGAAACAGATTCTTTCCTATTATATTTACTTTCTTTTAGTCAAGGAGAATTTACCAAAGAATGTAGCCAGCATACCAGTGTTTTCTTACTTACCATGACAGTGCATAATAGTGTGATTAAGAGACAGGGTTTTAATTTTCTGAAATCCTAGTTCTTGCTTCTCTTGACTCTCAACTTGGGCTAGCGTTTTTATTCAGTTTTATAAGAGGTAGAATAGTTTATTTTAAAATCTTGTGGCAAATTGAGAGGTGCTAAGTGAAGTACCACTTCAGTTATAAAATGAGCTAGCCATATTAGTATGTTTGTTGTTGATAGTGGAGCAGAATATTCTCTTCATTATTGTTTCCTAGTCACTATAATTATTTTCATACTGAAATATTACTATATTTCAAAATTACTATTGAAATCATCTTATTGAAAGCATGGCAGTTCTGCTTGGATTTATATCACTTGTAGATAACTGTTAACAGTACTTAACTAGAATAATGTGTATTGGTTTTAAGTGATTCTATCAAAAAGAAAGTTGACTCCAGTGAAATTCTTTTCTGAGTTAACTCAGAATTTAAATTATTTTATTGATGTTTTATGTGTGTGCCATAAAATATTTTAGCATATGGAACCTGAGCTAAATATTTATGTAGAACCACCATGAAGGGCATTAAAAACTTTTGTTTGATAGTCTACTATCACCAAAAAGACTACAGGAATAGCCCTTTAATGACTTGAGTAAATACTTCTCTTGAATTTCTGAATGAAAACAGTATCAAGTAGATTTTTCTCCTAGAAGACTTCTGTAGTGCTTAGTCATAGAGCACTGCATTTCCATTATCATACAATAACCCTACTGTTGTATGACCCTTTACTTTATAGAATTATTTTAAGAGATCTGGTTCTTTTCTACTAGGAGGGAACAAAGGAAATTTTGTGAGGTTTTATGGGATTTTTTAAATGCTTTGTACCTTTTTCTGATTAGAAATTTTTGGCAAATCTCTACTCTTCCAAATTTTCAGTTGATTCCTCAATAACCAAAAATTATGGATTCATACTGGTACAAGAGTGAGCCATCTTAAACTGATCCAGAGGGTCATGTTAGGCTCACATTGACATTTGGTGTAGTAGTAGATTTGAGATACTCCGGTAAATTCTATGTTCAATTTAGTCTGCAGTCTCTGATAGTGTTCCTTTCAGAACTCAAGAGTAATGGTTTAGTTAATCCAATCAGCTTGCCCATTATGAAATGTCCAGGCTTTTAGAGGTATGGATATAGCATGGGGATTGGGGGGAAGAGCTAGAGTCACGGGAACCCAAGTCTATATACAACCCTGTCACCATTAAGAGAAAGACATTTACTTCAATTACTGGTTGTATATTGATATATTTTGGAAAGTTTTTTCTACTAGCTTAATAAAAACTTCATTCAAATAAATTTTAAAATAAACATATTTTTGTAGATATTTTGAACAGAGGTAACTCCAGCTCATCATCAAAGGGAGTAAAGCATGAGACACTCAGTCAAGGTACAGTATTATACTATTTTAATTTTGAAGTGAAATATTTTGACAAAATTGGTTGTATAGAAAAATATTCAATATATTGTGTAATTTTAAAATACAGGTCTTACTGATGCATTCAAGCCTACAAGTCAACACTACAAAGACCCAACATCAAATCCGGTGGCTGCCCTACCTAGATTTCATCCTGAATCTAAATCTTCACATAGCTCTGTTATTGTTCAGAACGTGTCTAAACCTGTAAGTTTTTCTGAAAATACACAATTAGTTCAGGGATATATTGGATATTATAATACAGAGTTGGAATTGTGGACTATCATAGCTAGTCACCATTTCAGTAGAAGCATAATCACTATAAGAAAATATCACCATCTTTATAATAGCTCAACCAATACCCAGAGTAATAACTGCAAGGACTAACTAGCCAACCTGTTAATAAATCAGGTAATTATATTTAGCTTAATTTAAATAGAAATAATATTGAAAACTGTGCTAGCTAAAGGTTAGTAAAAAAGTATAATCAGTAATGAATATTTTGTAATGGCAAAATTCTTAAGATGGTAAATTGAACCAGGTAGTCATAATTGGAAGATTGTTCCAAGGTCATTGTTGCTGTTTATTCTGAAAACATACCTTCATAGTTCAGTTTGAATTTTTTTTTAACAGAAGTGATAGATAATGGTAATATTCAACATGTCTTTGACTGTTAATATGGGTCTTTTTTCTAAATGCTATATATAAATTATATCTCATTTAATTCTTATGACTTCCCTATGAGGTGGGCACAATAATTATCCCCATTTTATAGTTGAGGAAACTGAGGCTCAGAGAGGCCAAATAATTCACTCAAGTCCACACAGCTGGTAAATGATAGATCTGAGATTTCAATTCAGATTATCCCAGTTTATAAAATATGCACATTCACACATCTAGCCATACATTTAAGTATATACTTTTAAAAATAGAAGTATTGCCTTAGGGCAATGGTATAGTACACAGACTATTCGAATTCCCTGAGACTCTTTCCAGCGTCCATGAGGTTAAAACTGTTGTCATAGTAACACTAGCGTATTTGCCCTTTTTACTTTGTCAACATTTACACTGGTGACACAAAAGCAACGGAGGTTAAAACTACTGGCACCTTAATATGAATCAAGGCAATGGAACCAAACTATACTAGTAGTTTTTGTATTGGTGATCCCCAAGCACCTACCATAGAAAATTTAGACTTTTATTTAAGAATATCTTTAAAGAAGTAATATTTTTTTACTAATTTTATTAACTTTTAACCCTTGAATATACCTCTTTATAAATATTCTGTGTGATCAAACCGGTACTATGCATAAAGCATTTCTGTATCTTCAGTATAAAAGTTTTCTTGAGAAAAAGCGCTTGTGTGATTTAATTGCAAACTGAACTCGCTGCCTTTTTTAATGGAATGTCATTTTTACTTGAAAGGATAACTGACAAAACAGCATGTATTAATTATTGCTGCATAACAATAGTACCACTAACTTAGCAGCTTAAAGCAATATACACTTATTATCTCATGGTTTCTGTGAGTAAGGAGTCAGGGCATGGCTTGACCAGATCCTCTGCTTCAGGATCTCATGAGGCTGCAATCAAGGTGTTGGCCAGAGCTGCAGTATCATTTAATACTGATTCCAAGCTCACTTGGTTGTTGGTGGTATCCAGTTCTTTGTAGGTTGTCAGACTGAGGGTGGTAGTTTCTTGCTGTTGTCAGCCAGAAACTGTTTTCAGTTCCTTGCTATGTAGGCCTTCCTAACATTACTAGTTGCTTCTTCAAAATCAGCAAGGGAAAGAGAGTCCCCAGCAAGGTGACCTATGTAACACTCATTGTATGTCTTGTCATTTTTGGCATATTCTAACGTGTTTCCCCGAAAATAGAACCTAGCTGCACAGTCAGCTCCTAATGTGTCTTTTGGAGCAAAAAGTAATATAAGACCTGGTAGTATAGTGTAGTGTAGTGTAGTGTAGTGTAGTATAGTATATCACATATCATATCGTATTATATTGTATAAGACCTGGTCTTATAGTAAAATAAGACCCGGTCTTATATTATAGTAATATAAGACCGGGTCTTATATTAATTTTTGCTCCAAAAGATTCATTAGAGCTGATTGTCCAGCTAGATCTCATTTTTTGGGAAACACGGTATTGATAAGAAGCAATCTGAGATCTTACACATACTCTAGGGGCGATTACACAAGGGTGTAAATATCAGGAAAGAGTCATGGGAGCCACCTTTAGAGTTGTCTGCTGTACAGTTTTTCACTCTTCAAAAATGTACAAAGGGTGCCTGTCACGGAAAAAACATAGTATTCTTGCCAATGATAAAATTTGAGCTTTCATGGAAAAATTAGACCTTTGGTAAATTTGTATCTGCATTTTGAAACACTGTTCAGTAATAATATGAGCCTTGGACGAGTAGTTCAAGAAACCTGAATTGAAAATGAGATACTTGAGTGTTGATTCAGACTTTGATCCTAACTAGAGCATCGTCACAACCTCTCGGGGCCTTACTTTCTTCATTTCTAAAATCAGAACCTTTACCAAGACCACTGGCTGTCAAACTCTAAAATCCTCTAAGCATCCATGGGCTGTTTTTAATGTTTTCCTTTTAAAAAGAAAAACTTAATAGGTGTACCTGAAGATGGCAGGCTACCAAAAATGCAAAAATTACTTGATTTTAGCTGGAATCAGATTAACTTGGTTTTCTCACACAGTCATAAGCTGTTTTGTGGGTGGGGGGAAGATACATCATTATTTAAATGCAGATAAATGAAAAACATTCCTACACCTGACCCAGGGAGAAAGAATAACAAATGGTGGAGGGGCGGTATCTTTCATGTTAGCAAAGTTAGAAACTAGAACTCATTCAAACTCATATTTTTTTTGTTTCTGTGGACATGGTTGTTTAATCAAATCAGGTTCCCAATCCTGCTTTTAAAAAATACAGCTTTTTAAAAAATAGAAATTTTTGTCAGTTGGTTTAGGGTGAGGCCTGGGCATGAGAGATTTAAAAAAAAAAACTCTAGGTGACTCTAAAGTGCAGCCAGTGTTGAGAATGGTGTGTATGTGTGTACGTACATATACATATACATTATATTTTTCCCTGAATTAATTGAGAATCTGTGTAAGGGAATTTTCTCTGAAATTTTTAGACATTGTCGTTCTCTCTTTTTTTTTTAATTTATGTTTCATTACTTTCAGGTGTACAAAGCAATGCAATAATTAGACATTTAAACTTATAAAATGATAACCCACCCCTCTGACATCTTTTATAGCGGTTACAATACCATCAACTATCTTCCCTATGTTGTACTTCATATCCCATGACTACATATACCTATATATTTAGTTATAGGTGACATTCAGTGTTATTCTACTACAGCTACAGGTGTATAGCGCATTGGTCAGGCATCTACACAGTCTGTGACCTGATCCCCCTGATAAGTCCAGTGCCCATCTGGCACCTTCCATGATCTTCACAACATTGTTGATTATATATCCCATACTTTTTATTAACTACCAATTTGTATTTCTTAATGCCTTCACCTTTTTCACCCTGTCCTCAACCCCATTCCATTCCCATCTGTCACCCTGATAGATCTAGTACCTACCTGGAACCATATCTAGTTATTACAGTATTATTGACTATATTCCCTATGCTATACCCTACATCCCCATGACTACTGTGTAACAACCAATTTGTACTTCTGAATCCCTTCCCCTTTCACCCATCCTTAACCCCCCTCCCATCTTGAAGAAGTCCTTCTAAGATTCCTTGTAATACTTGTTTGATGGTGATGAACTCCTTCAGCTTTTTCATGTCTGGGAAGGTCCTTATCTGTTTCAATTTTAAATGACAGCCTTGCTGGGTAGAGCAATCTTAGTTGTATGTCATTGCTTTTCATCACTTGGAATATTTCCTGCCATTCCCTTTTTGCCTGCAAAGTTGCTGTTGAGAAATCAGCTGACAGTCATATGGGGGCTCCCTTGTAGGTAACTGACTGCTTTTCCCTTGCTGTTTTTAAGATTCTCTCTTTGTATTTAACCTTTTGCATTTTAATTATGATGTGTCTTGGTGTTAGCCTCTTTCGGTTCATGTTGTTTGGGACTCTGCTTCCAGGGCTTGTATGTTCATTTCCTTCACCAGGTTAGGGAAGTTTTCAGTCATTATTTCTTCAAATAGGTTTTCAATTCATTTTCTACTTCAGCAGATCTTTTGAGTAAGCAGGGAGGTAATTATTCTTGTAAAGTCCATGTGATATGGCATAATGGCCACAGGCTTTGTAATCAGGACAACTTAGGTTCTCATTACAGCTTTATCGTCATTAACAAGCTGGGTTGTACTAGGAACTTTACTTAACCATATTTAAATTTACCTATTTTTAAAATGGGAGATAATAGTAGGTCTTTATTAGTACTATTGTGACAACTACTTGATAAAATGCATGTACTGTGAAAGAGGCAAATACACTTTAAATGGACAATAATTGGTAGCTCTTATTTCATTTGGAAAGGTAAATGACTTGAATCTCAGAAGTGACTTGCCTAAGGTTTCATAGTTAAATGGACAGGCCTTCTGAATCCCAGTGTATTGCCTATTGTACTTTGCCATTGTATTTGGTATCTTTCTGAACTATTTTATGAGATATAAAAAATTCCCGATTGAGGAATTGTTTTAACATCTTATTTGTTGAATAATGTGTCTGCTCTCTGAAGTGGTACTTAATTGACCAGAGTTATCACCTAGGAAAGGATTTAAAGTACTAACTTGATTAGGAAGAACTTCTGTTAAAGAACTATTTTGGACATTGCTAGTGAATATTTTCCATTTTGCGGGCAAATATTTGGAGAAAATATTTACCTTGAAGTAAGATTATGCTTGGTCACATATAAGTCACATAGCCATTATTGATTTTATATAATATACATTAAGGCACAAATGCAAAAATATGCCTGATATACCTCAAATTCTAGAAATGGAATGGTTTGGATCACTTCAATATCTGTCTCCATAACTTCTTAACAAACCCATGTCAACAGAAATCTTAGTAGCAAAGTAAAATTCCTAAAACCTAATTGTCTTTCAACTTTTAAGCACAAAGCACTGAAACAAGATTCTTACATTCCCATTATAAAGGTGCATGGTGGGATAGAAAAGAAACAGAACAAAATGCATGCTGTATTTTGATTTTGTTTTCTGCAGATGGTTAGTGTGGTATATGGAATATATTAATCAGGACTATATTTTATACACAGATATCTGTCCATCTTTTTTCACTGAAATTTATATTGGAAACATTTTTTCTGTGTAATTGGATATTTCTCAAAAGCATGATGTTGCATGATAGTCTATCATTTAATTTATTGAACCATTCCTCAATTGTTGGGCATACAGGTTTTCATTTTTTGCTAAAATAAATAATTCTCCATTAAATGTTTTCATTTCATTAGCATGAATTCTTAGAAGTGGAATATTTGAAATAATTGGATCAACTCTTAAAGCCCTTGATAGATACTGCCAAAATTTTCTTGCAGGAAAGTTTTTCCAAAATATAACTTTTACTTTGCCAATCATATTATCATTATGTTTTAATTTTAGATTTCCAGAAAAATTATAATAATAATTCAGAGAGTTCTCATAGTATACTCCTTACCCAGTAGATGGTAATTTTGACAGAGTAATAATTACCTTTGTGTTTTATAATTTATTAGTAATTGAATCATTGAGGTTATCATATATCTCTATAGTATTGTCATACAGGTAAAATTACCTTTATAAAAGTTTATGAAACAAAATAATTATAACTTTTTACAGGACTTTACAAAGAATTCATCACAAGTTGAATCGGATGATTCTTCAGATTTACTGTTTGACTTGACCCAGGATACAATACCACTCTCCCAAGAGGGATCAACAATTTGTGTAGAAGGTTTGGTTTAGCACTTTTTATAAATATAATAAAAAGAGAACTGATGAATATACATTTGAAATGAATTTCTATTTTGAAGTCCATGCCTTCATGTTAAGTTTTTCATATATTGTAAGATGGAAGCTAAAAGTGCCTTTCTTGGATGATTTTATATAAAATTGTATTTAATAATAGAATATTTTATTTATTTCTATTAAGTTGGCTAGCATGTATTCTTTGAGCTCATTCTCACTTGGAACCAGCCATGGGATGAAAAAATCTTAATATAATTTCTGTGAGTCAGGGATGTGCCTTGATACCCTAATACTATGGGGTTTTTAAAAAAATATTATTTGGAAGGTCATTAGTATGAGGAAAGTGCATGGTTATATTAATAGTTGATTTCTTCATAGACTCGTTAGTGTGTTTCTATCCAAATAAATGCTGTAGATGTGATAATTAAACATGATTATAGAGTAGTATAAAATGGCAGTACTAAAGAAATAACAATTTGTACAAAGTAAGTTCTCACTAAATATCCATTTGAGTAATAATGAAAATTTCTAATTGAAGAATTACAGTTCTTTCATTGTATACCACAATAAAGTTCTTCATTATTATGAAATAAATTAGTATGCCTAGAAGGAATTTTATCTAGTTGAAAAATCCTTATAATCAAAGCAATTACTGTTTCTATATTAGCAAATTTGATATATTTCACTAAATGGAGAGAGGTAAACAAATAATTTTTTGGATGTTTAAATTGTTTTCTAACAAATTAGTATGTATTTGCCAAACCAAAATAGTAAGAAATTTATAGTAATACGTGTACCAAAAATATTTTCCTGTTTTGATAATAGTTTGATATTCACCTGTCTAGGTGTCACTCACATAGTTAGTAAAATAGCCAAGAACCAAAATAAACTAGGATATAAAATACTTGTCTGAAATCTGATTTTATAAAGCACATGGTCTTTATTCAAAGAAAAATCCAGAATTCTTGAAGCTTCTAGAAGATAAAGACAGTGACTCCTGCTCTCTCTACGTTGTAGTACTGTGGGGAGTGGAACTTTGCCCTAATAGTAAATAGCGTTATAGTTGATCAGGAAGATAGAAATTTCAGCCTCTATTCTAAAGATTTTTGTGGACATTATCAAGTCACCTACCTTCTTTATACCTAATTTTCTCACGTTACTAAAATAGATACTTTTATTTTTCTCACATAATGCATTGATTCTTCAGACCTGAAATAAGCCATTTGGAGATACAATTTTAATTCTCACTCTGCTTATCTCAGCTTTTTTGAGGCTCAGATGAGATAAGTGAGAAGTGAGAAATGCATTATAGCCTTTAAGGACTTGAAAATAAACAGTTGTTAGTATGATAATTATGAGCGCTAATGTGTGCTATATGTTCAGAAGAATGATTAATGGACTTCTGTCTATGATGATCATGGGTTCTTGGAGAATGTTGGATTTGAACTTGATTTAGAAGAATGAAAATTGTTTATTGGCCCCGTTGAGGATAGTGAACAGCACAAGCTAAAGGCAACAGATACAAATAGTTAAAGAATAAGAATTTAAAACTATTGAGCTCAGAATGATTTTATTTAACTTGGAGATTTACTCATGCTTTAAAAATTTATATATAAAACAGTCTATTTTTACTATACAGCCTGCTAGATAATCAGTTGCCTGTCCAAAATACCAGCAGTCATTGGTTGTTCAAGTAACCTAAACATCTAACAAGAATGTTAGTGTGATTATACAGAAATCAGTCCCAGGTGCCTGCAGTATAGCTGTCAGGAATCATGTGCTTAAGGATGGAAAAAAATCACTTCTACGTAATCTCAAAAAAATGAAACACAAATTTGGCAGAGGAGCCAATTAATGTAATGCTCTTATTTTCCTGGCTTGTATCTATTCTACTGTTTCTACTGTTAGTGTACAGTTAGGAGCATTTAAAATATGATAAGCAGTTTTAGAATCTTTATCGCAAAGTACATCTGTTATTTTCAAAAGGCCTTTTGCCGGATCTGGTTATAGCCTAAATAGCCCCACTTCTCTTGTGAATGCCCTCAATTATATAATCCTTCAGCCTTTAAGGTGATGGTTTTCAACTCAAAACTTTTTAGCAATGAAATCTCTATTCAAGCAAAGATTTATTTGAAAGTCTAATTTTAAAAAAAAAGTAAAAGGGAAGTTTCTCTATTTGACATTCCCACTGACATGCCCTTAGGACAGAACCATTAGACTTGGGAACATAGTTTGAATTTTCACATGTATGAGTGAGATATTATCAGTCAAGATTAGTTGTTCCTATTTTGACATAGGGAATAAACAGATAATTTAAACTACCTGTCGGGTTGTTAAGTGGAAGAAGAACCAACTTGAATTTTCCATTAGAAAAAAAAGTTATTTTTTTTTAGTATCTTAAAGGGTTTCTCTAAATTTTTAGAATAGAAATTGGTTTTGTTTACAAACTCAAATGTATTTTAAGCAACTAAAGATAAATTCATTTTTTTGGAACTGAGCTTAGAGTATTCTCTGTGCTTTAATTTTTTCCTTGGGATTTTTTTTTTGTTTGTTCTGACATTTTGCATGGTACCTATTTACATATATCTTTATTTGAAAGCATCTTTAGAATTTTCTTGAATAAAAAGTTTATTTCATAAATTGTTCAAATGTGTTTAGTCCATAATAGCTATTTGTGCAGTTTCTTTCTACTTATTGATTACATAAATTTTGATCATTCTTTATTGTCATCTGTATGATGTGGTAGTTCAATTATATCACCTTTACTTTAGCTCCAAAGTATTTTTATATACTTAATTTTAAAGGTAAGGCTATTTTAGTAGCATTTGTAAGCAGTGTCCTAGACTAAAGAATTTACAAATAACTTTTTCATTATTTAAATTTTGTAGCTCTGGATGAAAATCTGCCTGTACTAAAACGTCCTGCTTCTGAAGTAAGCAGAGTTAAACCAAAAAGGCCAAAGACCAGTGACGATGGTTCTGAAATAAATTCTTGTGCTTCATTGTCTTTAAACAACTCTCCTTCAGTGACATCCTCCCCTGTTATGACATCAGAAGGTAATCTGGCATATAAAAAACAAATTATAATATTTATACATCAATTTTAGAAATTATGATAAATTATAAAGCTATTATTACTGGTTGTTTAAGGTTTAAAAAAGAAAAACTTGAGTCATAAAAATCCTTAATTTATTTTAGGTACAGATACCTCGTCAACTGAATATAAAACGGGAAAGCCTTTTCAAAGATCTTGTCCAAAGTGCAGTGTTCAGTTCAATCTTTTGGATGCTTTGAAATATCACATGAAGGTAAAACTTCTTCCGAATTTGATTTTTAAAACTATTCATAAATCTCTGACATTATTAAGGATTGATATATATATATATATATATATATATACATAGTAAATGCTAGAATGTCCAGATATTTAGATAATAAAGCTTCTTATTGGTATTTTCATATAACTTAAGTAAAAATTTATATTTATAATGATACTTGATGTTTGTATATTTTGCACTACAGATGGAAAAAGAAAAAGGGCTTAGTTTCTTAGTTATTTTTTAGTTCAATTTGGGGAGTGTTATAGTCATATGATTCAAAAAGTATAAGAAGGTATACGAGGTGTGATCAAACAATATAGTGAATATTTAAATTTTAAAATTATTACAATAAAAGACTCATTGCCAGGGGGCGGATGGGTGGCTCAGTTGGTTGGAGCACATCCTCTCAACCACAAGGTTGCCGGTTCAACTCCCACAAGGGGTGGTGGGCTGCGTCCCCTGCAACTAATAGCGGCAACTGGACCTAGAGCTGAGCTGTGCCCTCCACAACTAGGATTGAAAGGACAACAACTTGACTTGGAAAAGTCCTGGAAGTACACACTGTTCCCCAATAAAAAATCCTGTTCCCCTTCCCCAATAAAATCTTTAAAAAAAAAAAAAAAGATTCATTGCCATTAACCCCGCCCCAAATACTCCCCCTTGTTTCAGACACACTTATCCCATCATTCTTGCTACTTTTTTAATTAATTTATTGAGGTGACAATGGTTAGTAAAATTATATAGGTTTTAAGTGTACAATTCTGTAATACGTCATCTATATATCACATTGTGTGTTTACCAACCAGAGTCAGTTCTCCTTCCATCACCATATATTTGACCCAGTTTACCCTCAGCTACCACCCCCCCCCTTACCCTCTGGTAACCACTAAACTATTGTCTGTGTCTATGAGTTTTTCTTAGTTTGTCTTGTTCCTTTGTGGTTTTCAGTTTTATATCCCACATATCAGTGAAATCACATGGTTCTCGACTTTTTTTCTGAAGCAGTTCTAGAAGTCCTCTGTCATGACTGTCTTTAGTTGTGCTGTTGTGGCTGTCTCCATGTCTTGAATCACTTTGACTTTGGGGAAGAGCCAGAAGTCGCACGGTGATAGATCCAGTAAATAACATGGATGAAGACACATTGTCATGTTTTCATTTGCACGGTGATAGATCCAGTAAATAACATGGATGAAGACACATTGTCATGTTTTCATTTGACAGAAATTGCAGTATATAAGAAGCGATGTGTGACACAGAGCATTGTCATGATGGAGGATGATTTACGGCACACTTTAAAACACACCTACTCTCAACTGTAGCTCGCACCCGACTGACGGCACCAAAGAAGTTGAAACTTGTCACACACTGTTACTAATGATTGACACACTGCTTCCCGTATTGAAGATCCCTGCCTTTCCGTTGGATGGCACACGGCAGGAGCATTCACCGTATTTTTTTATCACGACGGAAAGGCTCCGTGTCACACATCGCTTTTGGTATGGCAATTTCTGTCAAATAAAAACATTATGGTGTGTCCTCATGCACCTTATTCACCTGATCTGGCACTATGTGACTTCTGGCTCTTCTCCAAAGTCAAAATGACCATGAAAGGTAAATGTTTTGAATCGATTCAGGGCCTCAAGGCAGCAACGACAGCACAACCTAAGACATTCATGAAAGAGGACTTCCAGAACTGCTTCAGGAAGTGGCAAGAATGATGGGATAAATGTATTTGAACGGAGAGGGAGTATTTTGTGGGGGATTAATGGCAATGTGCCTTTACTGTAATAAATTTTTTTATTTAAACATTCACCATGTGTTTTTATCATACCTCATACAGTGAGAAAGCTCACCAGTCTTCTTATATGCCTCATTCCCAATACGAATAGCAAAGGAAATAATTTTTATTAATTTCTATTATCTTTGATTTTCTACATAACAGATGCACATAAATACATTTTCCATTTCATACACAAACCCATGGCATATTATATATACTTCTACACCGGGAGAAAGTGGCAAACCTTCTCTAACACATAGCTTTTATTTATTGTACCATTGCTTGTGATTAAAACTATGGTAAAGGGCAGGTGGATGCCTCGGTTAGAGTATGAGCTCTGAACAACAGGGTTGCCAGTTTGATTCCCACATGGGCGAGTGAGCTGCGCCCTCCACAGCTAGATTGAAGACAACGAGCTGCTGCTGAGCTTCTGGAGGGGAAGCCAGATGGTTCAGTTTAGAGCAAGAACTCTCAACAACAAGGTTGCCGGTTCAATTCCTGCATGGGATGGTGGGCTGCACTCCCTGCAACTAAGATTGAAAACAGCGACTGGACTTGGAGCTGAGCTGTATCCTCCACAACTAGATTGAAGGACAATGACTTGGAGCTGATGGACCCCGGAGAAACACACTCTTCCCCAATAAAAAAAATTAAAAAAACAAAACAAAAAACTACAAGAAACCTTCACATTATAGCTTATACATTTTTATATGTCAGTTAAACTTTTATAATATTACAGTAGGGATTTACATTTTGGGGGAAAAAAATGTGAATTTTAGGTTACGGTGTTTCCCTGAAAATAAGACGTAGGCAGACCATCAGCTCTAATGCATCTTTTGGAGCAAAAATTAATGTAAGACCGGGTCTGACCCAGTCTTATAATAAAATAAGACCAGGTATTGTATTTATTATGTTATGTTATGTTATGTGTTTGTTATGTTATGTTGTATTGACCTGGTCTTATAGTAAAATAAGACTGGGTCTAATATTAATTTTTGTTCCAAAAGTCACATTAGAGCTGATGGTCCGCCTAGGTCTTATTTTCTGGGAAACACATTACTTATGAATGATCTTTTGCTATTACTATACGTAAGTAGATTACAGAGATAATATTTTCTTCCAAAGGAAAAATATTTAGAGTATGAATCAAACATCTTAGTGATCTAAGACACATTACTAAGCTTTAAAATATTTTATTTAATCCTCAGAAAATTATTTTGGATAGATCTTTTTCTCATTGTTTCATAGTCAATTAATTGGCATAGCTGAAATTCATACTTTAGTCTATGATGGCAAAGCCCAGGTTCTCACACTTTTTTCCCCATTTTGAAAATTATATGGGCTTTTTTCTTGAGTGTTACTTGGAAACTCGAAAATAAGTGGTGTTTGTTTTTAGGGTATGGAATTTGATAGTTATCAATCAGTTACTGTACTAATATGTTATTTAGTTTTCTATATCTTCACTTACCGTGTTTCCCCGAAAATAAGACTTAGCCGGACCCTCAGCTCCAATGCATCTTTCGGAGCAGAAGTTAATATAAGACCCGGTATTATATTCATTACAAGACCCGGTTTTATTTTAATATTTTGTCTTATATTAAAATAAGACCAGCTCTTATGTTAATTTTTGCTCCAAAAGACACATTAGAGCTGATGGTCCTGCTAGGTTCTTATTTTCGGGGAATCACAGTATATTCGTCTACTTGTTCAGTCATGGTTTGAGAAAGCTCTCCAAGTCTCACGTTACCACTATTTTTTTTGATATCTTCCGATTCTGTTTTATAGTTGTTGCTATTTAGGATGTACATAGATCTCTAGATCTCTCTTTTAACTTCATTGTGAATGTACCTTTTAGCGTTTTATAAAGTATTCCTTTTTTGGCCTGAGTTCTATTTTGTTTGATATTAGGCTCAAACCCTTGCTTTCTTATTATGTTCATTTGCCAGTTAGATTCTTTTTTTTTTCTTATAGCTGCATGCTTTTTATTTCTCTAATTTACATGATATTTCCACAGGTATTGGAAAATGCTGAGTGTGACTTAATAGGGGCCAGTTAGATTCTTTATCCTTTTTTTTTTTTTCAACCCTTCCAAATCATTTTCTTTTTGGTATGTTTCTTGCTTTCACTGGAGTTTTCTTTCGTTTGTGATCTACATGAAACTTTTTTTTCAGTGGTTGAGTTAAACATTTATATTAGTAGGATAGATTTAATTGGCGTGATAGGTTTAATTGGTCTTGATTCTATCACAATTTTTGTTGTGCTTTATTTTTTAAAGTGTTTCACTTTGTCGTTGCATTGTGTGTATGTAGTTTGTGTTTTTAGGAAAGTTTATATTTTTGCTACAACTGAAAATTGTGTGCAATAAGTGAATTGGTTTCATCTCATTGGAAATAAAAAGCTCATATATGAAAATATTCCCTATTAGGGTCAGTTTATGTGCAGTCTTGATTTTATTCATGAAGTTGATTTCCCCTTAAGGTATTTCAGCATCCTAGACAGAATGTGTTGAGGTTTTCAAGATGTAAGTGATACTTCTTTCTTTGTGTCCTGTACATTTTCTAGCACCTTGAGTCTGGGGACTGTCAGGTTACCTGTGCTCAAAGTCCAGTTCCAAACAGGCTTTACTGAAATACTACTATGTTATTTGATAATTAAGCATATACATAATGGCATATAAAACTACCTTCCCTTTTAAGCTATGTCTTGACACAGGTATGAAATGTATGATTTTGGCCAAGGAACAAATTATTTTTAGATATTTGCATCTGAAAAGTTTAATTACAAGGGAAAAGATTGATATATAGCCATCCTTGATATTAAGGTTTTTGAAGTTATTTATTAAGATAATAAGTGTTTATTGTTTGAATTTTTTAGACCATATAAAGAAACAAGCCAATATTCTGTTGAATATTTTTCCAGATATATTCCAAGCATAGTTGTACATGATCTGGCTCTAGATATAAACAAAGAGTCATTTTTTGGTATCTTTTTTTAAAAAGAGATATAAATAAAGCTTACATATTTTTTTTTTCTCTTTCAGCGTTGTTGTCCAGACATGCTAAATACATTTTTGGAAATGATTAAAGTAGAAATTTCAAGTACTGAAAATAAAGATAAGACTGTTACAGAGAAAGGAAAATTGATTATGTTAGTTAGTGACTTTTACTATGGAAAACATGAAGGAGCTGTTGATGATGAGCAGAAGACTTATACAACCTTTAAATGCTTCAGTTGCTTGAAAGTTCTTAAGAATAATATTAGGTATGTAAATATTTATTTATATTTATGTTTTGAAATTAGGATGCCATAGTTGTAAACATTGTATCTTTATTTTTCGTGTCATCCTAGATAAGTGATTTTAACACTTTGTACGAAGAGCAAAGGCAGATTATCTTGTTGAAAGCTTTTGTCCTTGTATTTTAGAAGTTTGATACTTAGAGCCACTTAGTTGCATTTCTTTCACATAACTTAAGAAAGGACAAAATTTATTTTAACGTAGGGGAAAATCACTTTTTTCTGTATTTATCATTGAACTAGAAGTTTTCAAGGGACATTTTTATTTTTGAGCTACTTTTGAATCTTAGTTTTCCTATCACATGATGAACAACTTTGTCCAGTGTGACCTACATACCAGTCTTATTTAATGCCCTAAATTTTCAGTTTCTATTTATATATAATTGTTAGCACACTTACTTTGCAGAGAAAGTGATCTTTTGTGGTGATCTTGAGAAGAATACCAGTTCTGTGAAACATGTCTGCTTGAATTTTATAATTTAACACGTTTTTTTTTAATTTAACACATTTTAAAAGTAGAGGTTTAATTCTTAATAGAATTTTGAAGGTTTATACATGTGTGCTTTCAATTTCAGAAACTTGTACTTTACAATCCTTGAGTTATATGGCATATATACATACCTATCATCCTAAGTGAGATAGTAATAATAACAAAGTAGTAGACATATTGATTGGTATTTTTCATTGATTATACTGTAAAGCCTGACATTGTTTTTTCAACATTTTATTATAATTTTTTTTTCAAAGGAGGGCGCAGTTCACTGTGGCCCATGCGGAGATCCAACCAGCAGTCTTGGTGCTACCAGCACCATGCTCTAACCAACTAAGCTAACCGGCCACCCCCTATAAAATTTTCAAAATATTGCCATTGAAAAGTTTTTACAGTCAACATCTGTATATTTACCACCTCAATTCTACCATTAACATTTTATTATACTTGTGTTACCACATACTTATTGATCCATAGACCCATCTGGTTGTTTTGTTAGTTTTCAGTGTAAATTGCAGATATCAGTGCACTTCCCTTAGGTAAGATACACACACACACACACACACACACCTATATTGTGACACACGTAAACTTTTACCTTTGATAACCATCATTTGTAACTAACATTCTTAAGCATCCTACAGGGCATTTCTGAGCCTAGCATTTATTTTATTTTCTGGTGGATTCTTGGGTCCAGAATCAAATACATAGAAAAACCCTGAAATATACTGTAATAAATGCCTAACACTAAATTATGAATGCTATGCTTAGGATAGGGCTTTATAGTTTTTGAAGACCTTTCAAATATTATTCATATGAGTTTTCATACTGTACCTCCTTTTTATCAATCCGTAACCTCCATCAATTGCTAACAGTCCCAGCAGCTTCACAGAAGAGAAATTGTGCTTTGAGATGTAACTCTGAAACAATGTTACGATAGAACTCTGTGACGTCCTTCCATAGTTTTACCATTTTTATAGTAAAATCAAAAAATAATATTAGAAAATTTGGTAGAATATGTGCAGAAAAGTGGTTCACTGGTTAAGTTCCTTATTAAATTTAAATATTATGTATATAATATTAGAAGTTCTTTCAGCAATAGCTTTTCGGTTTTTGCTTTAAGATTTGCCTTTTAATACCACACGAAATTTTCTTTTGTTGTTTTTTGTTTTTTTGTTTTCACGTCAAAGGACTGGTTACAGATTTCTAGATGATCAGAACATCTAGAAATTTTAAGCTAACCATATTTTATAATACCTAGGAATTTTTAGCATTTTCAGCATATTACTCAGTACATGAAACCTGAACAGTAAACTCTGATAAGTTTAAACAACATTTTACCTGAATGGTTAAAACTAGGATGGTAAATTGATGGTTTTAGAGGTTGGTAGAAGCGAATAGTTCAAGATTTCTGCTCTCTGCTCTGTCAACGTGTAGGATAATTTTTTCCTACACTGTCACCAAAACCAGTTAGGACTAGTTTATTCTGAGAATAGCCTTGTGAGGGGTTTGCTGTTTACCTCTCTATCTGCTGGTTTGAGCAGTGTAAGCAGTATAATTGAAAGATAGCTAGTTAAGAGATTATTTTACACAAATAGATTTTTATTAAAGTTATGAGCTGAGAGTTGAATGGCTCATGACCTTTATATGTAAATATTTAGGCAAGACTGGGATTTTTAAAATAGATTTTAATAGAGATAATGTAAAATGAAAGGAGGAAAAAAAAGACATTTCAACATGTACCATAAGTAGTTCTAAAGAGAAGTCGTGTTTTGGAATTGTGAAAAAATAAATGTGGGGTTGCCGGTTCAATCCCCGCATGGGCCACTGTGAGCTGTGCTCTCCTTTAAAAAAATTTAAAAATTAATAAAATTAAAAATGTTAAAAGCTCCGTGATGATTGCTATCTAGGTTGATGACACCACTTTATTTCAATATTATTTCCTTTAAGGACTCATAGTAAATGACTTAATATTTGGCCCTGTCTTAAAATTGTTATTTTGATTGAATAACTTTACTTTGAAATTCAGTAAAAAGTTTCAGTAAGCCCTTTGAAATAGATATGCCTATTTGTGTTGTACTCTCTGCCATTGTAGGTCATAGTTCCTTCTTCGGGCATGAAGTCTTTTTGGGCATCTGACAGTAAAATGGAGAACTAAGTGGACGGTGCTAAAATGGTCATAGCCTGCAAGTTAAAAAGAACCATTTGTGCTAACAGTAAATCAGTGCCATTAAATAAAACAGTAGGTTCTTATAATTATCAGTATTAAAATTACTATTACATACATTTAGAAACCAAGACACAAATAAAAATAATAATTTGACTCTGAAGCAGCTGAAACCTATTGTATATCTTTAAGGTCTTCAAAAGATTTCTTTCGTGACTCTAGCTGATTTTGGTGGTATAGTTTCCTTCAAGTATTTTATTTTAGAATGCAAATGGTATTTCATGTATGGAAATGAAGCTTGCTGTTTTTCTTTACAAAAAAATAAATCTGAAATGATGAAGAATTACATCAAATTAGTAGTATTTCATATTAACTATATCAATGAGTTATTTTAAAACAAAGATGCAAAGAAAAATATTTACTGAGCCACTTAATGAAAGTGATTAAAGTGCATACTTTTCTAGAGGACTTTAAGGCTTGGAGATCGTATTTTAAGTAATACAACTGCATTTTTAGCATTATGTTCAGAAACTTAGTTGTGGGGTTTTTCTTTGGTTATAAATCTAAATATTTGCACCTGTTGACAATTATTTATAGGTTTATGAACCACATGAAACACCACTTGGAATTTGAGAAGCAGAACAGTGAGAGCTGGGAAAGCCACACCACATGCCAACACTGTTACCGTCAGTATCCCACACCATTCCAGCTGCAATGTCACATTGAGAGTACACATACACCGCATGAGTTTTCTAGTAAGTAATAATTTCATTGAAGTGCTAAACATTAATGATTTTGATCATCTAAACTAAGGAATTCTTAAGAACTCTGATAGAAAAATAAGAATTAGACTTTGTCATTAAAGGGCCAAGTTGAAAAACAAGTTTTAACTTGTAGAAACTTTTTTAGTAAAATTACTAAAATTGAAGTCCCTTTTGTAAATAGAAACTTCCTTGGCATTGCTCACGCATTGTATGTAGGGTACTAAATTAGAAAACTGAGATTCCCTAGTTTGCAAATATGAAATCAATGGTCTTGATCTACACTCTAATAAGAAAAGTAACCGCAGTTATAATTAAAAATCCCAGAGTGTGGAGTTAGACAGTTTGGATTCAGATTCTAGCTCTGCCGTTTAATATAGCTGCAAGATCCCAGGCAAGTTACTTAATCTTTCTCTGCCCCAGGTTCCTTATATGAAAAAACGGGGCTAAAAATAACAGTACCTCTCCCAGTGATGGGATGAGAATGAACTAGTAAGCTAATATAAGTAAAGTCCTTAGAACAGCATTAACAGAGTTAACAACTATAGAATTGTTGGATCAACTATTACTATTATTACTTGTTGCTGTTGTTATGGATGTACAAGATGAACTTTTTATTTCTATACATCCTTAAAATGGTGTAATGTGTTTTTTTTTCCACTTTCAGCTATTTGTAAAATCTGTGAATTATCATTTGAAACAGAACATACTCTTTTACAACATATGAAGGACACTCATAAACCTGGTGAAATGCCATATATTTGTCAGGTACACACACATTTTATCATGTACTTAGGTGTTTGTTTAAATTTCATGTGTCACAAAATAGTATTGTTCTTGGGATTTTTTAAAACCATTTAAATAAAATGAGTGCTAAAAGTGAACTCTCTCTTTAATAGGGGAAACTCCCTTGGTTTAACTCATGTGTATCAGGGTAGTGGGTTAGATTTGGCCTGTGGGTCGTAGTTTACTCACCCCTGTAATAGACCAAAAAAAAAATACTCTGCTGGAGAAAGACAAATATGGACTTTCTTACCAAGTAAGGAAGAAGACAGACACGCCAGAGAAATAGGCAATGCTGTTAGTTATGGGGAATTCAAGTAAATGTTTTGGGGCTGGTATTTTTCCAGAATTTGAAGTGGGTTCCAATAAGATAGCAAGATAAATTGCCTCTGTTATGTCCTGGGTGCTGTTTAAAACCCAAAGAAGAAAGTACTCCATTTCATATAGCAGGAAAAGCTTTTACAGGACAAGAGGTGTCAGAATTTGAAAATTCAAGTCCAGATGGAGGTAGTAGATCCGAAAAGAAGGTTTAGGAATATATCCCCTGAATGAGAACTTTTCTGTTTCAAAGATTATCATTATTACTTGCTGTGATAGGATTCTTAATTGTACAGGTAGCAGAGCTGAATTAAATAGTAGTACATAATGTTCCTCAAAAAAAGGGACTCATCATTGCTACTTTAATGTAATTGCATGTCAGTTATGAATTTTCAGGTTAAACTAAACCTTCTTTATATTTCTAGGTTTGCCAGTTTAGATCATCAACATTTTCTGATGTAGAAACTCATTTTAGAACATCCCATGAAAACACTAAGAACTTGCTATGTCCATTTTGCCTCAAAGTTAGTAGAATGGCAACCCCCTACATGAATCATTACATGAAACATCAGGTGAGATTTAGCAGTTCTTATTTGTTCATTTTGTCTTAGTGAAAAGTGTGTGTGTGTTTGTGTGTGTGTGTGTGTGTATCTTCGACCATTGGTTAGATTTGTTCTAGAAGGAAAGCAAAGTTATTCCAAATGACACAATTAATTTACAATTTATGCTGAATTATTTGTGAAACTTCCACTTCTTTTTTTTTGTCTGCTTCCTGATGGTGATGAGGCTTGTGAAAAGGGAAGATTCTGAAAGATAAGTAGAAATAGGAGCCGTAAGAGTGGAGGGGAAGAGGGAATATGAATAGAATATTTAGGTTGCTTATTTCAGTTTGCATAATTGTTCAGGGGTCTAAGAGTGGTGGGAATGGGAATGATTTTGAAGGTGGTTATTCACGAACAGGGAAAAGGAGACGTATGAACTGAGGAAGATAAGACTGAAGACTCATAATCTGGGTTGTTGTTTTTTTCTCTTCAAACTTTATTTCCAATTTCTAGTCCACTTTTTATTAAGCAAAGACATGTGGTTCTCATCAGTGACCCAGAATAGTCTTTTTTTAAGTAATTATCCCCCTTTTATTCCTGTTGTTAAGCACGTGTAAACTTATTTATTAAGCATTTATTTATCACTCTTATTATAAGTTTGTCTATTTTAACATTAGCTTTGTTTTTGGTTTGTTTTATTTTCACTTTTTATTTATTTTAAGTGTGTTTTTCCAGGACCCATCAGCTCCAAGTCAAGTAGTTGTTTCAGTTTAGTTGTGGAGGGCACAGCTCACAGTGGCCCATGTGGGGATCGGACTGGCAACCTTGTTAAGAGCACTGTGCTCTAACCAACTGAGCTAACCAGCTGTCCCCCCAGAATAGTCCTTTATAGCAGCCAGTGACAAAGGAAACAGCAATGGCACTTATTTCTCAATATGTGAACTATGCCAGAGAATTATGTTTAGGTTGTAACTTGTTTCCTGGATTACTTTTGCCAGTTCTGCTATGAAATTTCTGAGATACCAGTATCAGTACTTGTACCTTTCCCTTGAATTCTCATTTTATGCTTGTTCTTTTCCTTCCTGGCAGACCATCCTTTATTAGGGCTGAAAACTGATGAAACAGTAAGCCTGTTCTTTAGTGTTTGAAACTTAAAATGAACCATTTGGTACCTTTACCAAAATCAGCAGTCAATGAATTCACTGAATCTGATTATGTAATCAAGTTTTGTCATCTCACTGATCAGCTCATTACATTTTCTCATTCATTTCATTGTCATGGCCAATTTATTCAGCACTGCTACTAACATTGCTTTCAGTTCTGGTCATTAGGTAATCATGAAATCAACTTAGAGTTGTTAATTGGAAACAAAATCATAAAAGTAGCATATGCAAATACATTCAGGATCACCTAAATTGTGACCGTGGTGGTACCCACATGCTTTTTTTTTTTTTTTTAAGCCTGGTATGCCACCTCACCCTTAAGAACCTCTGGCAAAATCTTTCTAGAGTTTCCCCACCAGTGTTCCATCCAATGTTAATAGGAGCTCTGCTCTAAAATTGTTCCTGGAAAAAGAAGTTCAGTAAATGACTAGATTTATAAAATTGATAGTTTTTGTTTATTTTTTAAAATGAGACTTTTCAGAGCTTTTTATATGCTAAAAAATTCATAAATCTCCAAGCAAAGGATATTGTATATATTGTTCCCAAAACTTATTTGACTATTGAACCCTTTATTTGCTCAATACCTGTTAACATTTCTTGAGGAAACACGTCTTGGTGCTCTATATTTCATCTTTTGACCTTTGATTTTGAAAGGAAGTATGATATATAAAGCAGTAGCTCTCACTTTTTCATAATGAAGCTTTCAATATAATTCTTTCTCCTATGCTTTACTAAGCTCAGAGTGAGGTGTAGATGGGGAGAGAGTGGTATATGCTTACAGAGATAAGAGAGATGGATGGGCCTGCTATGTGGACTGTGTTTCTTAAGAGGTTTACCTGACCTATAGTCACTCTTCATACATACCCTGAGTTATATTTGTTAACATGCCATGTATGTAGGAAAGAGTTAAACCAGTAGGTCTGAGTTGCTCAAATCATGTACATTTCCAGAAGGGCCTACTTGCATAACTGGCCCTTGGCTAATTCCTGCAAACTGAACCTTTTGTTATTAACTGATGAGTGTTTTACATGTCTGGAACCTTGAGCCATGTTGTACCAGCTTTTCTAGATTATTTTGCACAAAAAATATGATTATGGTGAACACTTGCTTTTCTTCTGGGGGTCTGAAAATGTGACTGAACTGCATAATAAAACCTATGCTTTTAGAGAAAAAAAAAAAACAACGCCTTTATACACATTGCCAGGGGATTGATTAAGTGTGTCCTATAAACTCCATTGGGAGAAGGCACTTGGAAACTGGCACCAGTATCCTCCAGACTTCACCCAATGCAATTTTATTTTCCTTTATTAACCCTGCTGTGTATCTTTCACTGTAATAAATGAGAGCTGTGGGTGTAGCAACTTCTAAACCTTATAAATCCTCTTATTGAATCATCAAACCTGGGAGTAGTCTTGGGAACTATTAACACACCTTGGGTGCCAAATTTTTTTTGAACTTTAGAGTACCTAACAGGTAGGCAGTCAGCAATCAATAGAAGAATGGTTCTATTAATAAGGAAGATCATCAGGCATCCTTCAAAGCACTTGCAGTTTTTATAATTGTCCACAAAAGACTTGAAAACCATATCAGGATTATAAAAGGATGTAGGATTTCAAATGTGATAAATGGCCTCCGTATATCTTTATAATGATAACAAGCAGGTAACATACTAATCACTTGCCATATGACAATCACTAGTTCTTTTACTTGTATTATCTTCACATCCACTGTGAAAAGCGGTATGTGATCATTTTCATTTCATAGATGAGGAAACAAAGCTTAATAGAGAGTTAACTTGCCCAATATCACATTCTCTAGCAAATGGCAGAGCCAAAAATTGCCTTAGAGCCCAAGCTTTTACCACAGAATCATACTTTTCATTACATTACATCTAAAGGCAGGTTTACAGATAGTCAGAATTAGTCTTGAAAATCCCTCAAATCACCCAAACAGTATATAATATGTTTGTCAAAAAGTTTAACACAGAGTTTGTCTCTATCCTTATAACAGATCACTTTTGGTTTTGGTTGAACATACCATGCTATTTAAAAATGCACTTTATTATCATCAGCCTTAGCACATCGCAAGCATGCATGCGTAAGAGAGATACACAAGACTTGAGTCCAACTAAAGGAATAATAGGTTAATGTCCCCCATCTCAGGGCTCTGGACAAATGCTCATTGAGCGGAATGGCAGACAGTTTGAAATAGTTAAATTGTACCTTCTCATGTGTACCTCTCTGTAAGTCTCTTGCTTTCTACCTCACTATTTATTTAGCAAATATTTATTGAGTGCCTAATATATGCCAGGGACTGTTTTATAGAAGTGAACAAAACAAAGTTTGTGCCTTCTGGAATTTGCATTATAGTGGGACAGAGGAGGAGGGAAGAGGAAGAGGGAAGGAAGGAGGCAATGAATGAGTGAATTAGTCTGAATGTATATGTATGACAGCTGATGGTAAGTGCCAAGGGAAGAAAATAATAGGATAGAGTGCCAAGGCTTAGAAAGTGAAGGAGTAGTTTCTGTATTTTATATGGCTTGGTCAAAGAGAACCTCTGCAAAAGAAATAAGGAACCAAGCCATATGGATATCTGGAGGAGAATGCTCCAGGCAGAGGGAACAGTAAGTAGGCAGTGAGATGAGCATACATTTAGATAAACAAGTAGGAGGAAGAGTAATAGGAAATGAGGTCATATCAATAGAATGCAGGGCAGGTTGCGTAGGGCCTCATAAACCAGAATCAGGATTTTGGAGTATTATGGGAAGCTATTGGAAGGTTTAAACGTGTGAGAGATCACTCTGGCAACTACAGAGAATAGACTATTGGGAGAAAAGAGTGGAAACAAGGAGAAGGTAGGAGGCAAGAGTCCAGGTAAGTGACTTGAACTGGTATGATAGCAATGGTTAGAGGTGATGAAAAGTGGAAAGATTTATGTTTTTGAAGGTAGAGCTGACAGGTTTTATTAAGAGATTGGATAGGGTGTCAGAGAGAAAAATTGAGAGTCACCAACTTTTTGTCCTGAGCAGAATGGCGTTCCCATATACTGAGATATTGGAAAGACCAAGGAACATTTTTTTTTTTCAGGGTGGAGAGGAGGAAGTCTAGCGTTCAATTTTGTTCGTGTTGATTTGAAATGTGTATTAGATATCAAGTAATTACGTCGAGTAGACAGTTGGATGGATACTGTTTTAAATCATGAATTTAGATGAGGAATAAGTACAGGTAGAGGAAAGATTTCTGGGAACTATACTATGGGGAACTTTATATCTGTCTGTTATTTTGCTATCTGCTTCTTGACAGATTTTTCCCCCCTTTTTCTCTATTGAGCACATATAGGTAGGTGAATCTGTTTACGTTGCCTGTACCTATGATATTATCTAATGCACCATACTACTAAAATAGTTTTAAGATGAAATTAAAATAGTAATGCAAATACATTATATTTATGCATTGCTTTGAACTTTGTAAAGAACTTTTATTTATCAAATGCCTGCTGTGCACCACACACTGCTAGATACTTTCATATATGTTTACCTCATTTGATTTTCCTAAGTGATTATTTGTATTTTAAATAGAAATGGTGATGGGCCTGTAGAGACACAGCTTTAGAGAAAACATTCTTTTGTATTTGTATGTTCTAAATTTACATAGAAACACAAAATATATTTTAATTACTGAGAGCATATACATAAAAGATGGCAATTGATAGTATATAGTAGAAAGAACACTAACCAGCTATGAGCAAGTGACTTAGCTCTCTTCTTGGGTCCTGTTTCCCAGTGGTAAAATAATAACAGGGCTCAGTGTGAGAAGGGACACAGTTAAGGGGCTCTCAAACAGTAGATTGATATTAGTTGTTCTGATTTATGCTTCTATGCCCATGCTGTATAATATCATAGCCACTAGCCACATATGTCTTTTTAAGTTTAACTTAATTAAAATTAAATAAAATTTAAAAATCAGTTAGTTACTCTGTTGCACTTGCCACATTTCAAGTGCTCAATAACCACATGTGGCTAGTGGACACCATATTGGACAGTGTACCTGTAGAACACCATCGCTGTAGAACATTCCATTGGACAGCACTGCCTTATACAACTATTTCTACAACATAACTTTCTTGGGAGAGTCTGGTTAAATTTGTTTGGTTTTAGAAAGTTCAATTTATGAAACAAGTGGAAATAACAACAATTAAAAATAATTTGCTTTCCAAGGGTAAAAATATAGTATAGCTCATTTTCATAGTATGTGTCTGAATGGTTTATATTTCAAATTTAAATTTAAAAAGTTTTCACCCTACAAATGGTATAGAACTTGTTTCACTGGAACCTAATTGATATAATTTTAATGTTAACTGCCCATATATATAACAAATACTTTCAAAATCCAAATACTAATGCAAAAAGTGCTTTTAAAAAAATGAAATAATATTTTGGTGTTATTTATGATGGTATATGGTAAAATACTGATTTTTAAATTATTTAACTTAGAATTAAGAGCAATTTCAGGTCCCTGGATTTGTGGCAATAGAAATTCTTTCAAATATTATTTCTAATATTATTTGTAAACAGAAAAAAGGAATTCATCGTTGTACAAAATGCAGACTACAATTTTTGACCTGCAAGGAGAAAATGGATCACAAGACCCAGCATCGGACATTTATAAAGCCTAAAGAGCTAGAAGGATTGCCTCCTGGTACAAAAGTGAGTTTTAAATATGTTGTATTTGTAACATTTTGTGAGGTAATAGAAATAAATTCCTTTCTGGTTTTATATACTGAATATAATATTAAAAATTGGCTTCTGATTGTCATTAAGATTTTAATTTTAGGTTTTATCTTATGTTTGGAATGAAAAACTTCTATCCATTCTTTTCTGGGTTGATTGACATGTGCTACAAGATATGATCAGAAAATACAGTGAATGTTTAAATTATTTTTAAAAATTATTACAGTAAAAGACACATTGACATTAATCCCCCTCAAAATACTCCTCCTCGCTTCAGGCACATTTAGCACATCATTCTTGCCACTTTCTGAAGCAGTTCTGGAAGTCCTCTTTCATGAGTCTTTAGTTGCACTGCCGTGGCTGTCTTGATGTTCTGAATCAATTCAAAACATTTACCTTTCATGATCATTTTGACTTTGTGGAAGAGCCAGAAGTCGCATGGTGCCAGATCCGGTGAGGCACTCAATAATATTTTTATTTGACAGAAATTGCCATGCCAGAAACGATGTGTAGCACAGAGCCTTTCAGTTGTGATCAAAACATTCGGTGAATGCTGCTGCCAAGTGCCATCCAACAGAAAGGCAGGGATCTTCAATACGGAAAGCAGTGTGTTGAACCTTAGTAACAGTGTGTGACAAGTTTCAACTTGTTCAGTGCAGTCAGTTGGGTGTGAGCTACGGTTAATTAAGAGAAGGTGTGTTTTAAAGTGTGCCATAAATCATCCTCCATCGTGACAATGCTCCATGTCACACATTGCTTCTGGTATGGCAATTTCTGTCAAAAACATTATGGTTTGTCCTCATCCACCTTATTCACTGGATCTGGCACTGTGGAACTCCATTTCCTTCCACCGAGTCAAAATGATTCAGGACATCTAGGCAGCCACAACAGCACAACTAAAGACACTCCCAAAAGAGGACTTCCAGAACTGCTTTAGAAAGTGACAAGAATGATGGGATAAGTGTGTTGGAAGTGGGGCGTGTTTTGACGGGGATTAATGGCAATGTGTCTTTTACTGTAATAATTTATTTAAACATTCACTGTATTGTTTGATTATACCTTGTGTATTGGAACATAATCCTTTGTAGTGAGTGCAACTAGAGAAACTGTAGACTGAGGCAACAGGTTGCTTCAATATTCTATAGGCTGTTTTTGAGCTATTTTTGTTGGCAGCATATGTGTCCGCTTCGGCCGCTAGACTATAAGGTCAGCAATCATGTTTAATTTATCTTTGTTTCTCCAGCATCTGTCATAGTGTCTTGAATGCCATAGTTGAAGCTGGTGTTTCTCAAAGAAGCAAGTTCTGCTCCTGAATAGCATTGCTGTTTTAAGTGAGCAAACACATCTGGCTGCAATTTTTTTTTCAATTGCCTTATGTTCCTCTGTTTTATTTTATGTGAAATCAACTCTTGACTACTCTCCAGTGGAGGGATGTATAATCCAAAGTGAAATAATTCCCAAACATTTTAATTTGACTTTGAGTACTTACCTTTGAATATATGTCTACTATTTGAATTAACTAAAATAATGTAAAGCAATGCTCTGAAGGTGGAGAGTGAAAGAAGCTATCCCCTATCCTTCCCTGCAATCCATTCATTCCATGCTGGGACTAGACATGGAGAACACTAATATAAGCAGTGCAGTCCTTTCTTATATCTTCCCTTATAAGTAGTAATAATTAGCATGCTACATTATAATATCATTATAATATTAATCATGATTGGTACTATTACTTTAGAATTAAGCTTTCAGTATGCTTTTTCATTCGTTTTATCATTTAATCCATGTAGCAATTCAGTGAGGTAGACAAAGCAGGTATTGTTCCCATATTATAGATGAGGAGGCTTAGAGAGGCTAGGTTGTTTACTCAAGGTCACATGGCTAGGGAGGGGTAGTATTGAGATTTAACCTTGGGTCTTTTGACTCCTTTCTATACCAAATCACAAGTGTTACATATGACTTCCTCATTGGCTGCTCCTCAAGTACATGGGGATAGTATGGATAAATGATTAAAGAGAATGTTTTCCATTACTAGCCAATGGGTATAATTGAACATTTTCTGAATGATAAATTTTATATGACCTCCCTTCAAGGAAATTCTGAATATTATGAAATTATCCATGCTGTATGATGAATTGATGTAACCTCCACAGTAACCTTTGGAACTATAAATCCTGCCCAGTGAGCCCCCAAAGAGCAAGTCACATTTACTGGAGATCTGTTTTATAGTTACCAAAGAGTAATACAGGCCTTTCCAGAGTTATTATTTCAGGCCTTGAGATTTAAATTTTGACCTCTATTTTTGTGAAAGCTACTTAGTTATATAAGAGCATAAAATAGCCATGGAAGGTGCTCTTTTGATAGTCATAATTTGCACTAACTCCTTGTTATCCATTAATATCCGTGTTAGCATAAATACTATCAATACAAAACTATAATATAGTAACCGTAAATAAATATTGAGGTAAATTTCATCTAATTGGTATGACCATTTAGAATAAATGGAAGACTTATCTAAATGTAGCTTACATTTGCCGTTTTCTTTTTTTTTTTTTAAGTAAAGTTTATTGGGGTGACAATGGTTAGTAAAGTTACATAGGTTTCAGGTGTACAATTCTGTAATACATCTATATATCACATTGTGTGTTCACTACCCAGAGTCGGTTCTCCTTCCATCCCCATATATTTGCCATTTTCAAAATAATGATGTTTAACTTTTTGTATTGTAGTGTTTTTTGAAACAGGTTTATTAAGATATAATTTATATACCATGCTATTCACCTATTAAAAACATACACTTCAGTGTTATTTAGCACATTCACAGAGTTGTGCAAACACTACTACAATTCATTTTAGAACATTTTCATCACCCGTAAAACAAAACCACATTCCCATTCGCAGTCATGTGCCCTATTTCCCCTCCATTCGCTCCAGGCAAACTTTAATCTACTTTATGTCCCTATGGATTTTCTTATTCTGGACATTTCGTATAAATGGAATCATATAACGTGATCTTTTATGACTAATTTATTTCCCTTAGCATAATGTTTTTGAGGTTCATCCATATTGTAGTTTGTATGAGGACTTCATTCTTTTGTGGCTGAATATTATTCCATTGTAGGGATAATACCATATTTTATTTATCCATTCATCAATTGATGAGCATTTGGTTTATTCCCAGTTTTGGGCAATATGAATAATGCTCCTATGAAAATTTATGTGAACATAGTTTTTCATTTCTCTTGGGTGGAATTGCTAGAAATTGAACACCTAGGAGTGGAATTGCTGGGTTATATGATTACTCTTACATTTGACATTCTGAGGAACTGCCAATCTGTTTTCCAAAGCTATTCTATGTACAAATCCCTTATTAGAGATATGATTTGCATATATTTTCTCTCATTCTGTGCATTGTCTTTTCACTTTCTTAATGGTGTCCTCTGAAGCACAAAAGTTTAAATTTTTATGAAGTCCAATTTATCTTTTTTCTTTGGTTGCTGGTGCTTTTGGTATCATATTTAAGAAATTATTGCCTAACCCAAGGTCACGTAGATTTATTCCTATGTTTTTTTTCTAAGACTTTTATAGTTTTAGCTCTTATAATTTGGTCTTTGATACATTTTGAGTTAATTTTTGTATCTAGTATGAGATAGGGATTCAAATTCATTCTTTTGCTTGTAAATATCCAGTTGTGCCAGCACTCCTTGTTGATAAGATTGTTGTTTCTCCCACTGAATTATTTTGACATCCTCATCAAAAACCATTGACCATAACGTTAGGACTTGCAGTGATCTTTTTAATATTTGCGTGATGATTAATCTTCTGAAAAATAGTATATTGCCTTAATTTTTATAGGTTACTATTCGAGCTTCATTTGGATCTCTTCATTCAAAGCCATCAACTACATCTTCCAGTAGTACTCCAAGCACTTCTCTTCAGGTCTCACCTCCAAAGTCTAAAAATACAACTGCTAAAAGTCCCACAAAATCTAATGCAAGTAAACCTAAGACACGTAAGACTCGTGCAACTACATCCACTGCAAGTAAACCTAATGCAAGTAAGCAAGGTAAAGGTGCATCTAAATACAAAGCAAAAACCTCTTACAAGCAAAAGAAACAACGCAACAGAAGGAACAAAATCAGCATAGCTTTGAAGAACTTAAGGTAATATCTTTTATTCCTGATTTACAATGTCAACTTAATATTAAATATTAAAGGTTTATTTTAATATAATTTACAAAGTATCAAAGAACTCACTTGCACATTTACATGATAATCACTTATCTGGCATAAAGGCCAAGCCAATAGTAAAAATGTACTTTTCACAACTACTGGGCAGAACTTGAATTATTGTGTTTATTGTATAATTGTCATCTTTTACACTAATCTTATATTTTGTGTTTATATCTTGTGATAGTTGAATTGGTTAATATGATCCTTTCTATTCCAGGGAAAGTTTAACTGTTGTTAGATTTGTTTTACACTTATCCTAGCTTGTTTTTACAGAGCAGATTTTCAAATGATGCCTCTATTTAAAGATGTTAACTTAAACACCTTAGCTTCAATTAATAAAATGTTAATAAGGTTTTACCTTATTATTTTTGTTTTACAATATATTTTTATCATTTTTTTCTGTCTCCATAAGGTGTCGTCGAGGAATTCACAAGTGCATTGAGTGTCATTCCAAAATAAAAGATTTTGCAAGTCACTTTTCAATATATATCCACTGTAATTTTTGTAAATACAACACTAACTGTAACAAAGCCTTTATAAATCATATGGTGAGGTGAGTTAAACATGTACACTGACAATCAAAACTGTCATTCAAGATTTTTTTTTTAAAACAAATTTTTCCTATTTGAAGCCTTTTGTCACATCAAGGAGCTAAAAGAATCTAACAATAGGGAACTTCTAGGATATTACCCAGTACTATTTTCCAGCATAATGAATCATGAAATTAGTGGGATTTTTTTTTTTAATTTTGACTAATGAAAATAGGTTTGCTAGGGAAAATTGTTTTTCTGAGTCTTTCAAAAAGTGGTTACCGCCAAACACTAAATGATTTCAAAATATTTATCAAATACATGTAACCACATGAGCAGTCACTTTGAGAGACTCCAGATTGTCAAAGATGGTAAGAACACCGGTGCTCACATATGCACACACTCTGTCTCTGTCTCTCTGTGGGTCCCTCTCTCCCTCCCTCCCTCCCTGCTTCCCTCCTCCCCCCTCCCCTCAACCTCTAGTCTTTCAAGCCATCCATCTTTGCATTCATTCAATGAAATAGGAAATGAGGGACTATAGGGATATTCCAGTCATGAGGCTGCTGTTGGAATTTCTTTTCATACATCAATTCAATTTACATTATTTGAGCACCTATCATATACTTTATTGCTAGTGAAAGACTTTAGAGCCTACCTTATTTTCATTTGGACCTCATTTGTAGCACTTCCTTCAGGATGGATTTTTTTTAATAGATAAAAATTGTTCAGATATAAATCTGCTACGTTGATTCTACAAATTAAGGTAGGTCCATTTATTTTTAGTCAGAAATTAGGTAAAACCAATAAACGTGGTTTTCTCGAAAATCATAAGACGTCTGTGTTACTTTCTCTGGTCATATATAGCTACCACTTTCAAGGATTTGCCCACATTTTTTTTTATGGCTTTGGCACTTTGCTTACAGAGTTTTATTTTGTTTTGGTTTTGGTTTTTTAGTTTAGTGTTGTTGTTTTTTTCCTGTTGATGATCAGCCTTACCTCATGGTAGCTTGACTTCTTTAATTCCAGCACTTTACATCCAGGTCTGACATGTTGTACCCCCTTCTTTACCACCATCCCATTTTACCTCATCATATAGAATGTTTCTTCATTTTTGAATTCTCATTACTCCACAACTTTCAGAGTCTTGACCCCTCTCTCTGTAGGCAGCAGCACCAATCCAGCTTTATAGTTAGCCTCACCCTCAAGGTCATCTGTTTTGAATGTTGTTTTGCTTTTCTCCTGTAACTCTTTACATCTTTAGTCATGCTTAACCTTGCTGTCCTTGAATCTCTTGTCCTTTTTGATCTGTCTCTGTGCTCAGTTCTGGACTACCAAACTGTGCTTGATTTAATCAGCTCTTAATTCATGATGGTTAACTTCAATTTGATACTGTCTTTTAAAATATACCTCTTTGTTTTTATCTATAAGATCTGTTTAGGGATGGCCGGTTAGCTCAGTTGGTTAGAGCACAGTGCTCTTTTAACAACAAGGTTGCTGGTTCGATCCCCACATGGACTCCTGTGAGCTGTGCCTTCCACAACTAGATTGAAACAACTACTTCACGGGTCCTGGAAAAACACACTTAAAATAAATAAAAGTTGGGTTTTTTTGTTCGTTTTTGTTTTTTTTAAAGATCTGTTTAAATCCTTTTCAGTAACCTCAAGAATTTATTCTAGTCCTTCAGTTGTTAGTTAGAGGTCATCCTTCTCATTTTTCCCAAGATTAACTTTTTTCTACCTCAAGTTTTTTCCCTTCATCCAGGCTTTTTTTTTAAGATGAGGCAGATTTGATTTTTTTTTTTACTTTGCATATTTTCCTTTTATTGATAACATTTGTAAAGACTATCCTTTACTATCTTATTTGTCATTTCTTTCACCCCCACCTATCAGTTAAGGCTGCCCCTTTAACCAGTTTCAGTTCTGTCCTAATTACTAAATGCACTCAGTATTTTTCATTCTTACTCTTCTGACTTCTTTAGAGTATTTGATAGTTTTGATCACTCGCTTTTGAAACTCTTCTCAACTTCTCTTAAACTGTTACCACCATTTTTGTAAACTTTCTTTTTGTCTACTCCTATATTTCATTGCCTTTTCTTTCTTCAACTCATCTGGCCTCTTTACATTTCCTTTCTTGGTACCTTAACCACTCTCAGAGTTTTATCTTTTGCCTTTCAACTATAAATCCTCCGATTTCAATGCTGAGTTTTCCTGAGATCCAACTTTTCGTCTTTAACTATTTGACAATTTTCACCTTTGACTCACTGGCATCTATAAAGAATACAAACAAGTCAAAAACATTGTGTAAGATCCAAATTACTATCACCCAATACCATTTAAGTTCAGTCTTAAGGAATCATTTGCATGATCATGGAGCGTCAGCTAGAAATAATATACTTTTAAGTTTCAGAAGCCTGTGTACTTCTCTTGATCTGCCACCATTCATCATGGCTTCCTGAGAGTCCACCTTCTGCAATTTACCAATCTGCCTCCCAACTACTGCAGTGGTTCCGCACCCATATCTCAGTTGCTCTAAACTAGGCCCCAGCTAACCTTTCTCTCAGTATACTTCTGGGAAGAATGTTGTTCTCATTATTCTGTGCCGAACACATGGCTGCCCCAGCAGGGCTTTAATTCTGTCCCTAATTAATAAAAGTTTAAATTGGAAAATATTATTGGTGTTTCTTAACCCCATGGGTCATTCTGTCCTCCCCTTTCCCATTTTCCATGGGCTTCTGAACTGTCTTATAGGACCTCCAGCCCCATTTTATCCCAGAATATTCCCAGTTGGTCCCAGGCCTTCTTCATAACCTTTTTCCTGATTTGCAGTGAGCCTCAGCCCTGCACTGCATTGTCTTTACACACTGAGTGCTTAACTCATCATTAGCCTCATATAGAACTGACTTCTACTCCCCAAAAGACCTTGTAGGTCTCTGCATTTCCCCTACTTCTGTGGTACCTTGTTTTCCTTGTTGCCTCAGGTACCTCCCCCTGAATGGTACCACCCTCACTCTGACCCAGTTTGGATTTTTGTCATACGCTTGAACTCTGTATGTACAGAAACTTCATTTGATGGTTGACTACCTTTATTCCTAGTCCATACCAACTCTAATCACAATTCAGGTACCCCAAATTAATTAAACTTTCCCAATGTATAGTTTATCCCACATTCGATATCTAGTGGATCTTCCTTATTCTTTGTTATAACCCTCAGAATAACACTCTCCTTCCCTCTCAGTTTACGTTCTTCCATGAAGTATCTGATTATCACAGCCACTCATAGGAATCATTCCTTTCTTTGAGCTCTGTACCATTCAGCTCTATTACTTCATACTAAATACATGTCTGTCTTATTTACCTGAGAGAACAGTTATTTGTATTCACCATGACACTTACTCTGCGGTATTTTCTTGGGATTATGACTAGCCAGAATCTTTTCCCATGCATACATGGTATGCTTGTGATCGTTACCTTGTATCTAAGGGTAACTGATGACCTGGTGTGTTGATTGGTTTGTCAGTACAAACTAGAGTTAGTTCTTCTCGAACTTTAGCTTGCATAATAATCACCTGAAAAATGTGTTGAAACTGATTTCTGGACCCTATTATCAGATTAATTCAGTAGGTCTGGAGTGGAACCTGAGATTTGTATTTATAATAAGCTCCCAGGTGATGCAGAAACTGCTGGTCCATGGACCACACTTTGAGTAATACTACTGAATTACGCTAATCCTAGCTAATCCTGCCTGGCCTTCTAATACAGGAAAGTTTTCCTTAAAAGTTTGAAAGGGGATATAGAAGTTATTACCATTGGCTGCAAAACTTGGTCGGTGGTTTTCTGTTCTCTGTGTAGAGGAAGGATTGTTTTAACTCCTGAGCTCTGCTTCCTTTAATTCGCTTTCCTTAAAAGCTCTCCTAGTAATTGCAAAATATTCTTTAAATGTCTCACATTACTGATGGCCCGAATAGCATTTACTTTGAGGATCATTCAGATTCTTCCCACTCACTAAGTATATTGATTAGAAGGTGATAAATAATTATTAGTCATAACAATGTATGTTGTAGAAAAATATATTATTAGCAGTTACTTTTAGATTGTTTACAACTCTTAATTGAAAATTTTAATTTGACACTCTGCATTTTTAACTCTGAAGGGTTTTTTATATAATGGTGATGTACTGATCATTTAAGAATATTCTCAGGGAAATATGTTGTTAGAAAATACACAGGTAAAGTGAAATGTAAGATAAAAATCTTGAATTAAATGGATGGCTAATAGAATTTTATAATTTAGATCAGGATCTTTTATTCAAAACTAAGAAACTAAGCATCAACTTGAAATGTCATAAAATTAATGTGACTTAATCATATAATACTTCTCATTTGTCTCTTATCTCTTCAGCTTTCATAGCAACCATCCAAGTAAACGGTTTTATATTTTTAAGAAGCATTGTGGAGCTCTCAGGTAACTAGTTTATGTTTTTCCATTCTCTATTGAAAAATAACTTTTTTTTTAACTAGGCTGGAGTGCCTACTTTGCAAAATGAAATGATTGCTACTAGACATAATAGCGTTCTAGTCATTATATCCTTAGATCAAAAAGGGCATAACCTACATACTCTGGCTGAACTTTGTTTCAGTGGTATTGGTCATTAAGATGAAACTTCCATGGATTTCCTTTAAAAAAATAAAAAATGAGTCTCTCCAACAATATTTGAGTATTCAAAAGATGTTTAACAAACAAACAAAGCAGAAACACTCATAGATACAGAGAACAAAATGATGGTTGCCAGAGGGAACGGGTTTAGGGAGCTGGTGAAAAAGGTGAAGGGATTAAGAAATATAAATTAGTTACAAAACAGTCACTGGGATGTAAAGTACAGCATAGAGAATATAGTCAACAGTATTGAAAGAAAAAAGAAGTTATATAAAATATAGTTCAAAAAAGAACCATTTAAGGTACGCAGTAAAGTGACTAACGTTTTTTTGGTTTTGATCAATATATAGCTTCATAATTTGTAAAGCTTTTTTTAATAAAGAAAAGTACACAACTTGTTTACTGAAGGAATTGTTGATGAACATTTCTAAAGTTACTGATAATTAACATTGGTTGTATCACACACACTTAGCTCAGAATCCACTATGCATCGTTTCTTCACATTCTTCTGATTACTTTTGATTCTATTTTCCTTTGCTTAATTATTTAGCTCATGTTGTCATTGCTGTTTGAAATATTAGTGTCAGGATCTTTGTAGCACCATGCTAAGACGTGGACTTAAGTTGAGCCAATACTAGTTCCGATTCTTTGGGTTAGTGGAAAAGTGAAAAGGGGGACATGTCTCAGGACCTTTGTGTTTATTATTGCTTCTGCCTCATTTGCTCTTCCCCAGATATTTATCTGCATGGCTAGCTCCCTCACCTCCTTCAGGTTTCTACTCCAATGAGTGAAGCTTTCCTTGACTACTCCATTTAAAATAGTATTTTTCCCCTGGGCCCCACCCCAGCACTCCCTATCTCCTTTTCTTGCTTTATTTTTCTTCCTGGCTGCTTTTTGCTATCTGACATGTATATTTCACCCTTTTGTGTATTTTAGTCTGTCTTCTCACTAGAATGTGTGTGATTCAGATATTTGTCAATGCCAGATGTTTGCTGGGCATCAAATACTGCCTGAACTATGGTAGGCACTCCATAAATATTTGTTGTATAAATTAATGTATATGTTGAAAAACATATGTCTTTTTTCTTCCCCATAGGGACATTACTCTAGTGTGCCTTAAGTGTGATTTCTTGACTGATTCTTCTGGTTTGGATCGTATGGCTAAACACTTAAGTCAACGTAAAACTCATACTTGCCAAGTTATAATAGAGAATGGTACGTATATATAATTGTGTTACTTTGAATTTCTGATACTTATTCCAGTATTTTTGATCAGCCACAATATGGGTTCATAACTGTATTAGATTTATAGTCTCACTCATCATATATGCTATTTTAAATGTAAAACTCTTTTTCTAATTTCAGTTCCCAAAGGTACCTCAACTTCTGAACCCACTTCTGAGTAAGTTTAATCTTCATCCAGTGCATTGTTCTTTGATGGATTTTAGCACTGTTGCATATTTTAATGTATCATTAATAGAAATGAAAAATATTAAAGTTTTTGTTTTTGTTTTTGTTTTTAAAGCTGCTTGTTGAAATAGATTCCTGCTCTATGGAACTCATGCAACCTGGTGCAAGACAAGTTGGAATATCCTAAGTTCAAAGTTCTGAAGTGTTTTCTTATACAGAGGCAGTTTCCTAAGTTCAAAGTTCTGAAGTGTTTTCTCACACAAAAAGGTTAAATAGCCAAGTTCATGACACTAGTTCTCATTATTCAGCTCTTTTCAGCATTCAGATGGCACTAGAATCTTATTCCACCTTATCTTTGTGTCAGGTTAACAAAACTTAACATGGTTTTTTTCTCCAGTTGGCTTTCTCCAAAAATAACTTTTGTTTGCTGTGGTCTTTCCTTCTTTGCTTAAAATAATTTGTTTTTTTCTCTGCTGTACTTGCCTTCAGAATATTGCATTCTAAACGTTATGGCTATTCATCTTTTTTGGTCTTTTGTTTGGTTTATTTGTTAATTTCTTGTAAGTCTTACAATTTTAGGTCATATAGCTATCTTACTTCTCATTCCTTGTCTGTCATTGTTCTATTCTTCATATTTTTCAGATGCAGAAGTAACACAGAAATTTCAAAAAATGTCCAGGGTACTCCTGGTCAGTGTCCCCCTTCGTTGGACACAACTGATGCCTGTACTCTCTTTCCAAGGAATGTGAATTATTTGACTGTAAGATTTCCTCTAGTTTGTGGCCTTAGGAAATCATATATTTTGGAGAGTCCCTTCCTACATGACTGGTCTCCCATAAGGCTAATGCTAATTTGACCAGAGGTGACCTCAAGGCCCAATAAATTGAGCACAACTTCCCACTGAGGGCTTTGGTTCTTGTTTTAAGCTTATGGGTCGATTCTGACCAAGAAAAGCCCATCAAATCAGTGCTTTATCACCCAAGTTGAAGTTTAATCATTTTGGCTGCTGTCCTTTAGTCTTCCTCTAGCATGCATGCAGTCTAAGGAATATAAAAACTGGCCATATAGGGAACCGTGGTTACTTTCATTATCTTAGAAAAGAAATTTCTAAAATTACAGTTCTAAAGTTACAGTTATTTGTACTGTTATTTGACATTTTATCCATTAACCCTAGGAGTTTTCAGCAATACCAATATTTTAAAAAGTGTTTGTTTAATTTTATTTTGGTTTTATGTTCTTCACCAAATTTGTTGATGTCTGTTTTGTTATGTCCACTTTTATCTCTTTTCTTTGAATTTTTTTTTTTGTTAAGAACTCCAAAAAATTCCTTAGAATTCTCTGCAGATTTTGTGTAGCTACCGCTTGGTGGCATCTTAATTTGGTAATTATTCAGACCATTGGACATTATTACATCCTCTATTCATCTTGAGACTGTTAATACCATTATCTTAGTGGTTGTGAGTTCAAAGACAAAGAATTGGCAAAAAAAAAAAAAAAAACACAGTTCTGCAGACCTTAAAACAAGTTTTAAAATTACATTTTTGTACATCTAATACATAATATCTTCTTAGCCATTAATGTAATTCCTTTGGATAAAGATAATATATTCAAAAATATTTGGACCAAATAATGCACTTGTTTCTTGCCCATATACATAGATGTATATATTTTTTTTAATTTGGTGTTTGTTTATTTTGGTTACATTGAATGTAGGTTTGCTGAACAGTTTTGATGTTATTACTTATTTTTTTAATAAAATTTGTATTGTTAACGTGCCTCAGGAATTATTTTCTAACAAATAACTTTATATAAAAGCTGTAGATTTTATCACATAACTAGGAGCATTGTTTCACTTCTTACATGGAAGCGTTATTAATGGGCCTGCAGACTGAGAGGTTTAAGTACATCTTGCAATTTTTCCTCCAGTGCAGTTAAAAGTTCGCTATTTATACTTGATTGATTTCTTGAACTTTAAAGGCTGGCAAGAGTCCCTTTGTGATCTTAATTACCGTGAAGGTGGACAGGCTCTGAAGTTGTTCGAGTCAGTCATGAGTGATTTTCTTCCTCTTAATATCAGAACTTCTTCAATTGTACTTTGAAACTGTCTTAGTCCATTTAGGCTGCTATAACAAAATGCCATAGACTGGATGGCGTATAAACAATAGAAATTTATTTCTCACAGTTCTGGAATCTGGGAAGTGCATGATCAAGGTACTGGTAGATTCAGTGTCTGGTGATAAACTCGTCTTCTTGCTGTATCCTTACATGGTGGAAGGAGTGAGAGAGTTCTATGGGGTCTATTTTATAAGGGCATTAATCCCATTTGTGAGGGCTCCACCCTCATGACCTAATCACCTCCCAAAGACCCCCACCTGCAAATACCATTACATTGGGGGTTAAGTTTCAGCATTTGAATTGGGGGGAGCACAAATATTCAGCTTATAACAGAAACATTGAGAGCCAGTTTCAATCACCACTTATTACGTAGTCTACTTGCAATTCATACTCAAAAGAGTTGAAGCCATTAGTTTTAATTTTCTAGACTGATTTCTTCTATAAATGATTTCACAAAAATCTTCAAAAGTGGCGTATTTCTTAATAATGGGCTTGGTGATATACTACTCTTTATTTCCAAATCTGTCTCTAAGATGTTTTTCATGAACCATTTTTCTACACACTTTTTTTGTTTACTTTCCAAAAATTGAGGTAAAAATATATAACATAAAATTTACCACTTTAACCATTTTCTTTTTTTTTAAGTTTGGGAAGTGGATTTTATTACAATTAATTTGAAATTCTAATTATAATATTGTATAAAAAGAATAATAATAACATCAATAACTTTTTCTACAGGTTACATGTGGCTGTTTAAAATTTGTAAATCTTAGATATGCGTCTTATTATATAACAAGCACAATTCCTACACAAGACTACTGTTTTCAGGAGTGAAACCTATACTAATTTTTTTTTTTCAGGTTGATTTTCTTTTTATTAGTTTCAAGTGCACAAGACAAAGTAATACTTAGACGTTTATCATTTATATCCCTCACACTGTGTGGACCCCCCTCCCCCCATCCACTATCCCTCTGACATCACACCGAGCCATGACATTTCCACTGTCTCTATTCCTAATGCTGTACTCCGCTTCTTGTAAGTATATACATACATATATATACATATATGTACATAAAAAATTATAGTTGGCATTCATTGTTGTTCAGCTTCAGGTGTACAGTGCACTGATCAGGCAACTACATCATCCCTGAGGTAGTCTCCCAAATGACTCAAGTGTCCATCGGATACCCTACAAAATCTTTACAACATTATTGATTACGTTCTCCAAATTAATTTTCAAAACCCTGTGGCCATCTTGTGGTTACCGACTGTTTTCTAATCCCCTCATCTTTCCCCTTATCCCCAGCCCCCCGCCCATCTAGCAATCCTCACTTTTTCCACTTTGTGTCCAAAACTGTTTCTGATGATTAGTTCATTCACTTATTCTCTTCTTTAGATTCCGCATATAAGTGAGATCATATGGTATTTGTCTTTCTCTGTCTGACTTATTTCACTTAACATAATGTTCTCTAGGTCCATCCATGTTGTTGCAAATGGTAAGATTTCTTCTTTAAGGCTGTGTAATACTCCATTGTATAAATATACCACAGCTTCTTAATCCAGTCATCTACTGATGGACATTTCGGTTGTTTCCATGTCTTGGTTATTGTATATAGTGCTGCAATAAACATAGGAGTGCATAAAGATTTTTGAATTGGAGTTTTGGATTTCTCCGGATAGATACCTAGGAGTGGAATTACTGGATCATAAGGTAGTTCCATTTTCAGATATTTGAGATACCTCCATACTGTTTTCCATAGTGGCTGCACCAATCTGCAATCCCACCAACAGTGCACAAGCATTCCCTTTTCTCCACATCCGCGCCAGCACTTGTTGTTTGTTGATTTATTGTTGATAGCCATTTTGACTGGGGTGAGGTGGTATCTCATTGTGGTTTTTATTTGCATTTCTCTGATGGTTAGTGAGGTTGAGCATTTCTTCATATGTCTGTTTGCCTTCTGTATGTCCTTTTTAGACAAATGTCTCTTCAAGTCCTCTGCCCATTTTTTAATTGGGTTGTTTGTTTTTCTGGAGTTGAGTTGAGGGAGTTTTTTTATAGATTTGTGATATTAACCCCTTATCAGATATATCATTGGCAAATATCTTTTCCCATTCAGTAGAATCCCTTTTTGTTTTATTGATGGTTTCCTTTGCAGTGAAAAAAAACTTTTTAGTTTGATGTAATCCCACATGTTTATTTTTTCTCTTCCCTCGCGCGAGGGGATATATCAGTGAAAATCTTACTCCGGGTAATGTCTGTGAAGTTTCTTCCTATATTTTCTTCTAGGTATTTTATGGTTTCAGATCTTACATTTAAGTCTTTAAGCCATTTTGAATTTATTTTTGTATATGGTGTAAAGAGGTGGTCCAGCTTCATTTTTTTGCATGAGTCTGTCCAGGTTTCCCAGCACCATTTATTGAATAGACTGTCTTTAACCCATCGTACATTCTTGCTTCCATTGTCGTAGATTAAATGGCCATATAGGCATGGATTTTTTTATGGACTCTGTATTCTGTTCCATTGATCTACGTGTCTGTTTTTATACCAGTACCATACTGTTTTGATTACTGTAGCCTTGTAGTATAACTTGAGTCAGGTATTGTTATACCTCCCACTTTGTTCTTATTTCTCAAGATTGCTGAGGCTATCCGGGGTCTTTTATGGTCCCATATAAATTTTAGAATTTTATGTTCTGTTTCTGTGAAAAACGTCATTGGTAGTTTCTTGGTGGAGTCTTTAGGGTTCTCTATATATAGTATCATATCATCTGCATATAATGATAATTTTACTTCCTCACCGATTTGGATGCCTTTTATTTCTTTTTCTTGTCTGATTGCTGTGGCTAGAACCTCCAGCACTATGTTCAATAGAAGTGGAGATAGTGGGCAACCTTGCCTTGTTCCTGATCTTAGGGGGAATGGTTTTAGCTTTCCCCATTGAGTATGATGTTAGCTGTCGGTTTGTCATATATGGCCTTTATTATGTTAAGATATGATCCCTCTATTCCCACTTTCTTGAAGGGTTTTTATCATAAAAGGTTGCTGTATTTTATCAAATGCTTTTTCTGCATCTATTGATATGATCATGTGATTTTTATTTTTCATTTTGTTAATGTGGTGTATCACATTAATTGATTTGCGGATGTTGAACCACCCCTGCATACCAGGGATGAATCCCACTTGATCATGGTGTATGATCTTTTTAATGTATTGCTGAATTCTGTTCGCTAATATTTTGTTGAGAATTTTTGCATCTATCTTCATTAGAGATAGCGGCCTGTAGTTTTCTTTTTTTGTGGTGTCTTTGTCTGCTTTTGGGATGAGGGTGATAGTGGCTTCGTAAAAAATGTTTGGGAGTCTTCCTTCCTTCTGGATTTTTTGGAAGAGCTTGAGGAGAATAGGTGATAATTCTTTTTTGAATGTTTTGAAAAATTCACCTGTAAAGCCATCTGGTCCAGGGCTTTTGTTTGTTGGGAGATTATTGATTACTGATTCAATTTCCCTGGTGGTAATCAGACTGTTCAGGCTTTCTGTTTCTTCTTGAGTTAGCCTTGGAAGGTTGTGTGCCTCTAGGAAATTGTCCATTTCTTCAAGGTTGTCAAATTTGTTGGCATATAGTTGCTCATAGTAATTTCTTAAAATTTTTTGTATTTCTGCGGTATCTGTTGTCACTTCTCCTGATTCTTCTCCTGATCACTTCATTTCTGATTTTATTAATTTGGGTCCTCTCACTTCTTTTAATGAGTCTGGGTAAAATTTGTCAATTTTGTTTATCTTCTCTAAGAACCAACTCTTGGATTCATTGATCTTTTGTAGTGTTTTTCTGGTTTCTATTTCATTTATTTCTTCTCTGATCTTTATTATCTCTTTTTCTTGTGCTCCCTTTGGGTTTACTTTGCTGTTCTTTTTCCAGATCCCTTAAATGTGAAGATAAACTGTCAATTAGTGATGTTTCTTGTTTCTTTAGGTAGGCCTGCAGTGCTGTGAATTTCCCTCTTATGACTGCTTTCGCGTCATCCCATAGATTTTGGGTCGTCGTGTTTTCATTTTCGTTTGTCTCGAGATATCTTTTGATTTCTTCCTTGATCTCCTGCTTGGCCCATTCATTATTTAGTAATGTTATTCAGCCTCCATGAATTGGTGTGTCTTCCAGTTTTTTTTTCCTGTAGTTCATTTCTAATTTCATACCACTGTGATCAGAGAAGAGAATTGGTATGATTTCAATTTTCCTAAATTTATCAAGACTTGTTTTGTGGCCTAACATATGGTCTATCTTGGAAAATGTTCCATGTGTGCTTGAGAAAAACGTGTATTTTGCAGCATTGGGGTAAAATGCTCTGAAAATATTGATTAAATCCAAGGGGTCCAATGTATCATTTAAGGCTGTGTTTCCATATTGATTTTCTGTCTGGAAGACCTGTCCCTTGTTGTCAGAGGTGTGTTGAAGTCCCCGACTATGATAGTGTTACTGTTGATCTCTGTCTTTATATCAGTCAGTATCTGTTTTATATATTTAGGTGCTCCCATGTTGGGTACATAGATGTTTACTAGGATTATGTCTGCTTGTCGGATCGATCCCTTTATTATTATATAGTGCCCATCTTTATCTTTTAATATGTTCTTCATTTTAAAGTCTATTTTGTCAGATATAAGTATTGCAACTCCAGGTTTTTCTCATTTCCATTTGCATGAAATATCTTACTCCGACCCTTCACTTTCAGCCTGTGTGTGTCTTTTGATCTGAGGTGAGTCTCTTGTATACAGCATATACCAGGGTCTTGCTTTCTTATCCACTCAGCCACCCTATGTCTTTTGATTGGAGCATTTAATCCATTTACATTTAAAGTGATTATTGATATGTACATAGTTATTGCCACTTTTATATTTGTAGTTAGGTTGTTTTCATCTTTCTTTTATTTACAGAAGTCCTTTTAGTATTTCTTGCAGTGCTGGCTTGGTGGTAATAAATTCCTTTAGCTTATTCTTTTCCGGGATGCTTTTTATCTCTCCAGCAACTTTAAATGATAGCCTTGCTGGATAAAGCAATCTAGGTTGTAGGCCTTTGTGTTCCATCACTTTGAGTATCTCCTGCCACTCCCTCCTGGCCTTCAATGTTTCTGTAGAAAAGTCATTTGACTTTTTTTTTTTAATGGGAGTTCCCTTGTATGTAACCCTCTGTCTTTCTCTTGCTGCTTTTAGGATTCTCTCTTTGTCTTTAAGCTTTGCCATTTAAACTATAAGGTGTCTTGGTGTGGACCTGTTTGGGTTTATCCTGGTTGGAACTCTCTGCACTTCCTGGGCTTGTATGTTGGTTTCCTTCATCAGGTTAGGGAAGTTTTTGGACATTATTACTTCAAATATGTTCTCAATCCCGTGCTTCATCTCTTCATGTTCTGGTATTCCTATGATGCGCATGTTGTTGCACTTGATGTTACCCCAGAAGTCTCTTAAACCATTTTCATTGTTTTTTATTCTTTTTGCTTTCTGTTGTTCTATTTGGGTGATCTCTGCTAACTTGTCTTCTAAGTCACTGATTCCATCCTCTGCTTTATCTAACCTGCTGGTAATTCCTTCAAGTGAGTTCTTAATTTTGGTAATCGTGTACTTTAGTTCTAACTGGTTGTTCGTTATGATTTCTACATCCTTCTTTATGTCATCTCTAAGCTCCTTAAACATTCTTATCACCAGTGTTCTGAACTCTGTCTCTGATAGGTTGGTTACCTCTGTTTCATTTGGTTCCACTTCTGGAGGTTTCTTCTGTTCTTTTATTTTGGGGATTTTTCTTTGTTTCCCCATCTGGCTGACTCCCTGTGTTTGCTTTGATGTATTAGGTAGATTCCCCTAGACTTCTTAGTTCTTGCTGGGTTCTCTTATGTACTATGTGTTCTTTATATTTGACTTGCACTACTTCGTTCTTTTCTGAGTGTGCTCCAAAGGTGACTCTTGTGTTGTGTATATTGTCCTGTTAAAGAAGGTCTTTAAATTGCGTTTCGCTTGTGAGTAGGTGGGGTTAACTCCTAGGCTGACTAGTTGTGAGACTTGGCTCTTCCCACCGCAGGGTGTTTTGCTGTGTGAGGATTGTCCACTTAAATGTGGTTTGGCCTCTATGGGCTCTTGTGCCTGCAGAGAATTCCCTCTGGGTGTGTGACTTATAGGTGAAACACGGTAGTACTCTGATTTGGTCTGAAGTTGGCCTCTGAATATGTTGAATCCTGTGCCTCTTAAGCTGGGCCCTGGTAGGGCAATTTCAGAACGAAGCAAATCACGAAGCACAACTACAACAACAACAACAAAGAAAAAATCAAATACATTCACATGTAAAAACAACCGACTACCCCCACTCAACACAGGGAAAGATATCAAAGATAGAAAGACAAAACAAAGCAAAACAAAAAGCAGCGTCAGTCTTGGCTTAAGCCCAGCAAGTAATCTCCAGGTTGTCCTCTGCTGTACCAAAGAGTCCCCTGCCTATTGTGCAGGCAGAGCCGGTCACCTGGTGCCCAGAGTGACTTTGGGACTGTAGATTTAGATGCGTGGGCTGAGGGGTCTGGATGGTAGTTTTTACAGTCAGTGGAGTTTCTGCCCTTGCCTGTCTGTACATATGCACACTGAGAGTAGCATCACCAGCCCTGTGTCCGGTTCTCCTGAGTCTTAGGGCACTTCTTCTGTGTGTGTGTGTGTGTGTGTGTGTGGCGGGCGGGAGATTTCTGAGCTGCTGAAAGCCCAGAGCTGCATCTGCCGCTTACTGCTGATCCCTGGGAGTGCCTCCGCAGTTTCACATGCCCCGCCCTAGGCAGGCCAGAAAGGGTGGGGGCTGGGAATGCAGGGGTCTTCTCTCTCCCAGCCCAGTCACACTCTTCTTGCAGGCCAGAAAAGGTGGTGGCTGGGTGTGGAGGAGTCTCTACTAGCACAGCCAAAATCACACTCTTCCCTGGGTCAGAGCTGCCTGCCAGTCTTCCCAGAGCCTGAGCACTAAGGCTCCTCTGGAATCTGACACTACTCCTCAGTTCAGGGGCCAGTTTAAGTCTCTGGAATGGCAAGGGTAGGATTGGAAGAGTGGGGAGGAGGGGCCCAGGTATGGAGTTTGTGTTCTTTGTCCGCCTTAGGGCCCACCTAGCTGCCCCCAACACACACAGCAGGAGAGATCAGCTGTGGGACGCAGGGAAAGAGCCCACCTCCTGGCTTTTGTGTTCTCTGTTCCGTCCTGGGATCCCCTGCGTCTCTGCAGCTGCGGGTCCGGCTGCGTTTCCACCACCGCAGACGTGGGCAACATTTCCACCACCACAGGTGCTGACCCTGTTTCCACAGCCGCAGTTGTGGGCTGCGTCTCCACAACCGAAGGTGCGGGCTGCGTCTCCACAACCGAAGGTGCAGGCTGCGTCCCCACAGCCATAGGTGTGGACCATGTTTCCGCCGCTGCAGATGCTGTCTGCGTCCCTACAGCCGCAGATGTGGGCCGCGTCTCCACTCCGCTCACTTCCCTCTTCCCCTGCTCGCCCAATTTGCACTCCTTCAAGTCATCCTTCCACGAGTCTCTTAGCTGTTCTGCGTGATGAGCAAAGAGTTTGATGGGTTACATGTCCCGTTTGTGATAAGATCCAGAGGAGAACTCAAAAAGTGCGCCCCGCTGCTGCCATTCCTATCTAACCATTTTCAAGTGAACAATTCAGTAGCATTAACTACACTAAATTTTAAACCTTTTTTTAAATAAATTTTATTGGGGAGTATTGGGGAACAGTGTGCTTCTCCAGGGCCCATCAGCTCCAAGTCATTGTCCTTCAGTCTAGTTGTGCAGTTCAGCTCTCTAAGTCCAGTTGCGGTTTTCAATCTTCAGTTGCAGGGGATGCAGCCCACCATCCCATGCGGAAATTGAATGGGCAACCTTGTTGAGAGCTAGCGCTCTAACCAACTGAGCCATTCAGCCACCCGTCTGGAAGCTCAGCAGCAGCTCACTGTCTTCAATCTACTTGTGGAGGGTGCAGTTCATTGGCCCATGTGGGAATCAAACCAGCAACCCTGTTGTTCAGACCTCATGTCCTAACCATCTGAGCCATCTGGCCCCCCAAGTTTTAAACTTTTGCCCAGCAATAACTTCTTTGCAGTTTTAACATAGTTCCATTTTTTCTGTAGATTTATTTCATTGGGAAAGGGGAACAGGACTTTACTGGGGAACAGTGTGTACTTCCAGGACTTTTTTCCAAGTCAAGAATATTGTCCTTTCAGTCTTAGTTGTGGAGGGTGTCATTCAGCTTCAGCAAAAATCCTAAACAAAATTCTAGCAAATCGAATACAACAATGCATTAAAAAGATTATTCATCACGACCAAGTGGGGTTCGTCCCCGGGGCACAAGGATGGTTTAACATCCACAAATCCATCAATGTGATACATCATGTAAACAAAGGACAAAAATCATATGATTATATCAATTGATGCAAAAAATGCATTTGACAAGATACAACATCCATTTATGATTAAAACACTTAATAAAATAGGTATAGAAGGAAAATAGCTCAACATAATGACATATATGACAAGCCCTCAGCTAATCTCATAATTAATGGTCATACACCGTTGGTGGGAATGTAGACTGCTGCAGCTGTCGTGGAAGGCAGTGTGGAGGTTCCTAAAAAAATTATGAATATAATTACCATATGACCCAGCAATCCCTCTTCCGGGTGTCTACCCAAAAAATCTGAAAACATTTATCCGTAAAGACACGTGTGCTCCAATGTTCATTTCAGCTTTATTTATAGTGGCCAAGACATAGAAACAACCAAAATGTCCTTCAATAGATGAATGGATAAAGTAGTTGTGGTACATATACACAATGGAATACTATTCGGCGATAAGAAAAGATGATATAGGAGCATTTGTTAAAATATGGATGGATCTTGAGAGTATGATGCTAAGCGAAATAAGTCAGACAGAAAAAGCAGAGAACCATATGATTTCACTGATATGTGGTATATAAACCGAAAACAACAAAAGAACAAGGCAAACAAATGAGAAACAAAAGCTCATAGACACAGACAATAATTTAGTGGTTACCAGAGGGTAAGGGGGTGGGGGGTGGGTGATGAGGGTAAAGGGGATCAAATATATGGTGACGGAAGGAGAACTGACTCTGGGTGGTGAACACACAATGGGATTTATAGATGATGTAATACAGAATTGTATACCTGAAATCTATGTAATTTTACTAACAGTTGTCACCCCAATAAATTAAAAAAAGAAAAATTACATTATTTAGCCATAATGAGTAATGAAGTAGTGATACATGCTGTAATGTGGTTGGACCTCAAAAACACTGCTAAGTGAAAATGTCATAAAAGGTTACATATTGTATATTCTCATATATATGTCATATCAAGAATAGGCAAATCCATAGAGACAGAAAGCAGATTGGTGATTACCCAGGGTTGAGGGGAGGGAGGAATGGGGAGTGACTGCTTAATGGGTACAGGGTTTTATTTTTGTCTTTTGAGGGTGATGAACATGTTTAGGAACTCGATATATATGGAGGCACAGAACTTCGTGAATGTACAAAATGCCACTGAATTGCTTAAGATGGTTAATTTTATGGTATGTGAATCTTCTACAAAAAAACTTAGCAGACTAGGAATATGAAGGAAACCTCCTTAACCTAACCTAATGAAAATCTACGGCCAGTATAATGAGAGGAAGAAAAAAGAGGGCCCAGAAGCAGGATCATGCCTGACTCAAGGAACAAACAGCAACAAGACTGAGAGGGCTACAATGGGGGCCGGGGGTGGGGGGGCAGGGGAGAGTAATATGAGATGCGGCCTGAGAGGTAATATGGACCATGTAGTATATGGCCTTACAGGTAATTGTCAGGATTTGGCTCTTTTCCTGGGATAGTAAGCTATTAGTGGATTTTGAATAGAGGAGTGTTTTACACCTCAATGAAAAACAAAAATCCTTCAGTACAGTCGTAACAGAATCACGCTAGCTGCTATGTTGAAAATAAGCTGCCAGGACCAAGGGCAAAATCAGGGAGAGACACTCAGAGACTGTTGTAGTAATTCAGGTGCGAGATAGGGTTTCAGACTGCTGGAAAAGCTTGCTGTCGTCAAGAGGCTCGGAGAGGCTACTATGTATCTCTTCTATTGCTTTTAATCGTCCACACTGAAAAATATCTATCCATGACACTGTGGTATATAGTTGTGTGAAGAGAGGTCAGCCTTAAAATAAGACAGCCAGAGGTTTAAATGCTGGTTTTGTTTCTAACCAGCCGGGTAACCTCAAGTAAATTACCTAAACTTGTCAAGCCTCAGCTTCCTTATCAGTGAAAGGTATGTAATGATTATTTCCTCACAATAGTTTGGCACTGGCCTGATGAAAAGTAGGCACTGAAATTCTGCTGCTTACACTACTACCACTAATGTTACTGCCATTCCTGTCGCTACTCCTGCTGTTACTGCTGTCACTGCTGTTAACTATTACTGTTGCTGAGAGGAGACCCTGGAAACTATATAGCAGTGGAATCTTCTCATTGACAGTTTTAGTGGCAGTCCATCAGCACTATGGTGATCCGTAACTTTGGCTTATAGTTCCCAGGTCTTGCAATAAATTCCTCCAAACTGCTGTGTGGATGACAGCTTATCACAGTGTTTCAGTTAGATTTGTGATATAATTCTGTAATGTCAGAAATGGGTCTAGCTCTGGCATTTTCTGTTTAAAGACTATGAAACAACACTGCCTTATTGAAGGCTAGTACTGAATCCAATCTGCTTTGGAGGGAAACATTCCTTTTGCTCTTAAAGAACCCTTCTTTACAAGAAACTTTGTAGTAATTATTACCAGGAATTCATTTCCAGAAATCTTGGCTACTTACCCAATACTATTAATTTCATGAAAAATATAATTGTAAATACCAACAGTAAAGTGGCCTTTCCTTTTGTAGGACTTTGAAATGATTGAAAGGCACCTGCTTTCTCAGAGTTTAGAAATATTGTCACTCTTAGAATTGCTCTGTTAGCCCTATCTCCTTTTTCCCCTTTCTCCACCTTCTCCAGCATATCTACCTGAATAGGTTAATTATAATACTAGAACAAGAGGAAAGTTTGAAGTTGTGTAAGTTTCTTTTTCCTGATAAAATGTTGAGAATATGGCCGGCCCGGTGGCTCAGGTGGTTAGAGCTCCATGCTCCTAACTCCGAAGGCTGCCGGTTCGATTCCCATATGGGCCATTGGGCTCTCAACCACAAGGCTACCAGTTCAATTCCTCGAGTCCCGCAAGGGATGGTGGGCAGCGCCCCCTGCAACTAAGATTGAACACAGCACCTTGAGCTGAGCTGCCGCTGAGCTCCCACATGGCTCAGTTGGTTGGAGCACAGGCTCTCAACCACAAGGTTGCTGGTTCGACTCCCGCAAGGGATGGTAGGCTGTGCCCCCTGCAACTAGAAAACGGCAACTGGACCTGGAGCTGAGCTGCGCCCTCCACATCTAAGATTGAAAGGACAACAACTTGACTTGAAAAAGTCCTGAAAGTACACACTGTTCCCCAATAAAGTCCTATTCCCCTTCCCCAATAAAATCTTTTTTAAAAAATGCTGAGAATAGAGTGGTATATTTCTATCTATCAAATCTTCAGAGTATAAGAATCGAGTAAATCAGTAAATATCTCAAGCTTAGAAAACTAGGCTATTTAACCAGTTGATTCAATCAAATGTCCTAAAGACCACAATTTGAAGTGATTTTAAAAGTTGACTTAGTTCTCTTAGTAAATTTCAAGTGGTTTTGTGGTCAGATTAACTCTGTTCTGAATAATTTAAAAGAAGAATATATTCAATACAACTTTATTTTTAAAACAATGATCAGGAAAAAGCTGAATGGTCTTCTGTTTTCATTTCTTCTTAGTGCCCTTTATATCAAGGGAATTAACGTATAATGTTCAAATGTTTAGGGGCAGTCGGATGGCTCAGTTGGTTAGAGCTCGAGCTCTGAACAACAGGGTTGCCAGTTCAATTCTCACTTGGGTGAGTGAGCTGCGCCCTCCACAACTAGATTGATGACAATGAGCTGCTGGATGGATGCGGCATGATGGCTCAGTTAGAGCGGGAGGTCTCAAAAACAAGGTTGCCCATTCAATTTGCACATGGGCTGCGCCCCCTGCAACTAAGATTGAAAATGGTGACTGGACTTGGAGCTGAGCTGCGCCCCCCACAACTAGATTGAAGGACAATGACTTGGAGCTGATGGGCCCTGGAGAAACACACTGTTCCCCAACATTCCCCAATAAAATTTATAAAAACAAAACAAATGTTTATCTATAAACTAGATTTCACATTATCTTAGCGAAATCTTCAAAAAATCACATAAAGATGATTTTTCAATTCCATTTTACAGATGAGTAAACTGAGGTCACTTGTTCTGAAAATAAAATGGTATCAGGAAGTACTGATGTGCTCAAATTACAGAAACAGCATCCTCCTTGCCCCAGTTTTAATCAAATCTGAACAAGTGACCTCAATTTACTCGTTTTCTTTAATGGAAGATCCATACAATTTCAAAACTGATTTCTGATACATAGGCAAGTAAGCAGTCCTTATCCAGTGGCCTAAAAATTCATTATCTTCATTACTGGCTTAAAATGCTTATTATGGCCATGGAAAAAAGCTACCGTGTTTCCCCAAAAATAAGACCTAGCCGGATAATCAGCTCTAATGTGTCTTTTGAAGCAAAAATTTATATAAAAAGACCCAGTCTTATTTTACTGTAATATAAGGCCGGGTCTTATATTAATTTTTGCTCCAAAAGACGCATTAGAGCTGATTGACTAGATCTTATTTTCGGGGAAGCAGGATAATACATGACCACACTATTTTTGTTCATGGGAATGGAAAATTGGAAAGGAGAGAGGTGATTTCTTCTCATCTCTCAATGCAAGAAGCTTTTCTAAAACTTCTCTCTTTTTTGCATTTGTATCAGTATCAGGTGTACAAAGCAATGTAATAGTTAGACATTGACACCCCGCACAAAGTGATTACCCCCTCCCCCATGCTACTACCCCTCTGACATCTTATATAACTGGTACAATACCATTGACTTCCTTATGCTGTACTCCACATCCTGTGACTGTGTGTGTGTGTTTATAGTTGACATTCAGTATTATTCTGCTTCAGCTTCAGGTGTACAGCACATTGGTCAGGCATCTAGACATCTCACATATATGTGGAATCTAAAGAACAGAATAAATGAGCAAACAAAACAGATATAGAAGAAAAACTGTTGTTTGCTAGATGGAAGGGGGAGGCGATGGGGAGAAGGTGAAGGGATTAGTAGGCACGATATAGTCATGAGGTGCCAGATGGGCACTGGACTTATCAGGGTGATCACTTCATAGAAAATACTTCTTTTTTAAAAGTTCCAGTTGTTCGAGCTGGCCCATTCCTAGACTTTCTACTCCCCTGCCCCTGAGCAGCAGCTCAAGCCCTGGCATCTAGCATCAGCTGCCAGCAAATCTACTTAGTCCTGAATGCACCAGGAATGAAGCCCTTGGTCTCAGGCTTGAGGGAAACAGAGAAGAATAAGAAGTTAGCACTGTGGTGCTAGCTCTGCCGTTAGACAGACCTGGGTTGTACCCTGCTCTAACACTGGCCAGCAGAGTGACCCTGGGCAAGCTGCTATGATCATTCTGTGCTTTAGACGTTATTGTGAGGATTAAGCATGATAATCCATGTTAAGCACATACCAGAGGACTTAGTGCACAGTAAACAATAAATGTGAGGTGCCACGAATCATTTCAGTTGGAGGTATAGAGGTCAAAAACTAGGCTAGGTCTGGTATCCTTCCCATCTAATGATCTCCCTGGAAGGATAAGCAGGGCCACACTACCTGGTGTACCTCCCTCCCCGTTATCTGAAGTATTGGGGTTTCCACCTGGGATTGGTTGGTAAGGATCAGGCAGGCCAGGTTTCTTATTCCTGCTTTCATCTGACTCTTCCTCCAGTACTTTGTGAATGCAGTGGTACACAATACATAGCTTGTCACTGGGGAAGGGATTAAGTACAGAGTCAGCTCAGGTCGTGAGGCCCATTTCTCAGTCTATCTCAACTGTGTCATGGCTTATGGGAATCTTCCTATGCCCACAGTGGTTTCTCTTAAAACTCCAAGGCCACTTACCCAGCTACAAAATCTATCTTCCTGGGTAGATAATGTGCTTCCTAATATCTCTCCTCCCGCCCTGCTGCCATGCTAGTCTTACCAGGGTTCACAGATTTCCCTTGGGAGAGGTAAGCCACAGTGAGTAGACAGAGGTACCTTACTTATAAAAGTTATAAGTAACTTATAAAAGTTATAAGATCTTATAAGATCTACCCTCTTAACAAATTTTAAGTGTTCTTACCATAAAAAGGGAGATGGTGCAAAGAAACTTTTGGGAGTGGCTGATATATTTTATTGCCTTGATTGTGGTTATGGTTTCACAGGTGTATGCATATGTGCACACTCATCAAATTATATAAATATGTTCAGTTTTTATGTATCATTTATACCTCAATAAAGCTGTGTTGTTCTTTTTTTAAAAAATAAGTAACCCTTCTAATTCCAGATGCCTAAGTGCCCAGACTGGGACAGGATTAGCTCCTTCTATATGGGCTTCCATCCCAAGATATGGTCAATGCCAGTCAGAAAAACTACTGGTAAACACTTTCCAACCTTCTCTAATTTTACCAGCAGAGGGCACGCAGCAGACATGCAGTCTCTATTGAATTATCAATCTTGTCTCTTGCTTCCAGAGTGGTCCTCACATTATAGAGGTGTTAATACTCTGAATTAGTTCTTCACTTGTCTCTCATGGTTAAGAGGCTCTTGCCTACTAGTTTCAGATAAACAACCTAGGACATTGGGTATGACTGGAACAGTTTCATTTTTCTAAGAAAGGATCCACCTCACCAGACTGGGTTTCATAGTTACCCAGACCACTGGTTTTGAAGCTCTGGCTCAAGAAAATTAGTTTCTGATTTTAGAGTTCATCAGAAAGCCTAGAGATACAGAGAAAGAGATAGATAGATAGAGGGATAGAGATAGATGAGAGAAAGATAGAGATAGATGAGAGAGAGAGAGAGAGAGAGAGAGACTGACTCTAAGAAAGACTAACACAGGAGGAACATCAGAATCAACTGGCCATTTCAACATTATAAATTCCTGGGCCCTGCCCCCAGATCTAGTAGATCAGAGTGTCCAGGGCTGGTGCTCCAGAAATCTATAACAAGTTGTCAACTGATTTCATGCTGTCAGCTGTGAACCAGCATTTGAGGACCACTAATCTAGGGGAATCTCTGGGAACTCATATCTGAGTCCTGCTGTCCCAGCACCAGCCTTTATGGGAGTTGACAGTCAAGGGTACTTCAATTCAGAACAAGGTTGAAACCAGTGGAGCTTAGGTCAGCCCTTTCAGAGGGAGCCAGGCCCATCCCAGTGAGGGGATGAGGGATGGTCGGTGGATGATGGTCTCTAGAACAACACAGTAACTCTGTCCCCTCAGGTATTACAGGAGAATAATCCCTGGCTTCTCTCTATCTGCCACCCAAAGTTGCAGGAGAAGCTGAGCCCTGCTAACCAGGGAGCTCTTAACACGTCTCCACATCTTCCATCCTCACCCACACACACTCAGGGTGGGCTGCAGTCAGCTTCACTTGGGGGGATGGGCTTCCCCAGCTGTTCTGGGCTGTGTACCCCTCCTAGGGACTGCTCTAGATGGTGCTCAGAGCAACATCTGGGCTTGGGCTTGCTGAGGGAAGGATCGTGCTGAACTAGTCCTCAAGTGCACTGAGCTCTGCCAGAGCAAGTCCTCAGGCTGGATCCAGGGGCCTGAGTGAATGTGCAGATATTGGGGGGAGGGTAGTTTGCGGGGTGGTCAATGACAGATCCTACAGCCCCAAAGGCTGAGCAGCAGAGTCCAGCCGGCTTTATGGTCCCCAGCTGTTGTCCAAGGCAAGGACATCTTAGGGACTCCTTTGGCCCAGAGCTGACATTTCTGTCAGCCACTTGGGCTTCTTATAGGGATCTGGTTAGAGGCATCCCATTCAAGGAGGACTGTCCCAGTCTGGCCTCTCGGATACTGAATTGCCTGCTCATCAAACCCCCATGGGTCAGTGGGGCGGGCTGGAGTAAACCTGCAGTCCTGCAAAGGGAGAAATCCTGGAGCTGGGAACTAGCTGGAAAGACAATATAATATCATAGAGCCTAGACTTGAAGTAAGCCAGATCTCGCTTCACCTTGGACAAGTCACTAAATCCCTTAGTGTATCCATATTCTTAGCTGTAAAATGGAAATTATCCCTGCCTCGTAGGGTTGAAGGAATATTAAATGAGCTAGTGTTTTAACACAGGGCCTGTCACATAATAGGCATTCAAATGCTGGTAGTTATTTCTCCAGGTCCTGTCTCCATAGCATCAGTGAGGACTCAAGGGTACAAGTCTGGAAAGTGAAGAGGAGCTGTAGAGGAGAACTACTGGCCATCATGGATCAGTCCAGAAACATGGGCTGAATGAGGAACCTGGAAGTGCCCTGCTTCCCTTGAATCTGCCTGCTCCTCACCACCCTCATGGCAACAAGGGTGCCATGGTTCCCTGGCCTTCAGAGTCCCCTTCCTCTTGGTGTGCCTGGGGTACAGACCATTCCCAAGTCCTCTTGCTCAGTCTGAGGGGTGCCGAAGTCATTGTGCCACCGTGCTGTTGCCAGCGGGAAGTTCTGGGGTTGGAAGACTAGGTGGAGCAAAGAGATCTCAGGATTCCTGGGGTCACAGTGGGTAGCCCCAGGACTTCTTGGCTGTCCCCAGACACCTGAGGAAGAGCAATGCCATACTGCAGGAAGGGACAGAATCATGCAGGTGAGGCACAGAAGATAGAGGCAGGTAGGATTAGTGGGTACCTGTTATTCAAACCAGAAGTACCAGAGCCTGGGCAGGAACAAAAGGTAATAATCTGGGAGAAGTTTTCAGTGTCTGTTTTTCAGTGGGGGGCAGCCAGCATGGAAGTGGCAGCCCTGAGGTCCACACTCAGGACCCAGGAAGAGGTGTCTGTTCCTCTCAGAAGAGATAGGAAAGTAGAGGCTTTTCCCTCTTGCGGCTCAGCAAGCCTGCTGAGTCTTTCCATAGGTGACTGAGTCTAGATGATGCTAAAACCTTCCACTGGCTTCCCACTGCATTTAAATAAAACCCCAACCTATCATTCCTGGCCTTACCTACTTCCTTGCCACATCTCCCACATTCTCTCCCTCTCTCGTTCAACCACACTGGTCTCCTTTCTGTTCCTCAAACACACCAATCTCACTCCTGCCTCAGGACCTTGCCATTTGCTGTTTCCTATGCTTGGGTTCTCTTCTCCCTGACCTCACAGCTGGTTGCCTTTCTTCATTCAGGTCTCAGCTCAAAGGTTGTCTCTTCAACGATGCCTTTTGTGACCACTCTATGTAGTATGTTACCCTCCCCCCACATCCTTCACTTTCTATCCATTTACCCTGTTTCATGGCCCCTAGAGTTCTTACTACTCTCAAATTGTCTCATTTATGCATCTCATTTCTGCTTTAGTGTCTGTCTCCTTTATGAGAGCAAGATTTTATTCTGTTCACCTATGTATCCCTAAGGCTTAGAACAATGGTACATAGTAGGTAGCTCAGTAAATGTTTGTTGAAAGGTGTTAGAGGCAATCTAGGTCTAGAAGAGGCAATCCTGGTTAGACGACTTGGAATGTTGTCATCCTGTCTCTGTTACAGCAGAAAGGGGCACTGACCAAGACAGGCCAGGACCCAGACCAAAATATACCTGCAGCCACTGTGAGGTGGCCCAGCCAGGTCACAGGACTCAAAAGCAGGTCATGTCCTGGGCAAGGGGTCAACATCCGAAATCTGAGACAAGGCCTTGAGGTATTCCAATGGGGAGAAACAGCAACAAGGGTTTCAGCAGGCAGTTCACCAACAGAAAACAGGCTCCCAACCCCTTGGGTGAGATCCAGGGCCCAGGCATTGGGTGGAGGCAACTAGTAAGAAAGCTCTCACTAGGGTACTAGGCAGGCTCCAAACACTGGAATCCAGGCAGAAGCCAAGTAACGAGAACCAGCCTGGGGGCTGGGCTGAGCCCGAGGCCAGGTGGTGACAGGGGTTAGGGGATAAGCCAGTGTGGGAGCAAGAGGGCTGAAGGGACAACCAGGAAGGATAAGACAGGCTATTTGTTTGGGTGGGAAGCACATCTGGGATGTATTACTCTTTGCTGGCGGGGGCAGGGGCAGACCTGCATTTGCTTAGCAGAGGAACATGCCCAGGCTCTCTCTGCCTGGGACCCTCTCCCCACAGGCTTCTGATAACAAAGGTGCCTTAAGGAGCAACCCCCCAACCAAGCAAAGAGATTTACCTGGGGCTATTGTAGATATGTCTTTATAGACATATTAGTTGCTTTAATTGAGCAAGGGGCTTTCACACCCCTAGGACCAGATATATAAAAAATACCTACAGGACTCCTGCTGAAGAGCCACCAAAAGCTCCCATTTGGCTCAAAAAGCAACACACTGACCTGCCTGATGTACAATCCTCCTGTCCCTTGGTTCCCCACTAGGGCTGCTCAGTTGTCAGTGGGCCAGACTCCCGGGTGTCCTCCCACTCAATCTCCAAGGTCATTCCTGCTTCCCGACTTTTGTCTACTTCCCTCCTCTACCAATCCAAACATTAAACTTTATTCAACGTAACAAACTAAGTTTGATTCTTTTTCAGTGACACTTTCCTGATGTTGAGTACATAGTGCTCTCAACTCCCATAGCACAGCCCTGCACTTGGTGATATAGTTGTCTAATTTGTGTTCCCAAGTAGTATCAGTGTGTACATTGTTCCCACAACTAGATCAAAGGGTCTTTGGATGTAGGGAATGAATCCTGCTCATTATATGTCCTCCATAGCACCCAGCAAAGATCTGGGGCCAGAATAGATATTTGTTAGTTGGAGCCCTGCCCTCTCCAAGAAAGGGTGGGGGTGGGGAACCCTTTTGGTGTGAGAGACGGGTTGGTGGAAAATGGGAAGAAGGATCTAACACTTTGGAAGCAGCTGGGCCCATTGGGTAACCTATACTTTTCATTTTTAAACTTTGGGAACTAAGGAGAGAGCAGCTTCTTCTCAACATACAGGGAGCCTAGGAAACACTGATGAGTCAACATCTCCTTTCAAAACTTCTCTATCCTGCCACCTGCATTGGTTCATGATCCTCTGGTAGATGGGATATCTAGCCTATATCCCCCACCTCCTGGGCATTTCTGCCCACTAATGACACTTAGTGAGACAATGAACTTGTCCTGAAGAAGTGACTCAGACAATGAGGTCTTCAGATGTCATAGTAGGCTGGCAGGGAGTGTGCCTGAGCACGGGCATATCATTCTAGTAGGGCAAGCTGCCTCTTCTACTCATCACAATCAGAAAAATCTTCTCAGAGGAAAACAAGACATGAAGGCATGTGATAATCTATACAAATTTTATTTTAATATCTATTTTTTTGTATGGAAACAAGCAGGTGTCAGCATTTATGCAGGCATGGAAAAAGGGAAAGAAAAAACTCCAATGATAATTGATCTTGTATTTACACCATTTGGTTTCAACAAGGACAGGAAGTTTTACTGTTAGCTTCCTGTGGGAAATCCAGTTTCTGCACCTTCCCCTGCTGCTTCTCAGCATCACGATAGAGCAGGGATTTCTGTGCCTTCAATCGGCAAGCCAGGCACATGAAAATTGACTCCACATTCTGGCTCTCTTTGGGGTCCTTGGCCGATGTCTCAAACAAGAGCATGTTGTGGGCATCGGCAAATTTCAGAGCTAAGTTGGAGGGTACCTGGATCTGTTCCCTCAAGTCACACTTGTTGCCCACAAGAACTTTCGGGACTAGCGGGGGCACAGCATGCCCATTGCATTCTTGGATCCACATTTTGAGGTTGGTGAAGGATGTCATCTTGGTGACATCATAGACAAAGACCACTGCATGCACATTGCGGTAGTAATGCTCAACCATGCTTTTGCGGAAGCGTTCCTGACCGGCTGTGTCCCACACCTGAACCTGAAAGACATAAAAACCCATATTTGGAGTCAGAAAACGAAACATGAATAGACAGAAAGAAGAAAACATTGTTCTGTGGCATTATAAAACTGAGGTGACAAGCCCAGACACAGGCACTGCTTTCTTGACAGATTGTCAGAATGGACTTATCAAAGTATAGAAAGAAGTTTCTTTCAGGTTTTATAAAGTTTTTCTTAAGATTTTTTAGTTGAATATCTTGAGTTGAAAAATCTTAAGGCTTTTAGTTGAAAACTGGGATGTAAATTGGTCAACTTTTCTGAGGGCAGTTTGACAATATTATCAAGAACCTTAAAAATCTTCAAAACTCTTTGAGCCTATAATCCCACTTCCAGAAATCTATACAAAAGAAATAGCAGAGATGTGGCCAAAATTTTGTACAAAAATCTTAATCACAGTGTTACTTATACCTTTTGATAAATGGGAAGCAACCTAAATGCTCATTAGGAGAGGAATAGCTATATATATATATATGTGTGTATATACACACACACACACACACACACACACACAGTGTGTTATTATGCTGTTATTAAAAATAATGTTTTCAATGGCTGGATTAAGAAACTGTGGTACATTTATACAATGGAGTATTACGCAGTCATAAAGAAGAAAGAAATCTTATCATTTGCAACAACATGGATGGACCTAGAGAACATTATGTTAAGTGAAATAAGTCAGACAGAGAAAGACAAATACCATATGATCTCACTTATAGGCGGAATCTAAAGAGGAGAATAAGTGAATGAACTAATCAGAAACAGTTTAGGAGACAAAGAGGAAAAACTGAGGGTTGCTAGATGGGCGGGGGGTGGGGATAAGGGGGAAGGTGAGGGGATTAGAAAACAGTCGGTAACCACAAGATGGCCACAGGGTTTTGAAAATTAATTTGGGGAATGTAATCAATAATGTTGTAAAGATTTTGTAGGGTATCCGATGGACACGTGTCCCATTAGGGAGACCACCTCAGGGATGATGTAGATGCCTGATCACTGCACTGTACACCTGAAGCTGAACAATAATGAATGCCAACTATAATTTTATATATATATATATGTGTGTGTGTGTATGTATGTATATGTACGTATATACTTACAAGAAGCAGAGTACAGCATTAGGAATAGAGACAGTGGAAATGCAATGGCTCTGTGCGACGTCAGAGGGATAGAGGATGGGGGGGGTTCACACAGAGTGAGGGATATAAATGATAAACGTGTAAGTATTACTTTGTCTTGTGCACCTGAAACTAATTTAAAAAAAAGAAATAAAAAAAAGACTATGCTTTCTCCATTGGAGTGTCTTGTCAAAGATCAGTTAACTATATTTGTGTGTGTGTCTATTCTCAGTTCTCAATTCTGTTCTATTCATTTATTGGTCTCTTTCACCAATAAAGCACTGTCCTGATTACTGTAATTTTGTAGTAAGACTTAAATATTCAGTAGTGTCAGTCTTCTATTAACAACTTTGTACTTCTTCAGTATTGTGTTAGCTATTCTGGATCTTTTGCTTCCCCTTAGGAACTTTAGAATCAATGTTGATATTCACAAAGTACCTTGCTGGTATTTTGATTGGGATTGTATTGAATCTATAGACCAAGTTGGGAAATCTGACATCTTAATAATACAGAGTTTTCCTATCCAAGAACATGAAATATCTTTCCTTTATTTAGATCTTTGATTACTTTCTTCAGAGTTCTGTAGTTTTTCTCGTATAGATCTTGTACATATTTTGTTAGATTTATACTTACCTATTCTTTTTTTCTTCTTTAATGCTAATGTAAATGGTGTTTTAAGTTTCAAATTGCAATTACTCATTGTTAGATTATAGGAAAGCAACTGACTTTTATATATTAATTCTGTATTCTTCTACCTTACTATAAGTAAGTTACAAGTTCTAGGAATTTCTTTTGTCAATTTTTTGGTTTCTTTCTACATAGACAGTCATGTCAACTACGAACAAAAACGTTTTATTTCTTCAGTCTCAATCCATATATACGTTTTCTTTTGGCATTAGTTGGGACTTTCCGTAAGATATTGAATGGGAGTGGTAGAGGAGGACATCCTTACCTTGTCTAAAGGTAAAAGCACCCAATCTCTCACCATTAACTATGATGTTAACTGTTTGTTTTGTAAATGTTTTTTAAGTTGAAGGTTCCACTCTGTTCTCAGTTTGCTGAGAGATTTTGTCATGAATGTGTGTTGTATTTTTTCAAATGCTTTTTACTGGATCTTTGATATGATTATATGATGTTTCTTCTTTTGTCTGTTGATGTGATGGAATACAGTAATTGATTTTCGAGTATTGGACCAGCCTTGCGTGCTTGAAATAAATTCCACCTGGCTCTGTGTTCTATGATTCATTTCATACATTGTTGGATTCAATTTGCTAATATTTTGTTGGGGAGTTTTACATCTATGTGCATAAAAGATACTTGTAGTTTTTTTAATAATATTTTCAAAGAATAAATGGTGGAGGAAATGCACACAAAATATAAGTAAGTGAAAGCAAGATATGAAATTTTTAATATTCTGTGGTCCCAATTTAAAAAAAAAAACATTAAACATAGACACATGCATAGGAAAACTGGAAGTATATAAGCCAGAACAATAATGATTATTTATGGGCAGTGGAACTATAGGTAATATGTATTTTTTTCTATTTTTTTGTATTTTCCAAATTTTCTACTGTAAGCATTCACCACTTTGTTTTGAGGGTTTTTTTGCATGACTTTTGTTTTTAAGTGTTAAAAATCTCACCTTGTAGTTCAGTTTATTTTAAGTTCACTTCACTGTTATATAAAACGGGATTTAACTCCCTGGATTTTTCTTCTGCATCTCAGCTTTTGGGATAAAGGCCAAATTACAAAGAAAAAATGCCACTATAAGAAACATATACAAAGACATAGAGCTCCCAAGGGACACTCTGGAGTCAACGCACACTCAGCCCAATCTGTTTCCCTTTACATCTCCAAAGTCTTAGACAAGAGAAATTCATACTCAGAATGACGGTCCCAAGGCCCTATACAATTCTGTTATCGAAGAAAATTTGATTGTGGCCACTGATTGACTACTATGGCTCTTAAAACGAAGTATAGCTTTCATTTGGAGTTAGAAGTCAATAAATATAATCTCGTAACTATAACTGAATCTCCTTGCTGAGTGAAGATCTTACAGAGCCCCGGAGTCATCATTCTGAGCATCAATTTTCATTGTCCAGGCTCTCCTTCATTCCCTCTATGGACATTGCCGACACATGCCTTTGGCACAACCTTCAGATTCACCCATTCTTCTCTTTTGATTTTCATGTCCCTAGACCAGACCTTCCGCTCCTCACTCCTGGACCACTGTGAAGTCTTTTGAATTCCAGATGTCTCCACTCCAGGCCTTCTGCATACTGCTTTCAAACTAGCCTTCCTAAATCCCTGCTTTTAGCAGCATGTCATCCTCCTCGTCAGGAAATTATGATAGCCCTGTACTGCATGTGGCATCAAAGGAAAAATCTTGTCTGCCATAATTTGACTCCACCCAACCTCATTTCCAATTATTGAGCTACACCTGGTTCATTCCCTCCTCTGTACCTTTGGTCTTTCCGCTGCAGAATCGGTTGCCCCCTCATTGCCCTATCCATTCTTCAAGGCTCAGCTCATGCCTCCAAATTCTTCCCAAAACCTTCTCCGAGTTCAATTCTCTTTTCTTAGGAATTTCTGTTGCATTTTAAGTGTGTACCACACCATTTAGAATATATTTATTTGTTCTCTAATTGTTTCATCAGTGCTCATGGCATCTCTCCAGCTGAACTGTAAGCTCTATTTTTCTGCATCACATCACTCATCATTATGGTTCAGCATCATCGTTATCATCACCATCATGATCAAAAAGCAGTATTGGCCTGAACCACTAGAACTACAAGCAGTCTGGCATTCTAGTTATCTGCCAAGGCAACTTTGGAGAGAACATTTGACTTTGGTTATGCAGAAAAGCATAAGACCTCGAAGACTGATTTGCTTCTACAAGCAGAGACAGAAGAGATGTTCGTTTCTTCCACCACTTTGATGCTCTGAGCAGGAAGAAAGGGAGAGCAGGCCAGGGAAGGAATGGAGGTCAGTGGGAAGAGAGCAGGTATAGCACAAGAATATTGTTACCACTTGGCTCCCGGTCCCCACCTCCGCCCCCACCCCCAATAGTCCTAACTTTTGCCTCTGAATAAGGTTGAATCCCTATCAGCCCTCAGGCATGTGGCAGATGCTTTAACAACATGAGCTCAGGACTCTAAAAATATCTGCCACTAGTTGGGCACACAAGTGGGTGTGAAGTGTTTGGGGCTGAGTAGATTGGTGGTTTGGCTTTTCTTTGGCTTCAGAATTGTGTACACCACCCAAGTTGCCGGAACTACAGGGAGGGCCCTCTCTGCTGGAGATCAACTTTGCGTTTCCGGTATGATGGGGAGCCTTGAAGCTTTATTTGGACTCTCAGAATTTAAACTGTAGGCACTGCTCCCATTTCAGCTCTTTATAAACCCTACCCCAAGTTTGTGGTGAGAGGTGAGCCAGGAAGCAGGCTGCTTACAGCAGAAAATCAGAAGAGCCATCACTAAGGGAGAACACAGCAGTCAGGCTCACTGGACACAAAAGACCTCATTTTGTTTGGGGTTTTCGGTGTCTGTGTTCTTCTCAACATCCTCATAAACCCCTGGCCCCTTCTGGACAGTGAAAGCATGTCTTTCCCCTTTTGCAGCTGGCACTCCTCTTGTCCATTCTTCCCTTCCTGTGAGCATTGCACCCACGTGGTGGCCAGAGGTGACAGCTGCCCTTTAGCCAATATGTGTTCCCCAGATCCTCTTTTCTCTCGAAGGGCCAGTGAGGTGTAGTGGAATCAAATCAACTTGGGTGCAAATCTCAGCACAATCACATACTATTAGTTAGGTGTACTTAGGCAAGTTACTTACTCTGTCTTAGTGTCCTCCTCTGGAAACCGAGGATAACCACAGCAAACTTGTAGGGATGCTGTGAGGATTAGCATTCATTGCAAGTACATGGCACAGTGCCTAATATACACTATTCCTCTGTAGCCTGAACCTCCACCATCAAGTCTGGCCCGACAAATACTTGAGCGGGTACTGTTGAAACGCAGCAGTAGCTTTGAAATTGGGAGACCTGGGTTCCAGCTCCTCTGCTTACTAGCTAAGCAAATGAGTAGGCAAATGACATAACACATGAGAAAGAGGTTTTGCAAAATATAAAGTGCAGATGTTAGTTGTTGCCATTGTCTCAGAAGGCCCATCAGCCCTTCTGGTAGCACTAGTCCTTGGATCCGTTGGTTCTCATCCTGGAAAGCACAGAAAGCTTGGCTTATTGACAACGAGATTTAGCCAAGGCAAAGACAGTCGGTGGGGAGAGGGAGGAGAGAGGAATGCCAGCAATCTGCCATCGGTGGCTGGAGGCAGGTCTAAAGTGATGAGGATGCTGGAGGAAGGTCGAGGGTGCATAGCATAGAGAACTACCAGAGATAAACGTAGCCTTTTAAACCATTTTCCCGGGGCTACTGCTGCCTGAGCAAGCTTCAGCAAGTTCCCTACCCCCTGCATGTGCTTATAGCTGACACGAGTATTTGTTTTCCCTAGGGAACATATCTGGCATCTTTCTGTAGATGAGGCATGAATGTCCTTTTGTTGGAGGCCAGCAAGGGAGAGTTGAAGTGGAAAAGGGGAGAAAAATACATCTGTAACCTTTGGAGGGTGCCGAGTGGATGATGGGAAAAGTTCAAAACAAATCTTTTTTTAACTAGCTGGACTGTCCTATCAGTGTCTAAGACACACACACACAAGGCTGACCCAGAGATTGGCGAAGGAGGACAGAGACAAAGATAAACTTATGCACAAAAATTGAAACAGCAAGGCAAACAGAGAAACACACACTGATGGCTAATTAACATTAAGTTAACCGGAAGAAGATGGAAGCTCAGAAACTCTAAGGAAGACATGATGTCATTCTGACTGCAGGCAGCTTCTGAGAGAACACTTAGCTCAGCCTCTGTCCACTCGGTAATGTAACACAGGAAGGTGTTTTTCCAAGTAATCAGCAGAGGAAGAGAAATCCATAGTCCCAGGTGGCACCTGCCCACAGCTATGTGTGACCTGCAGGTTGCCTGGTCCAGAGGGCTGGAGCTGACGTAGTGCCCAGCCCGTGGAAGGAACCAAATTAGGCAGGAGGAGGTACTTCCATGAAAATTTACAAAGAATGGCTCAAAAATTTGTTCTGAGTCTCCCCTCTAATACCTCCTTCATCCCACCCCACGTACACTCCTAATTGGTATTTTCCAGTGCTTTTAGTCTGAGACAGACTCAATTTGATTTAGCTAAACCTGTAGGAGACAGACCCATAATAGTCATCAAGGGAAGCTCCACCCTTCCTTTGGGGGTCGGGGGAATGCCCCCACCCTTCCTAGGCTGATGTCATGAAGGACTGTCAGCTTTCTCATATGATGTCCTTCCACGTCCCTGTCACAGGTAACTGCATGGGTTGCATGGACCATGGGACAAGCCCAGAACAGGGATTTATATGGAAAGAGCACTGGAAGGGGAATTAGGAGACCTGAGTTGTAAGCCTGGTCCTGGGTGATCTTGGGCAAGTCACTTTCCCTTCCTGAGCCTCAGTTTCCTATCTGTAAAATGAAGCCATTGGATTAGAGATTCTCTAAAGTCTCTTCCATCTCTGAACATCTCTGATTTTCACACCCAAAGTGAGACAGTCAAGGGGCAAAAAAGTAAAACCTAGATACTCAGCTCAATGTCTGGGGTACCTTGACAGCTCCATCTTGAAGGCTTCTGGGTCCTGGGGTTATAACCCTGGACCCCTGGTCTAGAAAAGACCAGCAGGCTGGCTGCCCAGTATGCCACCTCCCCCTGTGCACACTGCCTCCCAGGTCAGATATTGCCCTATAGAGTAGGTACAGTGGTAGAGAGCACGGGCTCTAAATCTAGGTTGAAATACTGGCCCTGTTGGAGGGAAGGCAAGATAATGAGATGGTGAAGTGCTTAGTTAGGCTCAAGGGTCAAAGACTGAAGCTCAGATCCATCAGCCCCTGGGCAAGTTATTTAATCTCTGTAACTTTGGTCTCCTTATCTATAAAACAGGAATGATAATATAATAGTCCTAATCTCACAGGCTGTTGTGAAAATCAAATAAAAATGCTCTTTGTTTATTCAAAAAGTAGAAGCTTATTATTATTATTATTAGATACTTTTCTTTTTTAAGAGGGCACAGCTCAAAGTGGCCCATGCAGGGATCGAACCAGCAACCTTGGTATTATTAGCAACACGCTCTAGCCAGCTGAGCTAACTGGCCACCCTATTAGAGGATTTTCTTGACGCTCCTTTAAACACTGGATTACAAATGTTGTGATGCGGTGAGGACACAATGACTGGAAACACCTAATGGGGTTTCAAAGCCTTAGGGATGGCACTGGTAATTAAGAGAGTAGCCCCAAATATGCTAAATCAGTCATCCCCCTGTAGGGGTTGACATAGTGCTACTCTGGGGCACAGGGAGGCAGCCCAGGAGAGGCCACACCCTATCTTGAACTGAGAGAAGAGCTCACTGAGCCCTCTCCATTTTCCTGAGAGGACTGGCATTTTTATAGCCTGACAGCCTTTCATTGCTGGCTGTGGTCTAGGGCCACCTCAGCCTGGCAGACTGGACTTTTCTCTCTTCCCCAAAGGGAGAAGCCTTTGGTAGTCACCTCCTAGCATGGTTTTGGTACTTGTTCCTTGAGAAACACCCGGCCAGCCAGAGTATGGGACTAAATCTTCTTCTGAGATCATGCGCTTGCTGCTATGCTCTGCCATCCTCCCGCAGACATGCTGGGCCCGCCTGCTGGCTTTGGCCCTGAAGTTGCAGCAGCTTTACAAGAGGCAGGGTCACCATCTCCCCACACCCACATCCCACCCTGAGCTCCTTCAGAATCTGCTCTCAGAGGGCTCCTTCATATCACCAAGTGTCACAAGGCTCTCTTGAAAATATCACCTTCCTCTGAAAAACCTGTATTGAGCACTTCTCTGCACGTGGTGTCCTGCTGAGCTCCGTTTCTAGTGAGTCACACTGTCACAGGCACTGCCCCCTGGGAAAAAGTCCAGAATCTTTGGCAGAGACTATAAAATCCAGTTTGGCTAGGTACTGGACTGTTGGAAGGGAAGGAACCTTTTAAAAATTCCCCCAAGGTCACTGGGTGATGACCCTCTTCCACTCGTTTTTCACCTCCCATTTTCCAGTTTCTAGCTTCCTTCTCCCCCAGACTCCCAAACACTTCCCTTTTCCTCCCTGTACATTTCAGGTGGACTTATTTCCCCTCTTAAATCCAGAGAGCTGTTTGGCCCAATGTGAAACTTGATTTTAAACAGGCAATAGTATTAAATTTTAAGGGTCTTGAGTGCTTAAGAGCACATCCGTAAGTATATTTCTACTTTGGATGCTTTAGAAATTCCAGAATCTTACAACCTTACATAAAGAAGCTAGACACACTAGAGAAAGTTCTAACCAAGCAAATGTCAACATAAAACCCTGGGAAACGAGAAAAGACAGATACCTACTTTGACTTTAAAAAGAAAATGTAGCAATTCCCCCCAAAATGTAAGAGGCAAGAAATATCACTATTTCAAAAGTGTCCTATATTCCGGACCCTGGGGTTTCGTTGTTCTAGAGAACTTTCCCTTACCAGTACTGCAATGCCCATCTTCCTGACATATCTAGTGACTTGGCCAGGTTTCTGAAGCCATTTTAAAACATGTTCATTTTAATAATCAAGGAGCCTGTACAGTTTACAATGTTCCGCATTCTCCCCAGTTACTCAGCCCTTCTCTCCACCTCACGCTTAGAGGGGCCTTGTGGTCATTTGAGCTGTTTGACCAGCAGGAGGGAGGTTTACCTTTGCAGGACAGGATCTGACCATAGGCTCAAGAAAAGGCCTGTTGTGGGTCTAGTGGAGTTGGTCTTTAGTGCCCTGTCTTTTGAGGTGACTTTCCTGCCCATAACCCTGCCTCCCTCTGTTCCCCTGACACATTAAGCTGCCCTTGTCATGTCCCCCCTCCCACTCGCCTCTGCACATTGAAATATCCCTGTCCTATCGAGTTTCCACTGTTGATGAACTGAAAGTGAGTACAAATGGTCAGACAAGAATATCTGTACTTAGCTGATCTCATAAACTAACGAGAGGGTAGGAGCAAGACACTTACTTCCCTTGGCCCTCAGAGAAGTTGCTCTGCATTTTTACAAAGGCCTGCTGAAGACAATACCAATAGAGTGAATAATGGCATTAGGTACCCCAGACAAATAAAGAAGATATCATTTGAGAGGGACTGTTCCAAAAGAACAAGTTTTGTCTATTATGAAGGGCTGGCAGGTGACCCTGTCTCAATTTCTATAAAAGGGCTCATGACTTTGTGCCAGAACCACCCCACTCCACCCCTATTCCAGCTCAGCCATAATCTTAGCCATAAGCTGTAATTCTCTGTGGATTTCCATTCTTTCCTCCCCTGTAATGTCTCAGGGCTTAACCAAAGTGGGTTTTTGCACCCTGTTGGCGCCCAAGAGGAAAAAGAAACCTCAAGATGTGTCAAGTGCTTTGGGATCCACCCCACAGAGCAGGACCAGGTTACCTCACACTTCCCTCTGCCCACAGGTGCTGCTGCTCCTGGCTCAGGGTCAAGGATGGGATCACACATGCTTTTCCTGGCAGGAGCTGTCAGGCAGGGACAGAGGGCATGAATGCACTCTCTCCCGCCTGCCCAAAAGAAAAAAACGGGCACGGTGGGAACCAGGCGGCTGAGAAAGGCAAAAGAGGATGAGGAGGTGCTGAGGGTCTTGAGCTCAGCAAGCAGCGACGCAGCCACGAACCTGACCAGACCGTTCACAACCACTAGAGCATGCGTCAGGCGAGGACCCCTCCCAGAGCCCTCCCTTCCCGGACCTGACCGTCTGGATCACCTTGATCTTCTCGCCCTCGATTTCTACGGTCTTCTCCCTGAAGTCCACACCGATGGTGGCCTCAGTCTTATCCGGGAAGGTCCCCCCACAGAAGCGGAAGGTCAGGCAGGTCTTGCCCACGTTGGAGTCACCAATAACGATGATTTTGAAGATGCGAATCTGCACGTACTGGTCCAGCGACGAGTCAAGCTCCAGGGATGCCAGGCTAGCTGCCGAGGTGGGCTTCAGGCTCCCATGGCCCAGGATGGGCTGCGCCATCTCCCAGGGACCGGACCGGGGCCCCAACCCTCCTGGTGGGCTCCACACAAAGAAAACGGCCACGTTAGTGCGCTCCAGGCGAGCGAGCTTTGTGCGTGTGTATGCGTGTCCGTGAGTGTGTCCGCGCGTGTGTGCGTGCGTCGTCCCCGTGCGCGCGCGCGCGCGGGGAGCCTTTCACCCCAGCTCTCCCGCCTCCTCTTCCTCCTCCTCCTCCTCCTTCTCCTCCTCCTCCTCCTCCTCCTCCTCCTCCTCCTCCTCCTCCTCCTCCTCCTCCTCCTCCACCTCCTCCAGTGCACCCTCCTCGCAGCTCGGAGGCACCAACACAAAAGCCAGTCAGGGGAGGAGAGATGGAAGAGAGACTGCAAAGCACGAGCCCTCTCCTTCAGCCTTGCCCTCGGAGGGCCCGCTGGGGCGTGCGACCCCCCCTCCGCCGCTGCAGCTGCGGTGGCGCCTTGGCCTAGACCCTCCCCTGTCTGGACCCCAGGGACACACCGCAAAGAGGAATCTTACAGAGGAAAGGAGGGTGGGGAGAGCGGCACACACCACCCCGGGATGGTCCTCCTTTCTCCATGACCCCATTTATTTTATAGATCTCAGGCTCCCCACCCCCACTTTCTCGGAGCGCACAGGGGTCCGCTCTGGAGCACTTCAGCCTCGGAGCAACACCACTTTATTCGGCGGGGACTGGGTGCAGGGAGGAGACACCTCCAGAGCTGCAGGCAGCTGAGCTGAGCCTCTGCAGCTCCCTCCCAAGCCTTGGGATAAAGGGATGCTCTGTTTTATTGAGGAAGCAGGTGCACTCGCGCGCGGGAGGAGTCAGGGAGGGCGCTGCCAATACACGCTGCAGGGCACCGGTGTGCATGTGTAGGGGGAGTTACTGTTTCTCTCATAGACTTGCCAGATGTGTGTGGGGGGTGCGTGCCAGGCGCCAACCTTCCCTCATCACACCACGAACACCCATCTTCTGAATGTTCAGGAGAGCAGCTCCCATTGGCTGCTGCAGTCAGTTGTGTTTGGCTGGCCAATGGGGAAGGTCGGCCACCGGAGGGAGCCATACAGGGGGTAGGAGAAGCGGGGAAGCTAGTGGTGGCAGCTCCAGCAAAAGGGGACTTTGTTTCTGGGGCTAACCATTCCAAGCCCAGGTGGAGGGATCTTGGGACAAGGCGTAAATCTCACAGCCTCTTGCATTCCCGAGCCCTGCATGTAATCATAAGTCCTTCCAGAATGGTGGAGTTTCAAAAGGAATTGGAAACCCCTAGGAGGGTTCACCCCTCTGGAACTGAATGTAGAACAAAGTGGTTGGGTCTAATTTGTTAAAAGCCTAAATTATGCTTGGAAAATGATAAATGAACAGAACTTTCTTATGGTATTGGGGGGCAGCTTCCCCAAGCTTATTAAGCATCACACATCTTGGTGAAGACCAGTATTCCCTTTCCCAAATGTGATTTGCAGGTTCACAAATTCTTTAAAATAACTTGACTGAGGTACAATTTACACACAATAAAGTGCACCACTTTCGTGTTTGCTTTAAGACTTTAACCATCCTCCCACATATTTCATAGGCTAAGGTAATATTAACATATGCCAGTAGCACTGACATGAGTTATTTGCTAATGTCATCAAGGTCAGGGACTCCAGCAACACACATGAGCTGCCATCCTTCTTGTGTGGGGCTGAGCTGCAGAAGAGACAAACATAACTAAATCCATTCCCACTGTGAGAAAAACAATTCGGTGCATCAGTGATAGGTCTGTAAACAAAGTGGAATATGACTGCTCAGCCCAGTCCAAGTTACTCAAAATGTAACTTGGCTGGGGAAATGGGGTCTTCTAGTTATACCGTGTTTCCCTGAAAATAAGACCTAGTCGGACAATAGAAGACCGGGTCTTATATTAATTTTTGCTCCAAAAGACGCATTAGAGCTGATTGTCTCACTAGGTCTTATTTTCCGGGAAACAGGGTAAGCTTTTTAGTTGAGTTAGCAGACATATTTATAGCTAACTCTTTTAGCATATATGTGGGCCACCCGTTTCTAAAACCCTAGATCATGCAATTCAATATTAAAACCATCTCAAGAAGGATTTAATCTTAGTTGGATAATCCAAGGTCATCATTATGAATACCAATCACCATTGTACAGCATTTTTGGTTTTTATGATTGGTTGGTGTCTAGATAATAGTTTGCAGCATCATTGTCGTCTGTGTTCGAAGCTAATGCTCCTGGTGATCATTATCTACAGAAGAGCAGCTATTAAAAGGGGGGCAGGCAACTATGAATTAGGCATATCCAACAGGTAGAGCGGAAAGAAGCTTTGCCAATTTATAGCCAGAATTAATGCTAACTTTCTAATATAAAAAATTATATCCACATAAGATTATTTAGATGCACTAGTCTTACAATTAAGTTTGTGAACTTATTGCAACGATGTTGCTAACATTTTTTATATCAGTGGGATTATTCATTATGAATTTGTACCACTGGACAGATAACCAAGTTTACTATCTGGAAGTGCTGAAAAGGCTGCATGAAAAAGTTAGACGACCTGAACTTTTTGCCAACAACTGAAGGCTCTTGCATCACGACAATGCACCAGCTCACAGGACACTGTCTATGAGGGAGTTTTTAGCCAGTAAACAAATAACTGTATTGGAACACGCTCCCTACTCACCTGATCTGGCCCCCAATGACTTCTTTCTTTACCCGAAGATAAAGGAAATATTGAAAGGAAGACTTTTTTTAAAAAAGATTTTATTGGGAAAGGGGAACAGGACTTTATTGGGGGAACAGTGTGTACTTCCAGGACTTTTTTCCAAGTCAAGTTGTTGTCCTTTCAGTCTTAGTTGTGGAGGGCGCAGCTCAGCTCCAGGTCCAGTTGCCATTTTTCTAGTTGCAGGGGGCACAGCCCACCATCCCTTGTGGGAGTCAAGGAATTGAACTGGCAACCTTGTGGTTGAGAGCCCACTGGCCACTGTGGGAATCGAACCCGCAGCCTTCGGAGTTAGGAGCATGGAGCTCTAACCGCCTGAGCCACTGGGCCGGCCCGAAAGGAAGACATTTTGATGACATTCAGGACATCAAGGGTAATACGATGACAGCTCTGATGGCCATTCTAGAAAATGAGTTCCAAAATTGCTTTGAAGGGTGGACTAGGTGCTGGAGTCGGGTGCATAGCTTCCCATGGGGAATGCCTCGAAGGTGACCATAATGATATTCAGCAATGAGGTATGTAACACTTTTTCTAGGATGAGTTCGCGAACTTAATTGTCAAACCTCATATGCTTCCAGCAAAAAACTCGTCACTGAGTCTGAGAGTTCACATTATATTTGTAAGGTAGAAACATTAATTTCTGGAGTCTTGATATCTCAAAGTGGACCCCATTTCCTAATAAAAAGTGTTTGTTACCTCTGTGGGATGAGATTTTGGGGAACTTCCACTTATATTTTTGGAGTTAGTTTTTGATGTGTGTATATTGCTTTTACAAAAAAAATGAAATATAATTTTTAATTTAAAGGACAAGCAATCTACCTCATTGCACCTATTGAAAAAATATCTTAAAAGTGCTGTACAGTGCCTTTTCTTTGTTAATTGTGCATCATAAATGACTGTCTTTCAAATGTACCCAGTTGTTTTCATAGGTACCTTATCATCATAATATTGACAGTGTTTTCCAAAGCCTCATCCACCAACAGATATGATTAACTTTTTATTTAATCAATCCATGTTTATTATTGGCTTTTAGAAATAGCAAGAAATATCAACATCTGTGAAACTTTTACAATACTAAATATAAATATTTCTTTTACCTTATTGTGGAATTGATATTTTCAATATTTATTCCCTAATGCAGCCCTAGGGGAAAAGTTGCCCACTGCCTGCACTTCTGAACATTACTCTTTTTTTTCCCCCTTTTTTATTAAATTTATTGGGGTGACAATTGTTAGTAAATTTACATAGATTTCAGGTGTACAATTCTGTATTACATCGTGTATGAACATTACTCTTAATGAACAAGGGATCCCTGGATCATTTTCACCCAGTAAAGACTGCTTCCTGGGTTAAACTTCCTGAAACAATGCCTTAGTAATTTCATTCTCTATCCCTATTCTACTAAAAGCCAAAAATAATGTCATCACCTACACGATTGCGGCCAAACACTTTGACTAGTTCAAATCTGGCCTCACCATATTAACCTGTTCATTTACTTACTAGTATGTACTCTCTGCCATTGTGTCCTGAAAATGAGCTGGGTTTTGTTTCTTTTATACTTCCAAGCCTTTTAATTTAAACAGCATGGTGCTTCCTCTAAGATGCTTTATGAATATTAGCTCATTTAATCTTCATATCAACCCTGTGAGATTGGTAGATGAGGAAAGTGAGACACAGTTAAGTGACTTGTCCAAGTGGCAGAGCCAGGATTCAACCTGGGGCAGACTGGATCCAAAATCAATGGTGTTTAATCACTAAAATATTACCTTCGGTCCCAATGTATTCACCATCTGAAATATCAGTTCTCCTCCTCCACTATTTGAATTTCACTACTCATCCTTCAAGACAGGCTCAAGTAATACTTCTTCCATGAAGTCCTTCCTTAGCTATTTCATCTCATATTCTTTTTTCTTGCTCTTGCACCACATCAGATACTATTATTTAAAATGACCAGTGTATGTCATCTCCCCACCTGGACAGCGACCACTTCCTATATTTTTCATATCCCCCAGAGCTCTTTTCATATAGTCCAAATAGCAAGTGCTCAATAAATACTTGTTAAGTATGTAACCCAAAACTTTGAAAAAGGCGTATGTTATGTTTTGCATACAGCCAAAATTTATTTCCAATTTAGCTTACAATTTTAGTCAAAACACCTATTTACACTCAGCCCCGCACCCTACTCCTCCCACAGCTCTGAAAGTCCTGCTTAGGCTTTCTCTCACAGAAAGTCTGTGAAGCAGGAACGCTTTTTGCCAGCACCTGCTCTCAAAAAACGAAGTCATAATAAAATAGCAAGAGACTATCCGCAGCATCTGATACAGCATTTAGAACTCAGAATTGCATAATATAAAAGCGGTATGGGAAAAGAGAGCGCGGAATGAATACATGCCCCAGAATAGTGGTAAAGTGCCCAGAATAGGGGTTGGGTGGGAAGGCAATTTGTAAAAGACGGAAGTCCAATCCGAATCTGGAAAGCCAGGAGCCCCGGCTCAAATCTATGGAAAGACTGGAAGTGGACTACAGCCACAGAGAGAATCCGGAAGGCTTAGTACTTAGTAGTAGCTAGTGGCCTGAAACAGAAAAAATTTGGTGCTGAGGCCACGCTTTTTGAGGTGATATTAATATCAGTTGCCAACATCGACACAGCGGCAGCACTCGCCACAAACAGCCAGGCAAATCGGCCCCACGGGTTCCTCCTTGGACAGCTTTTCAAACTCGCTGAGCCGAACATACTGCCACCAACCCGTGAAAACTAACAAGCAAGCCCAGGGACTTTGCAAGGGTGCAGGGAGCTAGGCGCACGCGCAAATCTTCTCTCCGTGTGGGCCAATCACAATGTGGCGCTGAGTACTACGCCTGCGCAGTAAGCCTCCGGTCGCGCTTCCTTTTCCTCTGCACTAGTAGGCCAGCTTAACTGTCCAATGCCCACGCCAAGCTGAGAGGAGGAGCCTTCGTAGAGTGCGTGTGACGGGAGCAGGGTAAGCGGGCGGGGGCCCACGGTGTTTGACCCGTGTCTCTGTGCGTGAGAAGAAAGGAAGGAGGAGGTACGGAGTAGCGGTTGCCGAAATGTTCCGGTGTGGAGGCCTGGCGGCGGGTGCTTTGAAGCAGAAGCTGGCACCCTTGGTGCGGACAGTGTGCGTGCCAGGCCCGAGGCAGAGGAACCGGCTCCCAGGTGACTGACCCATCCGGGGCAACCCCCACCTCGAAGACCAAGGGTCTGGGCTGCACAGGCTCCGTATGCCTCGCAGCTCACCCCCCTCCCCCAGAAAAGCTTAAGACACTTACAGTGGTGAGAATTCCGAGTTGGCCAGATCCAAACCATGAGTTTTCCAAGCCGTGCTGACCTGACCTTCAAGGGAATTGAACCCTGTAGTCGGCTTGAGGCCTTTTCCTGAGAGGGTTTGCTGTTCAGGGATAACAGAACAGCTGGCTGTCTAGTAGTGTCCATTGCCACCTCCAGGCCACCCCAAGTTCGCCTTTTTCAAGCAATGAGGTAAGGTAGACTTGCCATTTACCCGTTGTGAGACTTTAAATGGGACACTTAAGCCCCACGCTTTAGTTTATGCTGTAAATAAGGGTATTACTTGCCCTACCTTCCAATCCCCGGATGAGATCCATAGATTTGAGGACCCTGTGAATGCCCTGGGAAACAGAAACAGTGAAGTGCAAGTAAGGAGTCAGTGGTTGTGCACCAGTCAGCAGGAGAACTGACCCAGAATTAATTTGGGATGTCTGGTCAGTTTTAATCTTAGTGGTCTTTAATACTTCAAATAAACAGTTTGCAGAAAACATTATATTTGCTCTCCATGAAGTTGTTTCATCAAATTTTAGAGCTGGAAGTGATTTTGCAGTAAAGTTCAATCCATTCATTTTATAGGTAATAAACTGAGGCAGAGAGGTGAAATTACTTGTCCACAGTCCACCTAATTAATAGATATGGCAAAGGACAATTTGCCAGTCTTTATGCCCCTAATCCAATTGCCACAACTCCACACTGCTTCCTAAAGTTTGATCTCGAAAGGTTAAGAATGAGTCTGATTTCTCTTTAGCCTATTGTTCATCAGATATCTCAATTTATCTTGAGCATGCTCATTTTCAACCTGCACGACTTCATGGGGGTAAGGAATTATCCACCTGTAGGAGGTGCGTTTTTTTGTGTGTTTTTGTTTGTTTGTTTGTTTTTAAATCAGTAGTGTTTGACCATCGGACGACACTCACATTTTCAGTGTCAGAAGTTATCCTTGAGGCCTTTACAATGTGGAACCACCTTCTGGGTGCTTTAAAAATGAAAAACTGGAAAACATTTCACTTAGATTGTTATCTTTGAAAATGTGCATTTGAACAGTTTTTCCAGTTACTGTGCTTCAAGAAAATGTTTTCTGATGGGTGTATTGGAGGTATGTCCTAAGATGTATTGCTCTTGGAACTTAAAAACCTCTGCCTTACCTTTTAAACGAATACCCCGTCTATAATGTCATCTGTGTAGGTTTTGTGCAATGAAATGAGGGTGCTCTATGCACGTTGCACAGAAATTTACACAGAAACTTAGGTAAGCTGAAGATTTTCATCCACACTGACCTTTCAAACTTTGTATACTTATTTTGCTTAAAACTCACAACTTTTACCAGCATTCTGAAATCTGACCAAAAGTTCTCATCAATTAAATTTGGATTTCCAGAGTTAAATTGATTTATTAGACATTTGAAGGTGGTTGGTGATATTGGAACTAGTACTGAAAAATTACAGACTCAAACAGGTTTTTTCCATTACATGACTTTGTATGAAGGTAGTCTGCTGTAGAATATATTCTGACTTCTTGACCTCTCTTTTCATCTCTTTATATACACTTATTTTTTGTCCTTTGGCCAAGCACCAGAGTATAACATCACATGACTTTAGAAGTAGGTGGGATTGAGGTAACAATTTCAAAAAGAAATGATTCTATCATTTTAGGAATTTACCCTGTTTTGCAGCTTGATTACTAATTGCTTTTAATCTGATTTCTTTTTCACATAGTCGCATCTACCCTATGTTTTTGCATTGTTTGTTTATATACCATTTCCCTCCTTTTTTTTTTTCTTCTTCCCCCTCAATTCTTTGCCAGAATGTTAGCTGACTTTAAACCTACCTCAAAATGATCTCATCCACATCTGTCATCACTGTCAGGTTCGTTTCCATTATACTGTGTTTCCCCCAAAATAAGAACTAGCCAGACAATCAGCTCTAATGTGTCTTTTAGAGTAAAAATTAATATAAGACCCAGTCTTATTTTACTGTAAGACCGGTTCTCATCTAACATAATATAATATAAGACCCGGTCTTACCTAACATAAGACCGGGTCTTATATTAATTTTTTCTCCAAAAGATGCGTGAGAGCTGATTGTCCAGCTAGGTCTTATTTTCGGGAAAACGTGGTATGTTGCCTTTTGCTTTAAAACCATAATTGCTACTATTTGTTTATTTACTGTATTTCGATGCTCTGCCTCTTTCCAGAAATAGTTGAAGGTAATTAATAGTCACCACTTTATGTCTGCATTCAGCACTGAGGAACAGATAGGTTAGGTAATAGGTATTTTCTGTTTTGTAGTATTTTATTTGGTCACCAAACATCGTGCTGCCCATGTGATCAAGCTGATCGCTGACCCCTGACCTGACGGTCAGATGTTTGAACATTTTTCTCTATTCGAAATCCTTCACACCTCCTTAAATAGGAAATAGGAAATTGGACTACTTGTGGGCAAAGATCCAGAATTCATGGACACTGCCAAATGACGCTTTTTTTTTTTTAAAGCCAAGAAGATCAGCCTTTCCCCACTCTTTCTGCTGAGGCAAACTTTTCCAGAATAAAATTTTTAGCAAGTCAGCCTTTTCTAGACCAGTTAATGTTATATTTTTTACCATTTTACCGCAGTTGCTACATATTGTAACTTTCTTCTAAATCATGTTTCCAAAAGTTGCCTGGTCATATAAATCGAGTGGAGGGCCGCCCCCAAACCTACTGAATGAGAATCTCCAGGACAGAGATCTGGGAATTTATATATATATATATATATTTAAGATTTTATTGGGGACGGGGAACAGGACTTTATTGGGGGAACAGTGTATACTTCCAGGACTTTTTTTTTCCAAGTCAAGTTGTTGTCCTTTCAGTCTTAGTTGTGGAGGGGGCAGCTCAGCTCCAGGTCCAGTTGCCCTTGCTAGTTGCAGGGGGCACAGCCCACCATCCCTTGCGGGAGTCGAGGAATTGAACTGGCGACCTTGTGGTTGAGAGCCCACTGGCCCATGTGGGAATCGAACCGGCAGCCTTCGGAGTTAGGAGAAGGGAGCTCCAACTGCCTCAGCCACCGGGCCGGTCCCAGAATTTATATTTTGTATATTTTGACAAGCCCCTTGGTGTAGTACATGTGATCAGGCAAATTTGGGAAATACTGTTTTGAATAAATAATGACTCTTTTGCTTCTGTTCCACTGACCTAAGGATTAAAAAAAACAGATTGAGTGACCTTGAGTTTCTTATGATTTGCATCGAGCCCATTTTCTGATAATTCAGAATAGTGGCAGCCATTCTCCCCTCCTAAACTATACGCTACCTGGGAACAAAGATTATGCCCTATTTATTTTTGTGTCCTCAGTGTTTTGCACAGTCTCTGGCACATGGTAAATTCTCAGTGACTGAGTCCTTGTACTGTAAAGGACTGAACTTTGCAGAACAGTTAAATTTATTTTTTTCGTCATCTAAATCGTTTTTCCTCTGGTGCCTTTTTTCAGAGTGGTTCACAACTCTACTACAGTTATTACTGCTCTGATTCTCTAAAATTCCAGCAAGAGTTGATACAAAAAAAAAGCTGATAAAGTTTAGTAGTTGTTGGATTCCTTATAAAGAGGCACCTAGCTACAGTGAACAGATCATCTAGGCTTGTTCTGTCCTGTATTTTATCCATGTCAGAAAAGTCAGTTTGGCATTCAGAAGACAAGCCTCAAGAACATGTAGACCGCTTACCATTTGAGCAACTGAGGTGCCTCAATTGTGTGGATGTATTTCTGGAAAAGGCCTTCTGGGAACATAGGAAAACAAGAGATTATAAAATCTACAGAAAAGAACTTGGTGATGATGTAGGTACTATTTTAATGCTAGTCTGTGGTATTCGAGGTTACTGATTTAGTGTTAAGCAACCTGAAATAAATGGGATCTGGCTAAAACTTCTTTGCAAAGAATTCTTCAAAATGTTTGGTCCTTATCACTACAATTGGAAAGAATTTCTAGTTCCTTCTTTCCTTCATTAATTCAACAAATATTTATTGAGTGGATACCTACTATGTGTTAGGCACTGTTGCTCTGTGTAACAAGAAGTCAAGAATTGAATCCTTGCACAGTACCTATAGTGAATATAGGCAACAGTATTGTATTATAATCATCAGATTTGCTGAGAAACTAGATCTTAATTATTCCAACCACTGAAAGGAAATGATAATGTGACATTATAGAGGTGCTAATTACCACTGCAATGACAATCATAATATGAAAATGTATCAAATAAAAAAAAAGAATTGAATCCTAAGTGTGAGGAAGAAGTGCTATCTCTGTATGTGTTATCTAACTGCAGAAAACCCAAAACAAGTAGACTGGTGCTATAATGACAAGTCAAGGAGTAAGTTGGCTTTCCCAAGTTAGTAAGACAAGTGAAAAGGCATGTTTTAGTTGTGATGTAGAATTTCCTAAAATTTTGAAGCTCCTGGTGTGGGGAGAGATGTAGGAGTAATTTTATGGGTAAAAGAAAATTGATGGGAAATATCAACATCCATACAGTACCTATCACCTTTTACAAAATTAAAGTCACTTTGTGGGTATGTAAAAAGTTGCTTTATTAATGACAATTGTGTTGTATTACATTTCTTATCAAGCAATATTTTAGATGATAACCAATTTATTTTTTTTAATAATATACTTTTAAATGTCCTTTTTGGGGGCATGTTGAGGCAAAAACTGCTGAACTTTCCCAAATCTATCCTGTTAGTTTTATCAGTTTATAAAAAGCAAGCAAAAACTGAATAAGCACGTTAGTATTATATTAAAATAAAGTTGCTATGATTTCTGGATTTAGGATCTTCTAGAGGGATAAACAAAATTAAAAAAAATTATTTTCAGTAAACAAACTTGGGGTGAGGTGGGGGGCAAAACTAAATTCATTGAACTAATAAACCATGTGGAATTTTTTCTACCCAGTTTCATTTTCTAAGCTCTGAGAGTTGTCAATTTCTACTTCTGATGTTTCATCATTTTTATGGACTTCTGAAAATCAGAAGCTTGCCCAGGTTGAGATAAGCTTCTCCACCCTTACACATGTTTTTATTTTCATGATTTGGTATTTCCAAATATAAACCAGTTTATTTCACAAGGTGATGAAGGATGCTAAAACAGGTAAGAAATACAACTAGTAGAGAAAAATTCATTTTTAAGTCTAAGAGTATAGGTCCATAGTCTCTTACCTATAATTTAGAAATCAAAATAGACTAAAAATCAAGTTTTTGTAACTCATTTGCTGGTAAAACCTGACCTGAACTGGAGAGAGGCTACTTGGAATCTTTTGTTTATCCCACTCAGTGTGAATGCTCACAGAAACATGAATGTGTATGACTGGGTTACTGGGTGTTACTAGTATATAGTATATGCGCCATGTACTTAAGACCAAACACTTCTAAGTACCGGAATATACATGTTCCAAGAGTCTTCAGGTAAGAGACTAGAGAACTGCATTAGATGTGTCTTCATCCCTCTTTGCCCTGAAATTGTGAAAGCAAGGGGGAAAGCTCCCTATTTCTGATCTCCATGAGTACATGTGGAATGCTACTACCAGTGCCCATTCTATTTGTCTTTCAAAGCCTGGTCAGACCAGGAACATGTCTACCCGCCTCTAAACAAGTGATTTCTTAAGGCTGCATTGGCTGGGAGCTTGTGAGAAATACAGATTTGTGAGCCCCATCCCCGATCTGACTCAGAAACTCTGGGGGTGGGTGTAGCCATCTGTGCTTTAAGGAACTCTTCAGGGGATTTTGATGCAAGTTTTAGAACCACTGCTCTAGATCAGGATGGCGAACTATAGCCACTGGCCAAACCCGCATGTTTTTGTAGGTCTTTTGAGCTAAGATGGGTTTTATGTTTTTTAAATGACTGAAAAAAATAGACTATTTTGTAACACATGAAAATTATTTAAAATTCATATTTTAGTGTTCATAAATAAAGTTTTATTGGAACACAATCACACCTATTAATTTATATATTGTCCATGGTTGCTTTTGCAAAACATTAACAGAATCGAGTAGTTGCAGCAGAGACTGTATGGCCCGCAAAGCTGAAAATATTTACAATTTGGTCCTTTACAGAGAAAGTGTGTGAACTCTTGCTCTAGATCAGGGGTGTCCAAACTTTTTTCAACGTTTTTCACCAAGGGCCATATGAAGTAAAATACACAAACAGCCGGGCCACTCACTCGAGGTGAAGTACGTATTGCCTCACCTGGTTTATTTAAGTAAACTAAATACATTTTTGGAATTTGCTGCAGGCCAATTAACAATGGATCATGGGCCTCAGTTGACCCGCGGGTCGCAGTTTGGACACCCCTGCTGTAGATCAACAGGCAAAACAAGGAATATCACAAGCAAAGAAGGTTCTGAGACCTTCCTTCATCTGAAAATGCCAGCGTCCTCCTGGAAAAAGAAATCTACCAAACTTTTATTTCCATGTGTGAGAGTTGTTACGATCATCAGATCATTGCATAGCTGCACATAGTTTTACATCCACATAATCTTTTTTTAATTAAAGTTTATTGGGGTGACAATAGTTAGTAAAGTTACATAGCTTTCAGGTGTACTGTTATGTAATACATTACCTATATGTCACATTGTGTGTTCACCACCCAGAGTCAGACAATAGTTTAGTGGTTACCAGAGGGTAAGGGGGAGAGAGGTCATAGATGAGGGTAAAAAGGATCAAATATATGGTGATGGAAGGAGAATTGACTCTGGGTGGTGAACATCAACATAATCCTTGTATTATTTTGGAGGACTGAGAGCCAAGTAGTTGGTAGATATTTTAAATTTTGTCATTCTGAAAACTACATAGTCCAGAATTCTTTAGTTCTTCGGGGGAGATAAATTCACTTAAAATTTTTTTCTGATTTTCTTCTGAGCTTTAACATTTCTTTCTTTCAAGACATAGTACTACGTTTCACGCAAAATGGAACTGTGTCCTGGTTAGATCGTGTGTCAGGGTTTTACTATTTTGTGCAAGATTTAAGCCAGCTGTTTAGATTACTCCTTAAGTGGTTGTTATAATGTCCCAGGTAGCCTGTATTTAACTTTTTATATCTATTCAGTCATCTCTCCATGTTTACTACCTTTATGGTAAAGATGTAAAGAGAGAAGTATTTGATGAACTGCCCATATGTTTTTCATTATCTTTTCTGGAAGCAGTAAATTTCCTCCCTGGGCAGCATTAAACTAAAAACTCTAACCACTTCAAAAGTGTGCATTCTGATATGTCGTATTTGTGTGTACAGTTTTGATGATTTTTTTCTTGGTCATTTAACAGTGAATGTCACGCAGCCCAGTGGGCAGTAACTCTTGTACAATGCATTGACGTTTAGTCATAAACATGTATTAACTATTTTATTTCTGTATGTGTGTGTGTGTCTTAATAAATTGTGTTCCTTAGGCAACTTGTTCCAGCGATGGCATGTTCCTCTAGAACTCCAGATGACAAGACAAATGGCTAGCTCTGGTGCATCAGGGGGCAAAATCGATAATTCTGTGTTAGTCCTTTTTGTGGGCTTATCAACAATAGGTGCTGGTGCATATGTAAGTAGAAAAGCAGCTTGTGTAAAGAAGCTGCCAAACAGCTCCCATTAATAGACTCAATACTACTCTGCTTTAAAACTTTTGCAACTAATTACTTTTTCTCCTTTTGGAAAAATTTCCAATAAGCCTTTTTTAATGTGCCTACTATCTAATGTCCTATGAAAGCCAATTTGGGATTGATTGAAATTTAATCTCATGTTGATTATCTTTGCTCTTTTCACTTGTCTTTTTACTCTTTAGTTGAAAGCCACTGTGTTTTCTTAGGTTTGACCAATTACCAGAAAATTGTATCTTTTCTCTTGGATGTGACACACTAACTTTCAAATAAGGTCAAAATTCATTGCAGCTCCTTAGCACAATATTTGATTTTGACCCGTTTGTCAAATATTTTATTTTTCCTCCGTTGGGATAGATATTAAAAACAACAGCAACAGCCTTCAATCCAAAATATGAAGAATTCCTGAAAGGAAAACTATCCCTGAATCTCACCCAAAGACTAAATTATGGAAGTAGAGCTGGCATCTCCAATTTTAGAATGGCGTTTGTGTGAGGCGAGAAATATGGCTTTAACTGCTATATAGTAAGAGCACACAATTATATCTTCTTAAATGAACTCTTATCAAACTTAGCTGGTCACAGAGGAATTATTTTGTACATTTAAACAAAATTGGCAGGGTTTACTGTGGCTAAGCAGATCAGTCTAAAGTTGGATCATGCAAGGGTGAGGAAACCCACTTAGATAACACATAGTAACACCCTTGATTGAGGGAAGCTGTTTGTTTTACTTAGAGCAAATGGTTGGACATCATTGCAGTTTTAGTTCTTTCTACATTGGTAAGACAGTGTCCTTACCTTTGACCTTGATCACTAGGTTAAAAAGAGAAACATGAAAATTGTTTAAAGTTACCCAGATCGTCGTTCCCTGACTCACGCCCAAATGTATAAGCAAAGTAGATAGCTCTTGCCAGTTGTGAGTCAAATCACAGTGAAGAAGATAGGTGAGCTCTGTCAGATAACAGACTTTGACAAAATACATATTCTCCTCCAGTCCTGGAGCAGCATTTTTGTTTTCTTTTTTAGCACAAGGTAACCAAAAATGTGTCCCTGCCTTTGTGTTGAATGTTTCTTCGTTAATATTTAGTGCTCTTTTTATTTCCTTTTGTTTCTTTCTTGGCCTTATCTTTGCCTACAGTTGTGCAGTGTCATCACCCAGGATCCCCTTCTAGATCACTAGCGTCTACAGGTGCTTCTGGGAAAGATGGCAGCAGACTAGTATACTTCTTAATTGTAGGAGCAACAGTCACTGGGGCAGGAGTTTATTATGTAAGATGCTTACCCTAAAATATATTTGGGGGTAGGGTGGGTGAGACCATGGCACTAATGAAAATTTGATCCATTAGAATACAATGAAGTATTCACAGCATGTGCTTTCTAGGTATTTATTAAAGGGACATTGTCAGTCATTAGTGAGTCCTCAAATCTCGTTCTTGAAACTGCTGAAGTACTACCGGATATATCTAAAGCCATACATTTAATGATTATAAATCATCATCAGCCCTTTCTTTAAATGTTTTGCCAATTTCATAATTATTTCTATGATGCTAAATTGTATTGTGCTTTAGTGCTGCAAACCTAACAAGACAGTCTCAAAGAGTAAACATTGAATAAGCAAGTAAAGGTAACTTGAACACCATCCATTTTGAATCTTTTTAGGTAAAATGTAATTTTTGTGTTTTGTGGGAAACAGTCAATTAACCCTACTTTTTTTGTGAAAAGGCGTTTTATTGAATGCTTCTGAGGAGGTCCCAAAAGCCATAGAAATTGCAATATCCTCCCTACTCACCCCCCAGGGTCTATTTCAAAGTAAACTCATTTGGCAGTGTCCCTTTTGTAATCTCTAATTTGGTCAAACTAGTGGCTGAAGTGAAATAAGCTAACACATTTCTATAGATTGCTTTCTTAAATGCCTCTCATTTATAATTCAGATACCACCTGCTGAGTCTTAACTTTTCCATTTCATAGCTCTCTATACTATTCCCATCAGTTCCATCCCATTCATTCAAAAATTGATTTAAAGTGTTTGCATCTGATATGTTTGTAACAATTTAAACCTATTAAACCTCTGGCTTATGTTGCTGTACCAGAGTTGGATGGCCCCCACAGAGCTGACCAGGCATCTCTCTTGATGCCAGGCCACAAGACAGGACCAGTCACTGTTGCTCTATCCTGCCTTCAAAATACCTATGAAGCACAAGTTCCTCTCAGGCCATTCAGTTAAATGCCTCATTGCCCTCTGTGATTTATCCAACACTGGTAATAATAAAGCTACTATATTGTAGTGGCTTTAGGTTAAATGATAAGCTTTTGTCTACCTACAGCTGTTACTAAACTATTATGTATAGTTTTATACTATGTGTTTTTTTTAAATATATATTGAGGATTTTTTAAAAAAAAAACTTATTTATTTTAAGTGTGTTTTTCCAGGACCCATCAGCTCCAAGTCAGGTAGTTGTTTCCATCTAGTTGTGGAGGGCGCAGCTCACAATGGCCCATGTGGGGATAGAACCGGCAACCTTGTTAAGAGCACCGCACTCTAACCAACTGAGATAACTGGCCGCCCTTATACTAGGTTTTAAATCATTTCAAATGTGATCTGAAGTGGCTTTTTTTTCCCCTGAAATTGGTATTAGTCTAAAGAAAACTTGAAATCGGAGTTCAGATTCTATGCACTATGGCTATAAGTTGTTTGGTATTCATATTAGTCTGCTCTGGCTGCCAAAACAAAATACCACAGACTGGTGGCTTAAACAACAGAAATTTATTCTCTTACAGTCTGAATGCTGGAAGTCCAAGATCAGAGTGCCAGCACAGTCAGGTTCTGATGAGAGCACTCTATCTGGCTTGCAAACGGCCACCTTCGCTTGCAATGGCCACGGGGCGCTGGGGGGGGGGGGCGGGAAGTGCCAGCTCTTTCTTCCTCTTCCTACAAGAGCACCAGCCCTATCGATTAGTGCCCTGCCCTTATGACCTCATTTAACATTTATCACCTCCCTAAAGTCCTGTTTCCAAATACATTGGGAGTTAGGGCTTCAACAAATGTACTTGAGATAGTCACAAGCATTCAGTCCACAGCAGTGTTCCTTCATAACTTTTGTCTCTCATATGAGGACATGTTCCTAATTTAAGCATACTACTTTAGCAATTCCTGAGTTGGGGGCCCTTTCCCTTCCCCCACTCCACCTTCCAGAAATAAGGGAGCAGTATTAAGAACGAGGAAGACTTTTCAGAAATATTTTCCAGGGACCTATACTTTAAATCAATGGCTTTTAATTATTTTTTTTTACCACAATCTACAGGAAGAAATACATTTTATCTTGCAACCATTATATAACTATAAATACATAAAACTGAAAATTTCAAAATAACACTAGGTGTAATACACTCCAGTAGTTTCTGTTCTTTTCTATTTGTTCATTTAATGAGAGTCATAACCTACTGAATCGATTTTACAGCCCATTAACAGGTTGCAACCTCAGTTAGAAAAACACACCCCCAAAAAAGGAAACACATTTTAAGAAAGGAAAAAAAAAGCTGTATTAAAATTGTAACACAATGAATGACGTTACCATTCATTTGATGAACGCCATCTTTTGAGTGTCATGCTACATATTGCTACATAATTCAATTCAACTTTGAAGAGTAATACATAGATACCATCTCTTAAAAAAAAAAAAAGAAAAACACCGATTTGATTGAACAACACTTCTTCAGCTTAGAATGCAAACAGGAACTCCTGATTGGCATGGATGTGAGTGTTCCTCCCTCTCAAGCCAGTGACTTGCTCTGGGACCACAGGCACATCCCTAAGCTCAGTCCTGTTTTTGTCAGTGAGTAGAGCCAAATGGCCTTTAGAATATTTAATGAGATTTCATATTTGAGCCCCTTGCCATTGTTTAACTCATAGGATCATGTTGCCTCACTGAGAAAATGACCTGTTTCCTTTCAAATTCCTTTAAGTCGAATAAATGCCGCCATACTCGTCTGCTTAAAAAAGTTGTCTCTACTAATATTTTTCATAAATCTGTCGTTTTTCTTAACTATACATGTAATCATGTCACTAATTGGGAATAAGTGCAAACTGGGAATACAGAAACACTTGGGGAAAACGTAAATTTTTATTTAGTATGTCTGTAAACTTGTTTTTATATCAGAACATTTACTTAAAAGCTAAAAATATAAATGTATATGGTTATAAATATATGACAAACCGTATTGTTTTTTCCCCACTAAACCTCAGGGTATTTCTTAGTCTGTTCTTCTTCTCATGTGTGGAGCTATTAGGAGGTATGAAAGGGCCTGGGCTATTTTTGGATAGCCCTCTCAGTGTGAACGTGACCCCAGTTTATTTCTCTGTTCACTCATGTTGACCAGCTTAAGCCATCTTTTTAGGTAAAAGTCTCTTTCTTAAAAGAGAAATACACAAACACACACACACAAACATGCACACATACACACATTAGTGTATGAGTAAATACTGGACTCATGTATTATATCTGATGCCAAGATTTAAAAAACTTTCTTAATTAATGTTAGTTGAATTCAATTTATTTGATGAACTTAGTGGTAAATTCAAGGAATAACCATTGTTTTTTATACAGTACTTAATTTTCTAATCCATCCATATCATGTTGGATGTTTCTAGGCTGATAAGCATTAAGTCCAAGTCCAGGGGCCAGGTTCCTTATTGCAGCATATTGCCTAATGGGCTGCTCTGTAAGGGGCTTGTAGAAATATTCTTAGAGCATATGTTTTATGATATTTCCTCTGATTGTCCTTATTTTCTCCTCCAATTAATTAATAATTTGGGATTTCAGTTGGTATAGGGTCACTTAAATCCCTGTCTTGTTGACCCTTTGGGGTAAAAAAAGCACAAAAAGTGTTGTAATTAAAACAAGTCATTCTTGCCTACTGCTTTAAAATTTTTTTCCAATAAACTCTGATGCTGTATGTTATTAAAAAAAACTATTAGTCATAATGCTAACGTACCCTTCTTCAGTTGGAAAGGATGGAGAAGATAGTATATTTGAAATACCACAGGTGTTTAAGCAAGGTGATTGATCTTAATGAACATCTGAGTGTCGTGAAAGAATAGACCATTGAGGGAAAGATGACTGTGTCAGACTAGAATACAGGTGATCACATTTTAGAGCGTTATCTGAATACCCAGCAAAAGTTGGCACACCTACCAGTAAAACTTACGTCCTCACTTCCTACCTTGGACCATATAGATTAGTTTCACAGCTAGTATCCAGCATAGTCCAAACTCCCTTTTATAAAGTTCAGCCCTTCCTAATACTTTATTTTTCTAGTATAAAATGTTTTTCTTTTTTTAATATTAATTAAACTTTATTGGGGTGGCAATTGTAACTGAAGTTACATAGGTTTAAGGTGTACAATTCTGTGATACATCATCTCTATATATCACATTGTGTGTTCACCCAGAGTGTTTTTCTTTTTTCTTCAGCTGTACCTTCAGAATTAAATACAGTATGAGGAAAACTTCACATAGACCCTAAGGAAATCTGAAACTGGAATAATTTCATCTGCTTAACCTGTATTCTTTCCACACCAAGTGTGTACACACTCAATATTTTTATTTCTTAAGAAAATAATTTTGCCCTAGTGATTTTCACATAGAACTCAACTCGTGTAGACAAAAGCTTCTCATTTAATTGGAAGATAATGATATTACTGATGGAATGAGCTAGCTATATGATGAAATAAACATTCTCCATGTTTGGATCTACAGGCCTACAAGATTTTAAAAGATGACCAAAAAAGATATAGTGAAAGAATTTCAGGGTTAGGACTGACACCAGAAGAGAAACAGAAAAGGGCTGCATCATCTGGTGAGTATGATTTGAGGCTCAGTATATGAAGGGAAAGTTAGAAACAGTTTAAGTGCTCTGCTCTGCAGATATCTTGTTGACTCTAAGATGCTGTGACATTGTAAGCTTCCAGAAATTATGGTATTAAGCCAGGCCTGGCAGCAATTTGTCAAAGTATTTGACTGGAATTTAGGTTTGAGAATAAAATTAGTGATGGTTATCATTGGTGGTTTTTCTTTGTATTAGACTCTTAAAAGGCAAACTTTAAATTAAAAAGGCAAGCTTGGCAAGGGAAATTCATTGGAAAACAGATGAAGGTGTTTTTTTCAATGAGGAAATTCTTTGGGTCTGTCTTGTTCCCCTTTTGAGACTTCGGAGTTTTGAGTTAGTTGTTAAAGATGTATTTGTTTTGCTAAAGCATAGAACCCTAACCGGCACTTCCATCACACAGGACTGGCTTGATTTTTCAGAGAGGAATGTTTTAATCCTTTAAGAAGCCCCACAATCCTGGGTGGGTGATTTACATTGCTTTCTTCAGTAACACCTCCTTATTCTTGAATACTGTATAATAATCCCCAATTGACCTGCTAGGTTTTCCCCTTTTATTGCTAACAAAAAGTGAAACCGAATTTGATATTTTCCTGTTTGGTCATTAAGAAATTCATGCAAAGGGCAGAAGCCTTTTAATATATACTTTCTAATAGATTTTAGAAGTAGCTAAACATTTAAGGTAGGTTCTGGTTGTGACAGACTTAGTGAATGAATGGCATTGGCCAAATCATTCACTTCTTTTGGGGTATTTTTCACTTATGAACTGAAGGGAGTATCTTCTTTTCTTGTGCTGCCAGGATGCTGTGAAGTTTGTTAAGATAAATGTAGGTACAGTGTTTTGCTAGTAAAGGATTGAGACTAGTGCAAGGTGATTTTTTTTTTTTTTAATAGTGGCAAGGGTCAGCTGAGAATTTCGGAAAATTCACCCTGTCTGTTCTGTTGCTTACAGCTCCAGAAGGAGAGTCAGTTCCTACAGTCAGGATACCAAGTCACGTTCCTTTCCTGCTCATCGGTGGGGGCACTGCTGCTTTTGCTGCAGCCAGATCCATCCGGGCTCGGGATCCTGGGGCCAGGGTAAGGCACACACTGTCTTGCTTGGCACGGAGAGTGTTGTCTGCAGGCACTTAGCCAATGTGAACACTTTGATATCTGCCTCTTAAATGACTTCTCTCTGATAAGTATCATTATTCTGTGTCTAAAGGTACTGATTGTATCTGAAGATCCTGAGCTGCCGTACATGCGACCTCCTCTTTCAAAAGAACTGTGGTTTTCAGATGATCCAAATGTCACAAAGACACTGCGATTCAGACAGTGGAATGGGAAAGAGAGAAGGTGTGTTCGCTTATGTAAAATAGACCTGACGAACAACTTCATCTAAGCGTGGGGAGAGGGTCGGGATTTTGCATGAACCATGTGCAGTTCATAGGGCAGCTGACATGGCCACACACTGGCGCCTGCTCTGGTGTGCACTTGGTACAGCCCAGGGACAGCAGGCTACAGTGGCAGGAGTCCTGGAGTCTGTTACCAGATCTACCGACAATTGAAGGTGTAATGGCCTCTGAAGTACTCATGCTCCCATTTCTAGGACTTTTATGTTAGACTTCTCCCGTGATGGTCAGCTCCACTTGTGTTGTCACTTCTTTATACTCACCTGGGCAAAGAAACGACACTGTTCTGTGGCACCTTTTTGGACACCCTAGCAGACATTCAGAATTGCAGGGGTAGGGCCGGCCCGGTGGCTCAGGCGGTTAGAGCTCCGTGCTCCTAACTCCGAAGGCTGCCGGTTCGATTCCCACATAGGCCAGTGGGCTCTCAGCCACAAGGTTGCCGGTTCAATTCCTCGAGTCCCGCAAGGGATGGTGGGCTGTGCCCCCAGCAACTAAGATTGAACACGGCACCTTGAGCTGAGCTGCCGCTGAGCTCCCGGATGGCTCAGTTGGTTGGAGTGCGGGCTCTCAGCCACAAGGTTGCCGGTTTGACTCCTGCAAGGGATGGTGGGCAGCACCCCCTGCAACTAGAAAACGGCGACTGGACCTAGAGCTGAGCTGCGCCCTCCACAACTAAGACTGAAAGGACAACAACTTGACTTGGAAAAAAGGCCTGGAAGTACACACTGTTCCCCAATAAAGTCCTGTTCCCCTTCCCCAATAAAATCTTAAAAAAAAAAAAAGAATTGCAGGGGTAGAGTGGGCACTCTGTAAAGAACTCTTTATTAGCATGTTTGTACAGAAACAGAAATGCAGGTCCGGTAACCTTTTAATTTGTTTTTTATTTTTTTAAATCTTTTTTTTTATAAGATTTTAATTTAAACATAGCTAACATACAATATTATATTAGTTTCAGGGGTACACCATAGTTATTCAACATTTATATACCTAAAGAAGTGATCACCGTGATAAGTCCAGCAATTACCTGACGCTGCACCGTGCTCGGAAGGCTTTTCCTTTTAAAGGACGGCTGGGATCTCTTGATTCAATTGCCATATACTTTGGGTTCGAGCTTTTTTCTCCTTAGTGATCCCTTTGATATTGTACTGAACTTGATAATTCTATCCAGCTCCCTCACCCCCACGATCATGTTTCTTTCTCGAGCAGGGTGCATACTTTCAATTATCTTAGCCGTCCCTTAATTAATATCTCACAGTTACCGTCTAGTGTTTGAGGCAAACTCATCTCAGGAGCTAGACCTACCTGTCCATTGACCAGCACCATTCTGGACAGCTTATGTACGTGGATGTGTGAATACCAGCTCCTTGAACACTCCTTTTGTTCTCATTTTGAAATGAACCTAAATCTAGAGCAGCGTTTCTCAACCTTGGCCCTATTTGACGCTTGGAGCTGGGTAATTCTTTGTTGTGGGGGTGCTCTGTGCTCTGTCCAGTGTTTTGTCGCATCCCTGGCTTCACCCACTAGATACCAGTAGCATCCTCACCCCCAAGCTGTTACAGCCCAAAATGTCTCCAGACATTGCCAGATGTTCCCATGGGGGGGATGGGAGTTGTGCAAAATTGCCCCCAGTAGAGAACCACTGATCTAAAATACTTCTTTATAAGTAAGTCATGACCAAGATTTAGTGGCCTTGGAGACATTCCTAAAAGTTTTTCATAATGGAAACAGTTTTACGAAAGCTGCAGGGGAAGTGGATAGCAGTTCCAAGTGCTTATCACATTTTCTCCCTCTTCTCTGTACAGCATATATTTCCAGCCACCTTCTTTCTATGTCTCTGCTCAGGACCTGCCTCACATTGAGAATGGTGGTGTGGCTGTCCTCACTGGGAAAAAGGTGAGCTAGGAGGTTGCTTCTTTTGTCAGGCTCCATGCATGTGCCATGTGGGCAGCGAGTATGGTGACTTGTATTCCCAGTACCATTTACATCTGTCCTGCCATTGTAATTCATAAGAAGGATCAAGTCATTTTAGGTTTAATACTGCCAGGCTACACTGGCAGTATTAGTGTGTCTTCTTGGGGAAAGCACTGATCTCAAAGCCTGGAGTAAAATACTAACTGAACTTTTCCAGGGAACTCAAATCACTGGGACCGTGACCCTAAAGCTGTTCCCTTTCCTGATTTGCTTATCTGCCCTTCCTTCTTCTTCCTATTTTTCCACACTAACATTTCTCTGGGATTACTGACGATGAGAGATTGACAAATGTATATTGTTCAGGATAGTAAAGTAATTCAGGCATAATGTCAGCATGGAAAATATTGGCAGACTTTACAAAGGTGAGTGCCTGAGTAATGGGGGCATTTGTGGGCTCCGGGGAGGGTTTTATTTTGTTGTGCTATGTTTGGTTTTTGTTACTGGGAGTTACAAGAGTGTGTTTGTAAACTAATGCTAATCAGTGTTCCAGTAGACAGGGAGCGGTTATCAGGAGCAAAGCCCAGTGTAAATGGGATCCAGATCACACATGGAGACATTGACCTATGATAGGAACAGGCCCACTTCTATAAAGGGACGATAGGCAGAGAAGATGGATATAGGTTTGTTGATAAGCTGGTATTGAGACATTGTGTGTTAAGTATCCCCTATGTGTAAATAACACACAGGCCCTACCCTACTGGGGCTAACAATATTAGACAGAAACACAGACAAGTAATCATAACACATAGATGTGGAGCAAGACAGATATGCACAGTGTATTGTGGGAATTACTGGGAAGCGTACCCAGTATAGTGATGGTGTGAGGGAAGGCTTCCAGGAGGAGGCAGTCTTATAAAACAGGAACTCTTATGGAATGAGGAGGCATTCACAAGATTAGAGAGAAGTGAAGTGCATTCAGGTAAAAAAGAACAGCATGAGGAAAGGCCCAGGGATATGAAAAAGCATATTCAGTGCAGGGAAACACAAGCAGCTAGTACTGACAGAGCAGAAAGTACCAGTTAAGGAGTGGCAAGAGATGAAACTGGGAAGTCATGCAGGAACCTGATCATGGAGAGCACTGTTGTATGAAAGAACTTAAGTTTTCCCCAACAGGTACTGGGAAGCTGTTGAATTTCAGGCAAGGATATAATAATATAATGCAGTTGGGTTGAATTTTAAATAATCTCTCCATTGGCTGTGAGAAGGATGGGTTTCAGGGAACAAGACAAGAGAGACCGTTTCAAAGACTATTGCAGTAATCCAGGTGAGAGATGATGGGAGCCCAAATTAGGGCAGTAGTGGTGATGGTGAAGAAGTAGCACAGTCTTAACACTTTATGTGTATTATCTCATTTTATCCTCACAATAATCTTATGAGGTAAGTACTATTATAATTTCCATTCTATAGAGAAAGAAATTGAAGTGAAAAAGAGGTTAATTTGCCCAAGATCATAGAGCTAATAAGTGGTGGAGACAGAATTTGAGCCCAGATCTGCCTGACTGCTGAATTGTGATTGCAGAGCCCAAGCTCTTACTAACATCAGTGTATAGCTTCCTGACAACAAGGTGGTGAAGGGTGGGGAATACTGGAGACATGCTTAGGAGGCAAACCTGGCCAGTGTGATTGATTGATTGAAGGTGGAACATGAGGGAGAGGGAGGGGGCAAAGATGATTTTCTGGTTTCCAGCATGTGTGGTAGGTGGTGAGGTACCCCCAACTGAGAGAGACATTACAAGAGGAAGCTCTAGTTTAAAGGGGGGATACAGTTTAGTTTGGGACTATTAAGTATAAACTGGAATATCTGTGGAGATGTCCTGTGGGCAGTTGGTTCTGTGACCGTGACACTCAGAGGTGGGTTCTGGGCTCAGAGATTCGGAGATCATCTGCATATGTGTAGGAGTTGAAACCATGAGAGTGGGTGAAGCCTCCCACGGAGAAGTTCTGTGCTCAGAAGAGGAGTAGGGCAAGGATGAAGCCCTGGGAACCCAACTTTTAGGCAGCAGTCTTTTTTTTTATAGTTAGGCTCTTTATTATTTAGGCAGCAGTCTTAAGAAGAATCCACTAAGAAGGCTAGGAAAGAAGTTCAGGGGCAATATGAAGAGAGCCCGGGACAGGGGCCAAGGTTGGAAAGAGTTTCAAGGAGGAGGATGTGATCTGCAGTGTTACTGAAGCAAAGGAATCTGGTAAGAAAACAATTGTAGAATGACCCATTTGATTTAGCAGCTCAGATATCGTTATGAAGTTAGAAAAGAGTTGGTAAACTTTCAAAAAGTTTAAATGAGAAAAGAGAAATGGCAATTGGACAAAAGCCAGGAGGACGTAGCATCAGAGGTGGGACTTTTAGGATGGGACAGACTGAAGCATGTTAGTGGGCTGAAGGTGTAAGATGTCAGGAGAGAGGTAGGAAGAGTGAGTGGGTGACTAATCGGGAAAGGTTCTGGGAGAGAAAGGAAGGGATGGGGGTCAGGAACAGAAACAGAACAGAGAGGATACCTAATCCCAGCAGCTGGAAGAAAGGAAGTAAGGTTTCTATTTGAGGGTTGGGAGGTAGGTACCCTTTTGAGAAGTTGGGGAAGATCGCATGTAATGGCTTCACTTGTTTTTACAATAAACTTGGATACCAGGTGGTTATGTGAGAGTGAGCAGTGTAAGTGTTAAGTAATGGGGTTGGATTGAAGAAGGGGCTTATCCAGCACAAATCAAAGGAGGCTAACGAAGCTTTTCATCCATCCAATCTCAGTGTATGTCATTGCCTCCAGAAAGCTCGACTAGGTGCTCCTGTCATATGTTCTTACAGCTATCTGTACTGCCCTTATCAGAGCATTTCTCACTCTTGATTTCTCGTGCTTGATTATAGTGCTTGTTAAATTGTCTGTCTTGGCTACTAGACTCTGAAGGCGGGGGAGAGATCTATTTTTCTCACCATTGTGTCCCCAGCACTTAGCACAGTGCCTGACATATCTTGGGGCAGCTGGATGGCTCAGTTGGTTAGAGTGTGAGCTCTGAACAACAGGGTGCCCGGTTTGATTCCCACATGGGCCAGTGAGCTGTGCCCTCCACAACTAGATTGAAGACAGTGATTTGACTTGGAGCTGATGGGTCCTGGAAAAACACACTGTTCCCCAATATGCCTCAATAAAAAATTAAAAATCAATCAATCAATCAATAAGTCTTGAATGAATGGTCTCACAGCTAGTAAGGAGTGGAGCAGAGCCTGGAACCCCAGCCTCTGACTCCAAAGCTCAAGCTTTTCACTATAAGAAGGAGTAGGGTACAGGGGAATTAGGGATACTGGCAAGAGAACAGTTTGGGGGTGATCTACCATTGGCCCAATTGGGCTGGAATAGCCTGCTGGGTAAGAGAAAATCAAAAGCAAGTATAGATGACAACGGGATTGAGAGAAAGCTGGAAGGATGGAAAATTGTAACCAAAGAATGGGGTATCTGAAGTAGAAGTACAGGTTAAGAGATAACAAGATTCTGGATGTGGCTCAGAGGAAAAGTATGAGCCAGGTTCGCAGGTCTTCAGTGAATGAGGACGAGTGGCCAGGAGGGAGCTGGGTAACAGTGATTTGTAGACGTATAGGTTGGTGTTCCTCAGAGGGAGATGAAGGTATAAGAACCTGGAAGCAGCAACAGCCAATACCCCCTCCTGGCCCTGTGATGGGGAGGAGTGTGGGGCAACGAGCTGTCTTTGGGGGAGCAGCTACATTTTAATGAGGGCTAGAAGTTAGAGAAAGCATCCTGTAATAACGGCGAGGATGTAGGAGAGTTGCTAACAAAAAAACATCAGGCAGGATTCCACATCCCCACGCAGAAAAGCCTGTCCCTGTGCTCCATTTCCACAAATTGGCAGCAGGCTTAAGAAGAAGAGTCCACTAAGGAGGCTAGGAAGGAAGTTCAGGGGCAATATGAAGAGAGTCCAGGACAGGGGCCGAGGTTGGAAAGAGTTTCAAGGAGGAGGATGTGATCTGCAGCGACTGTGGGGACTTGCTCTAATGTTGGCTGCTTAGGGAATAAGGGCCACCTGAACAAACTGGGCACCAGAAGCTGTGGTGCCAGTGATTACTCAGAAATGGTCTCTTAAGGATTGATCACCTGAGGTCAAAAACTAATTCTTCTCATCAGGCTGATGTCTAACAGGTACAGGTGATAGAAATGTTCTGGAATTAGATGGTGGTGATGGTTGCATGACCTTGTGAATACGCTACAAACCACTGAATGGTACACTTAAAATGGTGAATTGTATCTTCATGTTTTTGTTTATGTTTTATGTTTAATTTTATATCTCAATAAAATTTTTGAAAAAGCTAATTCATCTCTACATCTTTCTGTGTGTGTATATGACTGTACCAGGTAGTACAGCTGGATGTGAGAGGCAACATGGTGAAACTTAATGATGGCTCTCAAATAACCTATGAAAAGTGCTTGATTGCAACAGGTGAGTATTTCTGGAGAGGACTTTCTTCCCTGATACAGCTCATTCAAGTTTTAGTATAGAAGGCATTACTTACTTAATCTTTAGAAAACCAAAACCCAGGCTCTCTGAAGCGGGTGTCTTGTCTGGTGCAAAGCCCAGCTAACTACAGGCATTCCATCAACACCCTTCTGGATTATCGTTGCTGTTCCTTCAGGTAAAAGCATGGATGGGAATTAAAGAGGATGGCCTCTTTTCCTCTCCCTCCTTAGCCCCTGCCCTCTGCCCTGAAAGTGGCATAGCCTTGTGGCTTCATTGACAGTTCCAATCAGAAATCAAGAGAGGAGACTGAAGTAGTTGCTTAAACATAGCTGTGCTATCTGGTGAATCCTTATGAGAAACTAGAAGAGACTGGGGAAGCAGAAAGTGAGGCCCTGTGACAATCTATGGGGAGGGCAGGCCCTTTGAAGAAAGACTCCCAAATCTGCTTCTCAAAGCCTGCTGTGAGTGGAGTTGAAAGAAAACAAAGCCTGTATCCTGTTGCTGTTACTGTAGCACCAGTCGGAGCACACATACCACAGTGCCACCTTTTTGGGGAGGCTGGGCTAGCTCCCGCTTGTTGGCCTAAAGGGTTTTCTTATTTCCAGGAGGCACTCCAAGAAGTCTGTCTGCCATTGATAGGGCTGGAGCAGAGGTGAAGAGTAGAACAACACTTTTCAGAAAGGTAATTGTCTGCTTTAGTGCTTTTGTTGTGTCGGTTTTGAAGAAGTAACATAATCTTGTGGACCCAAAGTACCCCCCCAGGAATTGGGAGATTCGAGTTCTGTTTATGGTTCTTCTCCAGACTGCTTCCCTGGCCTTGAGCAAGTCACTTCTTCTCTCACATACCTCACTCAAGTGTTTTAAGCTCCTAGGAGAAGAACACATTTGGTGTTTTTATTGCTTGCTGTACTTCTTCCAATTGCTCTTCCATAGTTGTTTTTTCCTGATGTTTTTGAGTCATTGGAACTCATAGCTTCTTGGCATTTTTCATTGCAAGTTCTATTGTGAAGACTTTGGGGAGAAAAGTTAAAAGTACCTAAGTGAAAAAGAAAGGGCGGATTGCTTCTTATCACCGTTCTTATGAAAACGGCAGAAATTTCCCACTCTTATGGGAAGTTGAAAATATTTGTCCTATCCTTTGAGTTCTTGATAGAACAAGATTTGTGAACCTCTGTACTAGTAACATTTGCGGCTGGATAATGGTTTGCTGTGAGGGGCTGTCGTGTGCATTGTAGGGTGTTTAGCAGCATCCCTGGACCCTACCCACTAGCTGCATGCAGCATGGCCTCCTCCCAGTTGTGACGGCCAAAAATGTTTCCAGACATTGCCAAATGTCCCTTGGGGTTGAAGGGGCAAAACTGCCCCCAGTTGAGAACTAGTGTTACTAGAAGGAGTGTTACAGTGGAGAAAGAAATTTACATCAATAACATACGGTCTGTAATTGAGCCACTTTTTACAAGATCTTATGTGCAAATTACTATTGTCAAAGATTTAGCAGAAAATATTTCCTTGTATTTCCATCTTATGCCTTTTTGGGAAATCAATGGACTAAACTGGTGTGATCCTGCAGGTTGGAGACTTTAGAACCTTAGAGAAGATTTCCCGTGAAGTCAAGTCCATTACGATTATTGGTGGGGGCTTCCTTGGTAGCGAACTGGCCTGTGCTCTTGGCAGAAAGGGTGAGTGACCTCTGTTTTCTTCCTCTGGTCTGATATTACATGCTTTTTGGGGCTCTTGTAAATTCCGGGGATGCATTTGCCAGGATCCGTAGAAAAAGTTTGATTAAGGTTTATGTGATGAAAAGCTAAGGTAGGTTAGTTCTGATGAGGGATCCTTTAGTGACCACAAAGCTATCATCTGAGCAACTGAGCAGCGATGCTTTTCTTTCCTCTAGCCTCTAGGCCAAGACTCCTTAGAAATCAAATATTAAGGAAAGTCAGATCCTAAGGGCAATGTAGACTACTCCCTGTAAAAGTCAAAGTCTTACTTCAGACACATGTTGGTTCCCAGTTTGACAGATCCGTGAGTTCCAGTTTGAATGTTTCATGGCAACCATTTTTATTAATGTTATTTCTCAGCCATGTGAACTCAGGGCATCTTCTCAAGAGGGTACTTACTATTCAGAGGTTGCACGGCACTGTGTAAGCACAAGGTGACGTCTGGGTGTAAGTGCACTAAGTTCACAGTATGTAGTCAAATCCAGCGACAACAGTTCTGGCACCTGTTGTATTTGCCTTGTGAATGCCCTCGTGCCCCAGTGCCCCACAAGTGGGAGCTCTGGCTTGGGTTGCAGTATTGCCCTCTGTGTAGTAACTGGCTGCCTGCTGTTCCTTTACTTGCTTCCTTTTGCCTCCTGCTATACCTGCTCTGTTTCTTCTTCCCAGCTCGAACCTTGGGCACCGAAGTGATTCAGCTCTTCCCTGAGAAAGGAAATATGGGAAAGATCCTACCCGAATACCTCAGCAACTGGACCATGGAAAAAGTCAGACGAGGTAGAGAGACTCTTTCCATATGTTGCCACTCTTTCCTTTCAGTTAGGCCTGCTGCAAAGTTTGCGTCTTTGGGGTCCCCCTTGACATAAGGTATATCACTCAGCTGATGAAATATTTCCCTTCTCCCACTCTCCAGTCAGCCATGTAGGTGTTCTGAATCACCTACACCAAATCTCAGAAGTTCTGAAAATGAACTGTGGCTATAGGTTCTCTTGGCCTACTCCAAGGCTGCCTGCATGCTGATAATTACTGGTTTTCTGACAGCAGATGCCTCTAAGTCAGCTTCCCTACTTTTCATGAAGTAGGCTCACAGGCTCAGCCTCAGGTCTTTTTGCCTTCACAGAGGGGGTTAAGGTGCTGCCAGATGCTATTGTGCAATCAGTTGGAGTCAGTGGTGGCAAGTTACTCATCAAGCTGAAAGACGGCCGAAAGGTAAGGAGGGGGAGACAGGCTGCCAGAAGACCTTCCAGCCCTCCCCTCCCCTTTCCTCATTCTTTTGATACCAGTAGATTAGCTTTTGTGGCAGCCACCACTAACCTATCATGATTTTCTGAATGAACTGTCCCTGCATTAAAATAAGAATGATGAGAACCAGAGTAGACACCTGTGACCCACTTTCCCATAGGCCCTCCTATCTTATCATAGATTTTTGAGGCCTAACTAGGGTGGCAGATTTCTCTTCAGATGATATGGGGTATGGGTGTGTGGAGGGAGAAACTATGAAATAGAACTTAAAATCTGTTTGTCGATGGCCTCAGGGTTTTTTGAGAATTACTTTGGGGAACTTATTCAATAGTGTTTGGGGATTTTGTTGGGTGTCCGATGGACATGTGTCCTGTTTGGGAGACCACCTCAGGGATGCTGTGGATGCCTGGTCATGGCATTGTACACCAGAGGCTGGACATTAATGAATGCCAACTATAATTTTATGTGTATAATGTGATGGCTCGGTGTGAGGTCGGGGTGGTGGTGGATGGGGGGAGGGGGGTTCACGGTGTGAGGGATGTAAAAATAAAATAAAATAAAATAAAACTATAAAAAGAAAATCTGTTTGTCAGCAGTGAGTTAACCAATGATTTTTTTGTAAAGCCCCAGTTCTTAATGACATGATGGGCAGTTGCTGTGTCCAGAAGCATACATGGAAACGGTGGTAATTAAACAAATTACTTATTTTTTGCCTCAGGTAGAAACTGACCACATAGTGGCAGCTGTGGGCCTGGAGCCCAATGTTGAGTTGGCCAAGACTGGTGGATTGGAGATAGACTCAGATTTTGGTGGCTTCCGGGTAAACGCAGAGCTCCAAGCACGCTCTAACATCTGGGTGGTAAGTGCACTACAGCAAGACCAAGCACAGTTCATGGCTCCTTGTCCCCAGCCTAGGAGAAAGTCTGCCCAGTGGGGTGCTAAATAAAGCTCATCAGTAGCTTATCCCACTAGGGTCAGAGCATTTGGAGGCTGAGGGTAGAGCACAGAAACTTATGAACTGCTTCATTTACAAGACCAGGTATGGTCTCATGCTGTAAGCTAGTGGTAAAGGAAACGAACAGTGTGTATGCCTGCAGAACTAGAGCTCTTCCGGTGCTCCTGTTGGCAGCAGCCATCGGAATCACCCTGGCAGGCGTGTGCACAGCTTTCAGGCTGATCTGCTGTTCCCTTTGCCTGAACTTGAGTCCAGCGAATGGAGGATGAGGCAATTTTATGACATTCTCTAGAAAGGAAAATTACTTGTTTTCATTTTACTTGAGTACTATTTCTAGCTGTTTTAAAAAAAACCTGTTCTAACACAAACAAGACTATATAGTATGTAGGAACCATGAGGTAATTTCCCCATTGTTAGATTGTTACAAGTGTATTGTGTTTGATTATGGACTCTGCAACTAAGGACATAGGAACTTTAAAGGGTGTTTTTCCCTTACAGCTTTTTTTTTTTTAAGATAAAGTGTACCGGATTTTTAAAATTTTTAATCTTTTCTTTTTCAGTTACAATTGGCATACAATATTATATTAGTTTCACATGTACAACATAGTGGTTAGACATTTATACAACTTACGAAGTGATCGCCCCAGTAAATCTAGTATCCATCTGACACCATACATAGTTATTACAATATCATTGACTATATTCTTTATGCTGTACTTTGCATCCCCATGTCTGTTTTGTAACTACCAATTTGTACTTCTTAATCCCTTCTCAGTTTTCACCCAACCCCCCAAACCTCTTCCCATGTGGCAACCATCAAACTGTTCTCTGTATCTGTGAGTTTGTTTCTTTATTTATTTTGTCCCTTAGATTCCATATATAAGTGAGATCGTATGGTATTTGTCTGTCTCTGTCTGACTTGTTTCACTTAGCCTAATACCTTCTAGTCCATTCCTGTTGTCACAAATCGTAAAATTTTATTCTTTTTTATGGCTGAGTGATATTCCATTGTATATATGTTCCACCTCTTCTTCATCCATTCATCCAGTGATGGACACCCAGGCTGCCTCCACATCTTGGCCATTGTAAACAATACTGCAATGAACATATGGATTCACGTGTCCCTTCGAAGTAGTGTTTTGGGTTTCTTTGAATAAATACCCACAAGTGGAATTACTGGGTCCTTCCTTGTCTCTTATATCAAAGTCTATTTTGTCTAATATAAGTATTGTTACCCCACCTTTTTTTTTGTTTCCATCTTCGTGAAGTATCTTTTTCCATCCCTTTACTTTCAGTCTATGTGTGTCTTTTGATCTGAAGTGAGTCTTGTGTAGGCAGCATGTGTAAGGGCCTTTTCCTTCTTTCCTTTTTTTTGAACTAGGTCATAACACAATATTTCTTTTTTTACTAGTTTCAGGCGTACATAACAATGTAATAGTTAGACATTTATACCCCTCACAAAGTGATAAACCCCTCCCCAATTTACTACCCCTCTGACATTGTACATAGCTATTACAATTCCATTGACTCTATTCCCTATGCTGTACTCCACATCCCGTGACTATATATGTGTGTGTGTGTGTGTGTGTGTGTGTGTGTGTGTGTGTATTTGATTATGGTCGACGGACCTTGTTTTCTTTTTTTTTTTAACAGGACTTTATTGGGGAACAGTGTGTACTTCCAGGACTTTTTCCAAGTTGTTGTCCTTTCAATTTTAGTTGTGGAGGGTGCAGCTCAGCTCCAGGTCCAGTTGCCGTTGTTATTTGCAGGGGTCACAGCCCACCATGCCTTGTGGGAGTTGAACCGGTAACCTTAGGGTTGAAAGGACGCGCTCCAACAGACTGAGCCATCCTGGAGCTCAGCGGCAGCTCAGCTCAAGGTGCCGTGTTCAATCTTAGTTGCTGGGGACGCAGCCCACCATTCTTTGTGGGAGTCGAGGAATCGAACCAGCAACCTTTTGGTTGAGAGCCCACTGGCCCCTGTAGGAATAGAATCGGCAGCCGTAGGTGTTAGGAGCACGGAGTTCCAACCACCTGAGCCACTGGGCTGGCCCCGAGCCTTGTTTTCTTATCCATTCAGCCACCCTAATGTCTTTTGATTGGAACCTTTAATCCATTCAGATTTAAAGTAATTGTCAATAGGTATGTAATTATTGCCATTTTATTATTCATGTCTTTTATCTCTGTTTCTTCTTCTTTTCTGTTTTTAATTTCTTTTTTTTTAATTGGGAAATATTGGGGAACAGTGTGTTTTTCCAGGACCCATCAGCTCTAAGTCAAGTCGTTATTTTCAATCTAGTTGTGGAGGGCGCAGCTCACTAGCCCACGTGGGAATCGAACTGGCGACCTTGGTGTTATGAGCACTGCGTTTTAACCAACTGAGCCATCCGGCTGCCCCCTTTTTCTTCTTCTTAAAGAAGTCCCTCTAACATTTCTTGTAATATTGGTTTGGTGGTGATGAACTCCTTTAGCTTTTTCTTGTGTGAGATGCTCTTTATCTGTCCTTCAATTCCAAATGATAGCTTTGCTGGGTAGAATAATCTTGGTTATAGGTCCTTGCTTTTCATCACTTTGAATATTTCCTGCTGATCCCTTCTGGCATGCAAAGTTTTTGTTGAGAAATTAGCTGACAGTCTTATGGGAGCTCCCTTGTAGCTAACTAACTTTCTTTTTCTTGCTGCTTTTAAGATTCTGTCTTGGGGCCGGTGGGGTGGCGCAGGCGGTTAGAGCTCCATGCTCCTAACTCCGAAGGCTGCCGGTTCGATTCCCACATGGGCCAGTGGGCTCTCAACAACCAAAAAAAAAAAAAACAAACAAACAAACAAAAAAAAAAAACAAAACATTAAAAAAAAAAAAAAGATTCTGTCTTTAACCTTTGGCATTTTAATTATCATGTGTCTTGGTGTGGGCCTCTTTGGGTTCATCTTATTTGGGACTCTGTGCTCCCTGAGCTTATATGTCTATTTCCTTTGCCAGGTTAGGGAAGTTTTCCGTCATTATTTCTTCAAATAGGTTTTCAACTCCTTTCTCTCTCTCTTCTCCTACTGGTACTTCAATGATGCGAATGTTAGTCCACTTGATGTTGTCCCAGTGGCCCCTTAAGCTATCCTCATTATTTTTAGATTCTTTTTTTTTTCTTTTTGCTGCTCTGATTGGGTGTTTTATGCCACTTTATCTTCCAAATCACAGATTCGACTCTCTGCTTCACCTAATCTACTTATGATTCCCTCTGACGTATTCTTTATTTCAGTTACTGTATGCTTCATTTGTGACTGGTTCTTTTTTATGTTTTATATCTCCATTTTTATGCTTCCTATCTGTTTGTTGAAGTTCTTAGAGAGATCATTGAGCATACTTATAATCAGTGTTTTGAACTCTGCATCTGGTAGATTGTCTCCATTTTATTTAGTTCTTTTCTGGACTTTTGTTTCTTTGTCTCCCCATTTTGGCTGCTTCCCTGTGTTTATTTCTATGTATTAGGTAGAGCTGCTTTGTCTCCCAGTCTTAGTAAAGTGGCCTCATATAGTAGGTGTCCTGTGGGGCCCAGTGGCACAGTCTCACTGGTCACCTGAGCCAGTTGCTCCAGGTGTGTCCTTTGTGTGTTGTGTGTGCTTTCCTATTGTAGTTGAGATGTGGTTGCTGTTTGCACATCAGTGGGAGGTAGTGATTCGCAGGTTGATTGGTTGTGAGGACTGATTTTGACTACACTGTAGGAGCTGTTGTGCAGGCGCTGACCCTATGGAGCAGGATTCACTTTAGCAGGGCTCTGGTGCCTGCCCAGTCTGTTCTTTGGGTATGTTGTTTGTGGAGGTGGTTGGGTAGTGTTCTGTTCTGCTCTGAAGCTGGCCACCAGGTGTGTTGGTTCTGGGGCCTCTTGGGAGGGGCTCTGGTGCAGGCCAGGATCAGCCTCTGCCTGTGCCCTGCCTGGGGCTACTTGGTATGAGCTACAAGGTGATCTGCAGATGGTTGCCACTTGTGCTGGGCTGGGAGATGCCTGGGAGAGGCTCAGCTGATCCAAGGCTAGCTGCCACTAGTGCCGGGCTTAGGGCTCCTTAGCAAGAGATACGGGGCATGCCGAAGCCAGATCTGCTTGTTTGTGGTTTGTGAACCTTTCAGAGAGTTTAGGAAAGTCTGCAGCATGAGCCAAAACAGGCTGTTCTTATGGAAAAGCCACTGGAAGCGGTTTGGGTGGGCCCAAAAGTTGGGTGAGGCGGAGTCTCAGGGAGTCACCAAGGTAGGGTGAACAGTGTTACCCAGGTTGATAGAGACTCAGATATGGTGCGGGGAGCAGGGCTCAACCAAGGAACAATGGTGTCTGCTAGCACTTCTGCCTGGGAGAAAGCTGCCCCCTCCAGCCCTCTCCCTAAGCCAGACAATTCAGTTCCTCCTCATATGTCCCTGGCGCTTTGCCAGCTGCTGCCCCAGTGCTGGAGCTCAGAGTCAGTGTGTCCATCAGTGAGTAAGTCCATGCTTGGGGTCTTTAAGAGGAACACCTGGGGTTCCAGGCTCCTTCCTTCTCAGTCAGCCACAATTTCTATGGGTTTTCACAGCCAGAAGTTGTAGGGAGTTCTCTACTCAGCACTGGAACCCTGGGCTGGGGAGCCTGGTGTAGGGCTGGGACCCCTCGCTCTTTGAGGAGGACCTCCGCAGCTGAGATATTCCTCCCAGTTTTTAAATTGCCACACATAAGTGTGGCACCAGACCTCCAACCAGTGTGGAGGTGGCTTCTTCTGTATGTCCTTAGTTATAGGACTTACATTCATCAAGACTTCAGGCAATTTTCAATAATATTTGTTCTGTAGTTTAGTTGTAATTTTGAAGTGGTCATGGGAGGAGGTGAGCACTGTATTTACCTACTCCACTATCCTGACCAGAAGGAAGCCTTGTACTGGATTTTTTTTTTTAGCTTGTCATAAAAGCAAAACACGCTCAATATGTAAGACAGACAAGAAGGAGGAAAATGACCTGCAGCAATCACTGTTTTTTGTTTTGTTTTGTTTTGTTTTGGTATATTTTCTTTCCTTCATATTCTTGCACATAGTTTTGTTTTGTTTTTTCTTTGTTGTAGATGGTCATGACAAGCATACTATGTATAAACATTTGTATTCTTCTCTTTTTCACTTAACATTACAATGTAAGTATTTTCCACATTGCTTCAGATTCTGTAAACAGTTTAATGACTGTATATATTCCATTAAGTGGATTTCACAGTTTATTTCAATATCACTCACATGTTGGATTTTTAGGAGAGTCGGAGTAGCCACAAAGGTGAGCAAAGTGTTACAGAAATCACAGACCACCTCCTTCATGAAGCTGGCCTCCTTCAGCACAGGCCATGTGTTCTCTCTCTTCTTGAAACACTGAGCTCACTTCATGGTACCTCTCACATCGCACATTGCTTGTTTGCATCACACTGTAGTGAGTAGCAGTGCTGCACCTTCCTGAGCTAGGTTATATGCTCTTTGTGGGCAAAGTTTGTGTCAGATTTGTCTCAGCAACCCAGACAGCTTAATGCTTTGTACAGAATAAGTACTCCATAAATATCTGTTGAATGAATGTATACTGAATGACCAAAAAAAAAAAATCTTACCTTGGAAAAGATTTCTATGTAAGAAGCTGTCACATCTGAAACGTGGTTTCCACACATAGGAAATAGTATTCTGAAAATCATAGTTATTGAAAGTCCTGTCTCTGCTAAGGGCAGAATGAAAAGAAATAGGTACGAACCAGAGCATACAAGATTTAGGTTAGCTTTGTGGAAGCATAGAATTTTTTTTTATTGGAATCTCAACTGTTTTTGTTAGTGTATATATGATTCTGGCCTATACATGGAAAACATTAATTAGTTAACATTTTAATTAATTAAAATGTTTTTGAGCCGAAAATGTTTATGTTCTGTCTTTAACTTGCTTTTTTATCACATGCTCATGTAATGTATTTGTCTGCACAGGCAGGAGATGCCGCATGCTTCTATGATATAAAGCTTGGTAGGCGACGGGTAGAGCATCATGACCACGCTGTTGTGAGCGGAAGATTGGCTGGAGAAAATATGACTGGAGCTGCTAAGCCATACTGGCATCAGTCAATGTTCTGGTAATAGTTTTGTGCCTTGAGAACTCAACTGGTTAGAACACAGAATTAATGGAACCAGTGTTATCGTTTAGTTTCCTTGTGGGCCAGTTAGCTTTATACGGGGTGGTGGTGGGGGGAATTCTATCTTGTGTCCACTCATTCTACCCCGGAGCAGCCTTCACGTAAAAGGGTCCCATTTGGCCTAAGTTAACTAGGTGAATGAATGGAGAGGACATCAGCACTTCAGGTAAAAGAGCTCAGATTTCAAACTGTAGTAGGTGGTACAAAAGTATATTCTTAGGTATAGACAGCAGTATATTTTAATTTGTTATTTGCTGCTCACCCTAATGAGCTCCATGTGCTGACAAAAAAGGCAGCCCACTCATATGAAACCTTTACGATTAGGAGTTCAAAGTCCAGCATATCGGGAGTTCTCTGGATAACAAGAAGTTAGCAGTGGACATTCCTAAGTACTGGGGCTGGCCCTGTTTGGCACACTTTCATCTTACTGATTTGAAAGATGAGGTACATAAAAAACTTAAAGGTTTCAGAAGCCCCTAAGCAGGGGAATTCTCAGCTAATGGGAGTACATTTTAGGATGATCACTTACAGTTTTATGAGTGGGCAGCAAAAACATGGATTTTGGGGTCAACACATGTAAAATAATGCAGTTAGGAAAAAAACAAAAACGGTCCATACCCATACAATTATCAGGCCCCAGGAACAGAAAGCAAGAAGTCATTGTAGACTATTACCTAAAGACACCAGGCCGATGAGCTTCTGTGGCCAAGAAGGTAACAAAATGTAGAACACCAGAAACAGAACAGCTCGAGTAGCCTAGGTGATTATAAAACCATGGTGTGTGTCGTGCTGCAAATATTCTGTGAAGTTCATAGCATATTAAGAACATGATGATGATGATGATGATAGGGAAAGATTCCAAGAAGATCAGTTAAAATAAAATGACCAAGTGGGTGAAGGTTCCTGTTTATAGAAAGAATTCTGGCCTTGAAACATGAAGGCTAAAAGGAAATATGGTAACTTAATGAAACCGTAAAATATCTAAGATTCTGAATTTCATAAATATAGAGCATTCTTTAAAGCTTCTAAAAGGCAATTTTAGGATGAGTTAAAGGAAGGTAGTGAATAGTAAATGTGGGGAACCTATCACTCCCCAAATGTGGTATGGGATGAAAGCATGAATAAATTGAAGAAAGTATAGATCGTTGTATGGATATGTGATATGTATAATGTCTTCTTAAGGAAAACAGAAGTTGCTTAGGATAATCATGCTTTCTCACAATTGTCACCAGATGCCTCAGCAGACAACAGATCAATTTGGCATTTCTCTTTTGTTGCACATACCAAGTTGATGGGTTGGGATGAAAATGTGGTGTCTCAGAAAAAATGTCCTCCTGTGTCATTCTTTACAGTCCCATGCAGCACACCCTCTTCTCTCTCATTCCTTAGGAGTGATTTGGGCCCCGACGTTGGCTATGAAGCTATTGGTCTCGTGGATAGTAGTTTGCCCACAGTTGGGGTTTTTGCAAAGGCAACTGCGCAAGACAACCCAAAATCTGCCACAGAGCAGTCAGGTAAGGAAAGCCAACCACTTCTCTTGGAAGAGTGTTGAGAAGCCGTGGTCCAAATTCTCCTGAATAAGGGTTTTCTGTATAGGCTGGGGCGGGGAGGGCGGGTACTGCCAGTGAAAGCCTCTCTTCATGTGTGCTTTAAAATAAACCAAACCCAAATTCCTCACTCTTTAGTGGTCTGAGAGCTGGCAAAATCAGATACCCTGGTCAAAGCATAAACTCAGATATTGTAGGACTCCATGCTAGACTCTGGACAAGTGGCTAGCTCAACAACTCTGTTGTTTAGTTTGTCTCTAGGGAATGGGAAGACCTGCGTGATGAAGAAAACCTGAACTTCTTAGATGTTGTTTTGTTTTGTTGCTTTCATTTTTGTTTTTGTTTTTGCTTCCTGTTAATCCTGAGAACTAGGCCTGAGAACCTTAGTTTAGGACATGCTATCCTCCACAGTCCCTGAGCAGTGGAGAACTGGGCTGAGTAATTCTTGAGCTGCCTGTAATTCCATTTGTTAGATCTTAATGCCAGGTTTTCTTTAGTTGGGAGGCACCTCTTGGAATGAACTTCTCTCCCACACACATCTCTTTCATTAATTCGTAGGCCTTATTCTCTCTTCCTTCCATGACCTTAGCCGAAGTTATTTAACCTCAGTGTCCTCTTGTCGGGGCATTTCAAGAACAAGTTGCTCTTTAAGGAAAAACAAGACATTATATGGATATATAGGTCCTTCCCCTGTGTAATCCAAGTAGATTACATATACACACTCCTTAATTCTGACCTCCCTTGGGAAATGGATCCAGGAGAGGGACACAGGGACTTATAAACTCCAGGTGACTACTCTGTTCACTAGGTAGTATTACTTGGAGCCTGGTTCTCAGAAGATAAGGTGCCTCCCTCCCCATTCCACCCCCACACCCCTACACATACCCCCCACCACCGCCAAGAGGAAACACCACCACTATGGTTTTTCCATATGGAAGTGTTTTCTCCTGCTTTGGTTACTGTGTGTCTAGCAGTACTGTACGATAACATTTTCTGCTATGATAGCATTGTTCTATCTCTGCTCTGTCCAATACATTAGCCACTGGCCACATGTAGCTACTTAGCACTTGAATTGTGGCTAGTGCAATTGAGAAACTGAGTTTTACATTTTATCTAGTTTGAATTAAAATATTCTAAATTTTCACTAATTTTAATTAGAATAGCTATATGTTGGTAGTGGCTGCTATGGTGGACCATGCAGCTCTAGAATGTTTCTCAGAGAACAAGAGCAAGTCTTTCACAGTTAGAAGAAATCCAGATATCAGGAAATAACCATAGCATAAATTTGAAATGAGACAGTAAGGGAGGGAAGTTTGGGGTCAGACTGATGCAGTACCCAGCAGCTGGCAAGGACGAGCTTTCGTTGTCTTTGTCAGTGGAGAGGGGCCAAAGAAAGCTAGTGTTTACTGAGGTGGTGTAGAAAAACAAATCATCTAGAAGCAGCTTGAAGCAGGTGTTGAAAGACACTTTTCCTTCTAGAATTTCCCAAGCTCATAATAACTGACTTTGTTTTGTTTTGACTTTGTTTTGGGGGTTGGCCACAGGCACTGGTATCCGATCAGAGAGTGAGACAGAGTCTGAGGCCTCAGAAATCGCTGTTCCTCCCAGCAAACCTTTGGTCCCTCAGGCCCCTGCCGAAGGGGAGGACTACGGCAAAGGTGTCATCTTCTACCTCAGGGACAAAGTGGTGGTGGGGATCGTGCTGTGGAACATCTTCAATCGAATGCCCATAGCAAGGAAGGTAGGTTCCTGTCAGAGCTCTTAGAAGAAGATGGGAAGTGCAGGCTGGAAAATGCTCCTGTGACTTCATCAGGTGCCCTGCTATGTATTGTCCACGCAGGTCAAATTGTGCCTAAGCAGAACAAAGGTATAACCTTGGCTCAGGAATGTTTCTTTTTCACTCAGGACCTGGCTAGGTGGCTTGGGAGTTGGCACATGGTCATTTGGGGGTAATAGAAAGCTGTTCCACAACTCCCTCTCAGTGTGACGTGAGGACTAGCCCAGGCTGCCCTAGTGTGCAGCCAGACCTCAGTGCGCATGGAGCGAGTTAGTGACCCACTGTTCATCTCTCCCTCAGATCATTAAGGATGGTGAGCAACATGAAGATCTCAATGAAGTAGCTAAACTGTTCAACATTCACGAAGACTGAAACCCTCAGCAGGATAGGCAAGCACTTTGCTGTCCTTGACAGCAGCTTGGATGGCTAAAGAACCATTTTGTACTCAGCAGACTTCCTCTGTGTGTATGAATGTGAATGATTGAGTCCGTTGTGAATATTTCAACAACGTAGGCAGATTCTTAATATTCACATCACTAAATAAAACCTGATTCTTCTAAATTAAACTCTGCTCTCTTTAAAAGGGGGTGGGTGGGTGAAAGGGGGGAAAGGTCTGCATATTAAAGGGCAAGGAAATTGGAGCTACTACCAAGTGCGTGATTTTTCTCAGCCGTGTATTACCTGCTCCACACTCTAAACTTCTTTTGGTTCCCTGAACTTCTCTCTCGCCCCTCCAGACCTCTCTGTATGCACCTCCTGTGGCCTCTGCCCACAGAGCTTGACCCCTCTCCCCTCATCTGGGGAAGGTCCTTGTCTCTGTGAAGACTTTCCTAGCCCTTCCAAGCCTGTTCCTTGCTCATGTCTCCCTGCTGGTCTGCAGATTCCTGGAAGCCGGAAACATGACTTGAATATCTTGCTCTTGGTTAAATCTCTAGAGCTCAGCATAATGTCTGGCTCACAGTAGATGCTGAGTAAATCATTGTTGAATGAGTGAACTCATAAACATGGAATAGACTCTGCTTTAGCTGGAACAACGCTTATATGTATCCCCATCCCAGAACTGAATTGGTCCTGTAGGGGGCCAGAAAGAACATTTACTGTAAGCAGAGACTTGGGTTCAGAGAACTGGTGCTTCATGGCTAAAGCTGGAGTCTGACTCCTTGAGGAGTCATGATCTCTTGACTCTTCTGCTCACTGTCCCCCAAACTAGAAATCTGCCTACTCCTAACCCCTTTTATCTAAAATAGGCTGATAGGCATACCTCACTTTACAGATGATTTCCTGGGAATAGAAGTCAGTTTCATAACTCATTTTTTTTGCATTTCAAATTACTTTTAAAAATCAAATCTTAATTAAGAGGAAATTTTTACTACTTTCAAGAGTCCAAATGTGAATCTTTTTGTAAAGACAAAATTGTGACCAGTCTGGATCTTTTTTCAATACTGTGTTTATTTAAAGGGAGTTGCAGCTACAACAAAATCCTTTCTGAACACTAGAATAAGACAAATGTCCACTTTGAGAATGAGCTGCACTAGAATAGTTCTTACTCTATGCGTACAGGTTTGGTGAAATATAATCTGACATCATATCCAAATTCGTAGGTAGAATATTCATCTAGTATCCTGTGAGATAGGACTCATTATACAGTAGTAATTGCTGTTTATAAAGATGGTAGTAAGACACTCTAAGATCCTGAAGTGTTTTGCAAATTATTTCAAAAATGATCAAATTGTAATTTGTCTTGTTTTAGCCTGATGTGTAGTTTTAATTCTTTGACAGTTGTAATCCTGTATGGAATGCCATTGTAATTCAGTTAATTAAAATTAAATGATCTATTCATCTAGTCAGTGTTCATTGAGTACCTGCTGTGAGCCAGGTGGATATTGGAAGAGGAAGATGGAGAAAACACAGCCACTTCTCTTAAGGAACTCCTGGTGTCAGTGAGGAAGGCAGACACATAAATGCAAAAGTATAACATAGTGAGATGGTCCGTAGAAACACACAAAGTACTATGGACAAGCCAAGAATAGACATCAGCCAGACCATCCACCCTTAGATCAACCACTGCTGCTAGGTCACCTCCTAAAGCATCACTTGGTCCATGCTCCCCCCCACTCCAGCCCACCTTGTTGAAGAACACACAGTGACTCCCTGTCAGCAACCACATCAAATCCAAAGCCTTCTATAGCGCTCCTGATCTCAGCCCACTCTCCATCTGGCCTCTTTTCCCATGACTTCAGCACATGTACACGCACACGTAAACATCTGATTTATTGCCACCTTTAAACTTTTGTCCATGCTCTTCACATCTGGAACGCCATCCCTATTCCCTTTTACCTATCTAAATCCTGCTCATCTCCGAAGGCCCAAATGAAATCCCACCTGGTACCAGTTGGAACAAGTGCCTGTGCATGATTTCATCTCTGAGCTCCAATTGCACTTAGTGCCTTTAAACTTGATTTTTTAAGATATTGGGGAAGGGGAACAGGACTTTATTGGGGAACAGTGTATACTTCCAGGACTTTTTCCAAGTCAAGTTGTTATCCTTTCAATCTTAGTTGTGGAGGGTGCCGTTCAGCTTCAAGTTGTCCTTTCAGTCTTAGTTGTGGGGGGCGCAGCTCAGCTCCAGGTCCAGTTGCCGTTGCTACAGTGGGCTCAGCCCACCATCCCTTGTGGGAGTCGAACCGGCAACCTTGTGGTTGAGAGGACGCACTCCAACCAACTGAGCCATCTGGGAGCTCAGCGGCAGCTCAGCTCGAGGTGCCGTGTTCAATCTTAGTTGCCGGGGGCGCTGCCCACCACCCCTTGTGGGACTCGAGGAATTGAACTAGCAACCTTGTGGTTGAGAGCCCACTGGCCCACGTGGGAATCGAACCGGCAGCCTTTGGCTTTAGGAGCACGGAGCTCCAACCGCCTGAGCCACCGGGTCGGCCCTAGTTGTCCTTTAAGTCATTCTCTGCATTATTAGTATTCACTGCCTATATTTATTGTAAGCTATTCCAGAGCAGAGACTTTTTTTTTCTCAAGATTGGAAAAATGTGCCCCACTCTACCCCCAAACCCTGGTAACATGCTGAACAAGTCTTTGGTTGCTTAGGTGGATGATGCCAGATAACAGGGCTTACTGTAAAAATGACCCTCTTTCTCGCAGCTTCTGTTCTCTGTAATCCAGGTTATCAGGCCCCCCATCACTTCACCCACTGCCGTGACTTGCCACTTAACCCAGGATGCATTTCATCTGTACAGGCCCCCAAGGATCACAGGCACTGATTTCTGACTGTACAGACAAACAGTACCAGTTGAGGTTTGGCCCTCAATGGCCAGCCTGTGATTAGCTGAGCCACAGCACAGTGTGGAACAGGGCTAGTCACACCCTGCAAAGAAGAGTTGGGGCTCTGCCAAAATTTCGAGCATTTGGAGCCCACCCACTTGACTTTGACCTCACGTTTCTTGACCGTTTTATACATACTATCGGATGGCACTTCAGCACCTGTTCATGATAGTACTAGCCTTTGTCTGGCCACCTGTAAGGCACACCAGGAGATGTCTTCATACTTTAGCTGGAGAGATGGACCTGAGGGAAGGAAGTATGTTTGATTGGAAAGGGATGAGAGAGAGTAATCCTCTTTTCGGAGGATGAGGTCAACATATGTGACTTCTTTGTTGTTCTAATCAACAGGGCCTGTTTTGGAGACCAGAGACTTAAAGCATAAAGGGATGGGTGTGGGGAATCCACAGTGACCTACTGCAGGCTGCTTCCTTGAAGGAAAATCAGCAGCTTCTCTAGAGACCCATTTATACAACGGAACTCTCCCCTCCCTTCCACCACTACGCTTTCCCTTTCCTGATCCTCTCAAGTTTGGCTGCCACAATATCCCCTCTGTCCTTCCCTGACTCCACCTAAAACTGGGCACCCTTGCTGCCTTAGAGATCGTTGGCACTCAACCCCAGTGCCTTGCTCTCTGGGCAGAGGGGAAGTCCTGCTGGGTCCAGAGGTGAAGCAGGACTGCCTCTGGCCTCTTTCCCATCTTATCAGAGAATTTCTGGCAGGCAGAGACACATGTACACAAAAACCACACAGACACACAGCCCAAGCCAGTGATGACGTTCCCCTGCCTGGCTGGTTCTGCAGATGGGTGTGACTGGGTCAGAGTACAGGGAGGGTTTAAATATTTAGATACTGGACTGCCAAGCCCTGGTTGGAAAACAGGGATCATCTCAAAGTGAACATTTTGAGAAAGAAACACAGACCCTGACATCCGAAAGCTGACCTGGGATTGTCGGCTAGGCCTTGGTGTTGCTACAAACTGGCCTGGCGCTCACTGCTAGGCCTGGGTGTTGTTGAACGTAAGCAGATTCACAAGACATTAGCATTATACAAGGCCACTCTAACCATGGTGGATCGAGACAAAAACAAGACTACTCCATAATCATGTGTAAACACAGACAAAAACATGAACATTGCCCAAACCACAGAAATGACCAAACACCACCACCTCCCTTCCCTGGCTAATCTGAGTAACTGCTCCTTCCTTACCAATTACAGCACTAGCCTCACTCTAGTCTGCCCACCAAATGGATAAGGTTTATTTAATGAGACACCCAATCATCGAATTTTCCCTGCTTCCTGATAGCATCCAATCCAAAGCAAGACCCGGCTTCCTTAAATCCTCCCCAAATTACCCAGGCCAGCCCAAATCCTGTAAGTCCTTTCTAGCACCCTCTTCTTTCCCCCGCAGTGTGCATTCCCCCTTGCTTCAGTGAGCAATAAACCCAACTTGTTCAACCTTAAGAGTGTCCTGGTGGTCGCAGGCTGGTGGGCATTGACAATTTGGAAACAAAGAGCCAAAATATCTTCTGGAGGCCCGCTGCCAGGTAGAGACGCCTGTGAATTTTCCCTTGTCTTGTACCTTCCGGAAGCTCTTACCTAGTCCCAGTGGAACATCCAAGATCTGTGTCTTAGTGGGTAAAAGTCCAAGAGTCATGACTGGGACACAGGTGCCTGGCTTCCCAGGCAGGTTCCCGCCGACAGTGTCTTGGAATTTGCAGGACAACAGAGATGCTTCTGGAGAAGCACCAAACATGGGTGTTGAATTTATGAATACATACATTAGTAAATGTATTTGCTGGTCAGCTAGCAAACATTTACTGCGCAGCTACTGCATACCATGGTGCAATCGGCCCTGGAGATAAGAAGGTGAGTAATATGTAGTCACTGCTCTCAGGGCTTTATAACCTAGTGGTGAACACAGACAAGTCAACAGGAGCTATCAGTGAGACATAAATGCTGGAAGCAGATGCATGGGTCCAGATCAGAACTTCTTTGCTCCTCACATTGCTTTATGGTTCTGCTTCTATCTAGCCTAGGTTTTTCTTTCACTGACCAAATCATGGTTCTTCCTCCATTCTATGATTGTATCTTCTCTGTCATCTCTAGAAACAGAACATAAAAATGTTTACTTAAATGAATATGTGTAGTATCCTTACTTTTTTTTTTAAGATTTTATTGGGGAAGGGGAACAGGACTTTATTGGGGAACAGTGTGTACTTCCAGGACTTTTTTTCCAAGTCAAGTTGTTGTCCTTTCAATCTTAGTTGTGGAGGGTGCAGCTCAGCTCCAGGTCCAGTTGCCATTGCTAGTTGCAGGGGGTGCAGCCCACCATCCCTTGCGGGAGTCGAACTGGCAACCTTGTGATTGAGAGGACGGGCTCCAACCAACTGAGCCGTCTGGGAGGCAGCTCAGCTCAAGGTGCTATGTTCAATCTTAGTTGCAGGGGGCGCTGCCCACCATCCCTTGGAGGAGTTGAGGAATTGAACCGGCAACCTTGTGGTTGAGAGCCCACTGGCCCATGTGGGAATCGAACCCGCAGCCTTCGGAGTTAGGAGCATGGAGCTCTAACCGCCTGAGCCACTGGGCCAGCCCCTAGTATCCTTAATACAGAGGATGGAGCTGACATTCAAAGAGATTACACCTCTTTCTCTTCACTTTTCCACATTCCCTTCATTTTCCCTGCTTCTTCTCTGAATCTCTGCAGGTCCCCCCTCCCCTTGTTTTCCTTCTCCCTGTGTTTCTTCTTCAGGTTCCAGTAAGTGCTCCCTGCCCATGTGTGTTTTTCCCGAAGCAGTGGAGAATAGTGGAAAGAGCACTCTTCTGGATTTGAGTCTCAGTTCTACCAGTCACTCCTAGAGGACCTGGGCAGCCTCCTCTGTAAAATGAAGGGAACAGACAGGATCATCCCTCCACCCTCAGCTCTAATGTCCTGTGTACAGCAAAATCTCTCCAGTGCTTGCACAGGACTTTCTTCATCTTTTCATGGACTCAGTTGCCTTTCATCTCTAAGGTTGAGAGCCCTTGACAAAGGTCTCCCCACATTGCTTCTGCTATCCATTGGCTCAACTAAATCTACAGGTTTGGTTTTGTGTGTTTGTTTGTTTGTTTGTAGCTTATGATTCTTCTTTGACTTAGAAAGTTACATCTAGACAGAGGACCCCTAGAAATTGCACCTTGCCTTATTTGCTCTCCATGGAGAGTTTGACAGCCTCAAAACTGGCTCCATGAAAGGGTGGCTTCCTTTAATGCCTAAAAAAGTGGGCTTTGAGCCCAGAATTTCCCCAGGAAGGCTTTATTTTTTTTCCCCTCAGGAAGGCTTTATGATGGGACTATTCTCAGCCATGATCCTGTAACATACACACCTACCCAACTATTTAATGGTTCCAATCCTCATCCAGCACACCCTGCAGAACATGTAGGTGGACAGCCACCATAACCCAGGGCAGCTCTCGACTTGATGAGAGAAGAGCTCAGAAGCACCCCTCACCTCATGCCATAAAAGCCCCAAGACAAGCCCGTTCACCCCCTTTGCTATTAATCTGTGACTATTTCTACATTGGCCATGGCCTTGGCATAGCCCTGCCCCGAAATGCAGTGACAAGTGAGCCAGTAAGCGTGCAAACTTCAGCAGCACCTGGCTCCTACCATAGAAACAAAAGGAAACTGAATACAGGGAAAGAAAAAAAAATCAGTCCATGATTTGCTGAGTGAGAAAGGATGCCTAAAGATCACTGCCCCTCCGGAGGGAAAGGAGAGCTTTAGGAGTTTCAGCAGAGCACCCGCAGCTTGAAGCCTTCCCTGGCCCCGGCCTGAGGTCCTCAGCCACCAGGTGGGATCCTCATTCCAAGCAACCAGAGTGGGATTCTGGTCTCCAACTCCAGCTGGAGTCCTCAAACTAGTGGCACAGTGGGATGGAAGTGGTGGTGGTAGTGAAAACAGAATCCTTAGATTCAAAGTCACCCCCGCCTCAACCTGGACCGGGAGGGCACCAAGTTCTAGGAGGAAAGGCCACAGAGACTTAACGCAAAGGTTGAGGGCAACTCAAGGCTCAGAGCACTCCACACTTGTCCCCATGGTGGCACAAGCCAGTGTGCTGGCCCGTTCCTCGGAAAAGGAGGTTGCAAAAAAGAGACCTCAGCTTCAGAGTTACCTTCCCAGCCAGTTCCAAAGCCCTGCGGACAGAAGGAAGTCCCCAGAGCCCTCCTCTCAGTAGGTGCTCCCGGTGGGAAGTGGGTAATTGCAAAAGGTTATCTTAGTGGGGGAGCTTTGCCCAGAGGTGGGAACATGCAGTTTCCTTTCGGGCATTCCCTGTGTGCCCCAAAACAGCACTAAGAGGCCTGGCTGGGATAGAAGTTCGAAGGTCTCCATGGGGACTCTCGCCCGCCACTTCCTTCCCATCTGCCCTACTGAGTCTTTCCCCAGGAGCCCGGAGCCGCCCTTGCTTGCCTGACAGGACTGGAGGAAAGTGGGGGGAGGGGGAGGCGGGGGCAGGAAAGATGGGATTGAGGGGAAGTTTCATGGGGTGTGCCAGGGACGGGGCAAGATTCTCATGAGTCAGCGGATCGGGCTCAGTGTGACTTCACTGCTTCCCGAGCAGAGGCGCCCGGGGCAGGAGGCCGCTGGGAGTGCAGCAGCAGGAGTGCAAGGTCGGAGCCGCCAGCTGCCTGCGCGGGGCAGGCGTGGGACGGAATCCGGGCTGCCCAGGCAGCCTAGGGCTGGGGCGGAGAGAGGAGGCCACGCGAGAGCCAGGAAGGCTCCCAGTAGGGAGCCGACCCTCTCCTCTCTTCCTCCTCCCTCCAGGACTCCAGTTCCCGCCTAGACCCCAGACGCCGCGCGCCGCGCGTCCCTTCTGCAGGTGGCGCTGCGGAGGCGCCCTGGGCACAAGACTGAGGGTCATGGGCGGAGCTCAGCCCGCGGGGATCGGGGCTTTGGAAGGCGGGAGCCGAGAAAGGGGGTGGCCAGGGAGAGGCTGGAGGCGCCTAGATTCCCCACTGCCTCGGGGGCCCGGCGCTCCCCCCACGTGGCGGGAGATCCCGAGAGCCGACCTGCTGCGGTAGCGCCTAAGCGTGGGGCAGTTTCGGGGGCGCTTCTGATAGTCCTTTGGGCCACCTCCTGGGCCCCGCCGACCTTGGGGCGGCTCACCTTCAGCAAAGGGATTGCGGTTGCGGGGTGTCTTTCCTCTGCGTTGACGACGCTCAGAAACCGCGGGCAGTAGAATGGAAACTTTGAGTCGCGTCTCGGGCCTTGGGGGTGGGTTTCCCTGAACAGCCACTCTCTAGCCTGTCACCCTTAAGACCCAGAATGCACCTCCTGCACAAGGTTAGACTGTGATCGGAGCTGGGGCCTCGTCTGGGACCCGGGCTCAGCCTAGATGAGGAGTAGGGGCTCATCCTTGGGCTGGATGTAGGTCGATGGTTAGGGATTCCGTGTCTGTCAATCTGGTTGTCTGCAGCCATAAAGAAAAAAACAAAAAGCTAAGAGGCCCACCTGGGGCTCAAACTTGCAACCTTTGCCTCAATAGATAGAACTTTGCGTCCTTCCTCCTTGCAGGCCCTGAGCTCTAGGGGTCATGATGCTGCTGCTGACCTTCCCATGTTGGTTCATAATTATGTGGTAGCTGTTTAGTTAACATATTGAGAGTATCAGGTCACAAAAATAACCTGTGGCCAGACACCTTTAAGCCGAAAAACAAAAAGTTGTTGGGGCTCTAACCTCACCCTTTTCAGAGGCTCCAGTGGCTATTCCCATGATACAACTTCACATATTACAGAGTGTGTCTTCCTTTTCTCTGCCAAGATGTAAAAGCCATGTCCTGTACTAGTGTTCTGAGTGCCTCTCCTGTCAGTGAGTCCAGCTCTCCTGCTTTCAGAATGTCCAAAGCCATCTGAGAAAGTTATCTAAGGATTTTCCATAAAGAAGAGGAAAAGGGGAAACAACCCAAAAGATCCTAAATGTTCCCAGGTTTCAGTGTGTGCCAGGAGAAATACCGTCTGTCTCCCTCCCAGACCTCAGAGCCCGGGCCTCCTTCCTACAGGGCGGTGCCCAGCTATTCCTGGAAACCCCCTTCTTTCTATTAACACCCTCACCAAGGTGTCCCCTCCCAAAGCAAGACCTAGGAAAAAGATCATATTGTCAAAGCTTGATGTTCCCTCTGTCCCCAACCTGACTTGCTGCAATCCTCAGCCTACCCCCTTTCTTGATGCCCTCAGGCAGGCTTCTCCTCCCCAGCAGTGCCAGACCTTCGGCCCCTCCCTCCAGCCTGGCCCAGTGCCCCACTAGGTGACTGGGAGAGGATCTGATATACTAATTTGTGTTAATGTGATAATAGGGTCACGTGCTAACCACTGGCCAATTTCTAGCCAGGCCTCACAGCCTCAGTCCCAAATTGAGGCTGCAGGGATGGGAATTTCAAGCTGACTAATCTGCACAGCAGGCTGCAGGGGGGTGGGGAGGGAGTGGGAGGAACCAAAGCCCTGGACGATCCCAGGGTGCTGGTGCCTTCGAGCTGAGCTGCTGCCTCGGTTTCAGTTTCATCCTTGGCTGACACTTTCCTCCGACGACGAGTGGAATTGCTTTGGTTTCCCTCCAGCTCCCCTCCCCTCCCCAGCTGCCCCGCTTTTGGACTGCTAGCTTTCCTCAGCTAGGCCTTCACTTTGTGAGGGGAGAGATGGGAAGATAATTTGGCAGCAATGAGGAAAAAATGTACACGTAGACACCCTCAGACGCACAGACTCACATACCATCTTGCCTTGCAGACACACACACACACACACACACACACACACACACACACGGCCACAGTTACACCCTCATGCATATCTGAGACCCACAAGGACACAGACATAGGCAGGCAAGGCCCTACAGAGCCCCATCCCACACACACAGACCCACACACACTCACACACACTCTCACACACAAACTGGTGGCAGCAGCCAAGTTGGATGGCTTCCTCAAAAGAGGGCTGGAAAGTGTGTTTGCTGCCAACGAAGGGGCCTAGACATTCCGTGAAATGACTCATACTGCACCTTTATAGACATTAAATATATATTTTTTGTGGATTAAACAACAACAACAACCCTTGACCCCTGTCGTGGGGGCTGGGCGGGGAAACTGAGGAGTGGCTGCATTCCCATTGGGCCTCTGTCTAGCACATGTCTCAGGCTTGTCCTTTCCTCCCCGTGGGATGGGGCAATCCTGAAAGAGCAGAATCATCTACCTCCTGGTACAAACCTCAGCCCTCAGCTGTCCCTTGGCAGGATGTGAAGTGGTGAAGTGGGTGGAATTGGGGGCTAACAAGTGCCCCTCACAGCCTCTCCCCACTACCTCTCCTCATCCCCATCCTGAAGATCTGCAGTCAGGTCCGGTGTCCCCACTACAGTATCCCAGTCTGAGTCCTTCCTGATCTCTCCTTCCATTTAGGCGCCCCCTCCCAAATCTCCTGGGTCTGTCTTTATTCCCACCACCCTGCACAACTCCGGGGTGGGGCGCTATTCACCGCATATAATATATAGTGCCCCATGCGATGTCACTGGAGTACCCTCCACTCACCTGAGCCTCCTTTACATCTGAGGAGGGAACACCCAGCTTGATGGCTGCTTGTGTCCCTGTCCCCCAGCCCATCCAAGGGCCTACAGAAGGCCTCCATGTGTTGGCATCCCTCTGCCGCCCCACCCCCCAAATCCCAATCCCTGCCCCCAGCAGCAGCCCCTTGGGCCAAGACCATCTTAGGCCCACTCATTTGTCCTGCGGGCCATGAGGGCAGGCACCTTTGGAACATCGTTTGGCCTCTCGGCAGGGCCATGGGGCACAGTGAGGTGGCCTGCCAACACCACAGATGGGTGTTGGGCCAGCAGATGTTGGGGGTTGAGGGGTTAACTGTGGCTCCATTGAAAACTCCGTTGTGTGCTGCCTGTGATAGGTGCCCTAGCGCAGGCATCAGCCCTCCTCCCTGGTCTGAGGGACTTTTCCAAGCTGAGCCCTGGCTCCCAGACAGAGGCTAGGAACCAGTGGGATTAGAGACTCCAGGGGTTTGCCCTCACTTGCTGAACTCTGTTCCAAGCCACTTCTGACTTATTTTTGCAAATGAACCACAGGATTAGCTCCCTCCCCCTACCCCCACTCCAAAAATCTCCCACCAACCAAGAGGGCCAGCCTGGAGGGCACTGAATCTGTCCTCCCTCCAAACACTAGGCTTGCACATGGCACCTCCCACGTCCTATGTCAGGGCTGTCATTTTCCTCCAGGCAGGCCCTTGAGCTGCTGTCCAGACCTCAAAGAAGTGAAACCCAGGGGTCCTCTGAAATTTTGTAGGGGCTCTCATGGTGGGGGGGAGGGGCGGGGGGGGGCATGTCTCAGCAACGGCCTGGAGGGGAAAGGTATAATCTCCATTTAAATGAGAGCAGGGTTTGGTTGGGGCCAAGTGGCATCCCAAGAGCCCCAACCAAGGATGGTGGCTGGCCAGATGAAAGTATAGTCTGGGAAGTTGCTCCCAACTATATCCTCTCATCTGTATGTCTGTACTTTAGCTTAGGCACACCCCCACCCCACCCCCATTATCCGCCCCCCCCAATATTGGCCAGGACAACAGATGTCATCTCAGGAGGGAGCCCTTTGGTATAAGCTAGTCCAAGGAAGTCTTTTATTTTGCAGCTACTTAACAATCTTTTTCAAACAAATGCCAACCATGACCTGGGACTTAGAGCTTTCTGTCTGTTATTGGATCTAGCTAGGGCCTCGTCATATAAACCCAATAGAAGCAAACCTGGAGTTACTGAACATATTAACAGAGGCATGATTGCTGGCTAGATCAAAAGGATTATAGGGACTTCTTAGTTTTACAGGTGCGAGGGTTCTTTTTAAACTATAATTTCTCTCCTGGGTTTTGAATATGCTTCTCATTCTAAAAGTCTGATTGATAGACGACTTTCTGGCATGTGTCTGTGGTGGAAAGTAAGGGCCATGACCACAGAAGCTGTGGCACTACGGCATTTTGTCCTGGCCACAGGTTTGAATAGAATTTGTTGAGGCCAAGGGGTTAAGGGAGGGGGGAAGCAACCAGCCACCTTGTGTCCAGATAACCCGGGGTGATCTATAGAAGAGCATAGGCTGTCAGGAACTGCTCGAAAGAAAGGCTGAGAAATTTGCCAAAGTGCAAAAGCAAGCTGAGTGCAGAAGTGAGGAGATGGCCCTACACAGGCTATGGGCAGTCAGGAGGCCCCTCTGTTTCTGAAAGGACCCAGGTTGTGAGGCCTGAGAGGACCGAGTAGGGGTTGGAGAGTGAGGGTAAAACAGTGCTGGAAGGAGAGAGCCTGAGAGTGCACGCTGTATGGCACGGGCTGGGCATCCACAGGCAACTTGAGAAGGGGAATTCCTGCCAACTCAGGGAATGAGCCATTGGCAGAGACAGCATGGCTGTCGTCAGGAGTGGTGATCTCAGCCAGCTGGCCCCACCTGGCTGGGGCTCACCCTACTGGTAAGTGGAGGAGCAGGGAGCCAGGTGGGGAAGGGCTGGCACGCTAGGGAGCAGCAAGGTCATCAGGAAGGGCAGCCCGGCTGACCTGAAGCCACAGAGTCAGGAAGGTCATTCAGGTGGCCCATGGCTCCCCAAGGCGAGGTTGGCGCAAGATTTTCATCAAGGGGTGGGGTTTGCTTTGGCTGCAGCTCCCAGATCATGGGGCTCTGGTTAGTTCTGAGTGGTTGGGGAAGGTGGGAACTTAAGGGATTCCCACAAACCGTGGGCACCAGGTCCCTGGCAAACATTAGGGCCAGTCACTGTGAGGTGGTCGGCACAGTGCTGTCCTCTCTCCCTGCCCTTCCCAAGAGGAAGACCTCTGCTCTGGCTTTTCTGTGCCTTGAGGCTTCAGCTTTGGTTTAAACCACAAACATTCACAGGAGAGATCCACAATTAGTCTAGGTAGAGAAAAGCAAAATGAGGACGAAGACGCTGCTGAAGGCAGCTAACAAACAGACTTCCTAGGCAACAGGCACCAGCATAGCCATAGGATACCTTATTCAATCCTTAGCACAGCCTTGTCATTTACATTCTTACTATCGCCAATCTAAAAATAAGGAAGGTGAGGCTTAGAGCTTTTAAATGACTTTCCCAGAGACATACAGCTGGAATAGGAACCCAAATCTGTCTGTCGTTAGAGACCACTGAATTTTTAGCAAAATGTGTGTGTCCATTAGTGAGTTTCAAAGTCAAGATAAAGGGGGCTTAGGAGACGGCTGGGATCTACTACAATTTTGAGAGGAGAGTCTCATGGGCAAGAGGTTAGCAGACAACTGTTTGTTGCCAGGATCCAGAATCCCCTGGGGAAAGCATGCCCACTTACAAAAGAAAAAAAAGTGGAAATTTGCTGTTGCAGCTTATCTCAGGGATGTGGCTATAGGTAGCCAAGAGGTCTCAAGGGCCAGTGTCCCAGTGCAGCCCTTAGGTCTTTCTTTCCCTGGAAACCTATAATCTGCAGCTGCCTTCACCATCATCACCCATCTTTTCCCAGGGCTTGGGAAGTAGGCAGATGCTGGTGGCTGAGCAGGTCCTTGAACCTCAGGCCCTTTGGCCAACTCTGCCCCTCAGAGGGACCTCCTCCCCTGGGGACCCTTCAGCTTGGCTGCTTTCTGCCAAGGAGATGCCAGGGCTGAGGCCTGGTTGGCACCCTCCTCCAGACTATGTACAGCCTTAAGAAGTCACAATTCCCAGCGCCTCCTTCCTAGAACGTCTTAGCTGTGGGATCAGGGGGAGGGGGCAGAGGAGCTGGTGTGGAGGCTGAGGCAGGTCAGAGGAGAAAATAAGGAGGAGAGAGAAGGAGAGACCGAGGTTCAAGTGGGTGCCTGAAGCAGAGCGGCCTGGCTTTGGACAGAAGGGGACATGATCTTTCTTCCAGCACCCTAACTCTGGCTGCCTTTGCACCTGCTGTGCCAGCTCCTCTCTCTCCAGCCTTTACCTCATTCATATCCTCTTGGCCTTCCCAAACCAGGAGGGCTCAGGCTCGACTTCCCATGGGCTCTGCGGCAGCCCTGCCCTCGCCGTCCCCTGGGGACGAGAGAGCCTAAAGGGGAAGGACAGGCCGAGGGACCCTCCCTGGCACTGCTCTCCCTGCTTTACTGTCGCCTGCAGCGGGCCACGGATGGAGGGACGCTGCTTCCACCAAGACGCCTCCTCCCTCCCTCGCGCCCTCCCCCACCCCGCTAGCCCGCGGTCCCTCCCGTCGGTCCCTCCCTCCTGCTCTTCCCTCCCTCCCGCCCAGCCTCCTTCGCGCCCGCCCCAGCAGCCGCCTGCGGGGACGTGTGTGGCTCTGGTGCAATTTCCCCTTTCGCTCGGTTGTCTCAGCGCAGGTCTCCGCTGGCTTGTGCCCCCTCCCCGGGAGCCCCCGCCGCCCCTGCCGCCGGCCTGGCCCCCCCGCCCGAGTCCACCCCGCCCCCCGGAGTCGTTTTCTCCGGGGCGCCACCGATTCACCTGGTATTTGCATCTCGCCCTCCAACTTGCCTTTGGCGGCGCGACGTGTGGGAGAGCCCTTGCGCCTCGCCCGCCCCGACCGGCCTGCCCCCGCGCTGAGGTGAGTCACGGGCGCGGGGACGCGGGGGCAGGCGGGCAGGGAGGAGAGAAGGGAGGGAAGAAGGGAGGGGGCGGCCGCGGGGACCGACGCGGCGCCGCGCTCAACTTCCACTTCTCCTTTCGCCGGCGCCGAAGTCCCGGCGCCACTTACCCGGCCAGGCTTCCGAGGGGAGAAGGCGGGCTGGCGGGGCTGGGGACCCGTGTCTCGGCCCCCGGAGCGGGGAGGGGAGCACGGCGACCGACCTGGCCGGGCGACCGAGCCCACTCCGCCTCAGGTACGTCGATGGCGCGGGTTCTTCGAGCCTTCGGGGACCTCGAAAAGTTTGCCTGAAGGCGGGATCCGGGGCGCCGGGGCCCCAGAGTGAAGGGGTTGAGGGGCCCAGGGAAGGCGGGGAGAGCGCGGCGTGTTGAGTCCCGCCCTTGCCTCGCCCCACCGTGTGTGTGTTCGGGAACGTGGGCTCCTGATCCCGGGTTAGAAGCAGAATCAACTTTCAGAGGCGGGGTGGGGGGGGGCTAGTTTTCCCGTGCCCTGGGCGGCCCGGGTTCCTTGACGGGTGCGGTGGTGACAGCAGGCCCCCAGAAGCTGGGTGCTCGAGGGCAGGAGGTCGGACGCGACTGTAGCGGGGCTGTTAAGATTTGTCCGGTGGCCCATAGGGTTTCTGGGGCCAGGCGTCTTAGGGTAAAAGACACACACACACACACACACGAATAATTGAATCGCCAAAATAGAGACCTCTTGGCGGGGACTGGAGTTCGCGTGTGAGCCAGCCGCCGGCCTTCCCGCTCCCGCGCGTTCCCGCTGCTCTCCCGAGTTCTCCCGCCCCTCTGTTCCCTCTTCAGCGGCCGCCTAGGGAAGTCCGCATCCACCCAGCGCGGGACCCCCTGCCAACAGCGCCGTGCTTTTGGAGAGTGCTGAGGCGGTAGTGCCCTTATGAATTCCTGGTCCCTCCACCGCACCCAACTCTGCCGCCCTTTCCTCACTACTGTGTGCGGGGCCATGGCCTTTCCGACCAGAGTCACCTCCTGACCCCTTGGCACCTGGCTCAGCCAGGTTCTCCCTGGCTGCGCCCACCACCACACCCCAGCCAGGGGATTTGATAGCCATTTGATTCCTGCCCCTCATCCCTCGGACGGAGATTAAGGCCTGTCTGGTCCTGCAGCTTCTTCTGGTTAATGTTTGACAGTTCATTGTGGCTAATCATTTTAATTAGCTCTTAAAGTGGGGAGGAACAGTTAACCTTGGACTTCTCGATTTTTGCCTGGTGGGGCCTCAAATGGGAGGAGTGCTGGGGAGGTGGGGAGGTAGGAGCGGAAGTGAGGTCACCACCCCAGGGCCTGAGTCGCCACTGCTGGGCCCTGAACAGCTGGTGGGCACGCCCATCGGGGATTCACCCTGTGAGATGACCCCTGGCCCGAGTGCCAGGTGAGAGGGGGGTGAAGGGACCAGATCTAGTTCTCCCCTTTGACATTGAAAATGCCCAGGGAACACATATGCCTGGCAAGAATGCCCTGCAGTTAGTTACACAGAGTTTAACCACTTGTAAGGCGCTTTCTCACATTAAATCAGTGGACCCAGAGCAGAAACAGCCTACCAGGGAGTTATCTTGAGTTAAGTGAAGGACTGAGCTATCCTGGATGACTTCCTATGCCGGCTGGTGTAGGGAAGAGGCTTCCTTGCATATGGTTGTCACTAGCCTGGGTTCAAAGGCTGGGATGTCTTGTGGGGGGAGGGGGGCATTGAGTAGGCTCCACGTTGCCACCCTCACCCAGCCTCCACTGTGAGCCGAAGGAGTGGCTTGTTTGCAACTATGTCTGGCATTCCTCCCACTGCTGCACTGTTTGCTCCCTCGTTGCTCAGGAACTGGCGCCCACCCCTGGACAAGCTGGGGGCCTGTAACCCACCCTCCCCCTACTTAGGGCTAAGTGGTAGCACAGTGGCTTCTGTCGCCTCTATCCTATATTGGGAGTTAAAAATAAGGGTGCTGTGGTCTGTCTTTCATGGACCTGATTGGTAGGATGTGCAAAAATGCCCCTAGCCTGCAAAAATCAGGGCTTTTGTCCCCAAGAGGCCCTGCCAGACAAAGGCTGAGCAGAGGGCTTTCCCAGAGAAATCCCTGCTCCTAAGCTTGGCCTTGGTCCTCACCACCCGCCCCCAACTTTCTCATTTTTCCCTCCAATCCCTAGAGCCAGACTGTCTGCATCTAAATCCAGCTTCCTTATTTACTAGCCTTGTGATCCCAGTCAACTGCACGCCTCAGTTTCCTCATCTGTCTAATGGGACCTACTTCATAAGGTTGAGTTGAAGGTTGAATACATCAATACACATAAGTTGCTTATCAGAAACGTATGACACACAGTAAGTGTGGACTAGCGTGGTGATATTGCCTAATGCAGTGCCTAACGCTCAGATTCAACTCAGCCAGCATTTACTAAGAGCTAGTTCCAGGACCAGGCACCAGTGGCAGTGAGAAAAATATGTCAGTGAAGAGGACACTGCCCACATTCTCAGATTGTATATATGGTTGGTGTGGGCTACAGTTGGGGTGGGAGATGTGAGAGGGGCCGGGGAGAGTGGCTAGGTCATCTATGTAAACAACCATAAGTCAAAGCCAGGCTGGAATCCTTGAGCCAGTGTGGGGAGCTAGGTACCCCAGACTTGGAGGCCTCTCCTGGCCTGGGGACCCTTGGCTGGGTTCTGGTCTGGATGCTCCCCTGGACGGAGACCTGTCCTTGGGTTTGGGAGACCTGGTTCCTGCATGGGTTGCAGGTGACGAGCATTCAGTAACATCATTTGTTGGGTTCCAGGGCAGGCTGGCATTATTTAGGGTGAACCCCAAACACCCGTCTAGTCCCAGGAGTGGCAGGACCCATGCCTGTCATGTCCCCTGCATCTCCCGATGGTCCCTGCTGAGCTGGGAAGGGCTTCGGGCAGCCTCCTCTCCTCAGTCTTGGGTCTGACCCCAGCATGGGCTTGGGCATCTCTCTGGGATTTCTAAACTATAAAGAGGTTTCTGGCTTCTCTGCCAATTTATTTTCTTTGTGGTTTGCAGACTGAAAACTAGTTCTGTAGGGGAGAAAAGAAACTCACACAAGGTACCCAGAATCCCATGGGCGCTTTCCTAGGGGTCAGGGGCTTTTCTCATCAACACCAACCTGCCTGCAAATCTCGGCTGCGGAGCCTTGTGTGGCCTGTAATCGTGGCCCTGCCACTAATGTCCTGTAGCCTGGGCCCCAGCACTGATTGCCAAGGAACTGCTGGTTGAGGAGCATATGAGAGTTCTGACCTCATAAGGGTTGCTGAGTTTCGATTCAACAGACATTTATTAACACCTACTGTGTGTCCAACCTGTGCTAGGTGCTATGTGGGAGGTGCGAAGGAGGTGGAGGGAGATGACAAAGACAGCGAAACAATCAGAGGCCAGAGAAGCAGCTAGGCCAATGGTTGGTCAGGTGCTAATTGTGCTCCTTGGAGCAGGGGCCAGAGGCAGCCAGGGCTCTGAGGTCAGCAGCAGCTAGAGGAGGGAGGGAAGGCTTTGTGAGAGCTGCACTTCAAGCTAGACCTTGAAGTGGGGTGGGGCAACATGGGGGAGATTTGGGTAGGTAGAAAGGGGAGAAGACACACCTTTCTCTCCCTTCCCTGGCCATAGACTGACCTTGGAAGCCTGGATAATTGGTTTGGCAAATGCATGTCACATAAAAGACCAGGTCAGCTAGTGGGTGCAGACCCCAAGCTCTATTCCAGGAGATATAAAGTAGCTGACCCAGACTAGAGACCCGCCTGTATTGATAAGACACAAAGGACGGCCAGGTTTTCCCTGCCACCCAAGCTGAGGGGATTTCATTTTGAACCCCCCCAACACACACACACACACACACACACACACACACACACAGGCCCTGGTGAGAAGAGAGAGAAAAGAAAGATAGGGGGCACCAAAGGGACAGGAAAACTGACATGCTACTGGTTTTCATGGCAGGCACAGGCTGGTTGGGTCCCAACTTCCCCAGGCTTCTGGGAGTTCTCTGGAAGTCCAGAGGTTCGGGTGGAGGACAGCGATTTGTATTTTCTCATCCATCTGGGAACCAAAGGGTCTAGAGAGTCCTGCGTGTTGCTACCCAGACCACCTGGCAAGGGCAAAAACTAGCCATATATTTGTTCTGCTGCTTTTGTGTCTCCCGTGGCTGGGTGGAGACGGAGGACTTAGCCCTTGTTGGGTTTAATTGGATATAAACACCTACATACACATACAGCCTCCACACATCACTTTTCATCTCTCACTGCCCCCTTTGTCCTGCCCCCTCCCTAGGACACTGCAACAACGCAGGAACACACCAGAGTGCCCTGACTTCTTGGCTGGGAAATTGTGTCCTAAAGTGAGTTTCTTTGCAAAGAGACCCCAGCCTGCTTCCAGGGTAAGAAGGAGGATTGCGCAGCAAGGAAGGGTGTTTCATGCAGGAGGGTCTGCAAGAGAAAGTGCCAGAACATTTCTCAGACAGACCAGCAAGAAGCAACCTTGCTCTGGTTGAGTAAGCTTTGTCTTAGGCTCCCACTTTCTCGATGGATCGTTTTCTTGTTCCGGTTCTGGCACTTGCTGCTTTTCAGTCCACCTTCCCTTCCTGAAGCTTCCTTTCCTCTTCTAGTCTAACCCAATATGAGAAGCATATTTTCCAGAGGAGGGGAATAGCACAGGCTCTCTGCTTTCATATCCCAGACCTACCACTCACTGCCTGTGTGACTGTGGGCTCATCACTTAACCTCTCTGGGTCTCAGTGCTTACCTCATAGGGTTGGAGTGAGGATTAAAGGGAAACATGCATGTAAAGCTCTCAGCATGGTGCCTGGCACAGAGTAACCACTCAATAAATGCTAACTGTTATTATTCTTGTGGTTATTATTATTGTTGCTGTTATCATTTTCCCTCCATACATCCTTGACTTCGTCAGGCTCCAGGGATCAATTGCTTCTTTGGCAGGGCTGGAGGGCATGCCGTACCCATTTCTGAAACCAAAAAGGAGATTTTCCAGATCTTTCTGCTAACTTTCTGCTAATGCTCCCATCACACAGGATAAGGAGGGGATGTGGAAGAAGGTGTGTGTGTGTGATATAGTCTTTCCTAGTGGCAGGCAGTGCTGTGGTGAAGAGTGAAAGTCAAGTCTTTAATATTTTTATTAACATTACCATCTTTATCTCTTCACCACTTTCATCTTGAGTATCATTTGGTCCAGGAATCAGAGTAAATTAGTTCCTCTGAGGGCAGGACTCACATTCCACCCCTGGCGAATATTTAGCAATCATCAGTTTGTTGTTCTTACACTACTGAATGTCAACCTCTGGGAGCCAACTGGCCGATGCTGCTCACTTTCTCCCTCCTCTTGCAAGAATAGATAATGGCTCCAGTCTGGCCCAATGCCCAGAGCCCTGGGGTTGTGGTTGGGGTACTGCCTTTGACCAGAAGAGTTCCTAGACATTCCTATTCCAAAGGCCTCCCAGAAAGGAACTTAGAGGTTCCATCTGCTATCAAATGCACTGTTCACTTGAAGAGCCTGTGGCCACCCGCAGGGCCAGGAGGCCCAGGATAAACTGGATCACCCTTGGACCACCCCTGAGCTACTTCACTTAGTCCCTTGGTTCCCATCCCTCAGGATAGAGCTGCTAGGCCTCAGGGGATGGGAGAGTGGGCAATTAGTCTTAACCTCCCCAAATTCCTGATGACCTGATAACAAGGAGGTACTTAGACATACATTTAAGAGATAATATCTTTTTTCCCATAATGCCCTCAGAGGATAAGAGACTAGTTCAGCTCTGCTGATTCTCTGAGAATCCATGCACAGAAAACACCTGTCTCATTAGGTGACCACTTTTGGCTCCACGCTAATCTTAAACACACGCAGACACACACACGTGCAGACACACGCGCACACACAGAACTGCCCAGCCCTCTGCTGTGAAGGATTTAAACCCAATTCTAGGGCTGTAGTAATACATATGCACTTAGCCCCACAGCAGGCAGAGCTGAAGTGCCAACCAGCCTATGGCACTTCAGGTTTATAGATTGGGTGATGATGGGGCCTATGGCTTATTTAGAGGAAGATCATTTTTCTCAGCTTCACTGGGGAAGGCTTCTTGGAAGTGAGAGGGCAGATGGCTTTTCAAAAGAGGAAAGAGAAAGCATGGGCTGTGCTATAGGGGCATTCCAAGCAATGTGGACAATAACATTGGCATGAGTGAGCAAAAGATAACACAACATAATCAGCACACTCAGTAAGTCCCAAGGTTCAGAATTTGTCTCCACTGGTGGCACCAACGAATGTGTTTTCTAGGAGAACATGGTGTTTGCTTCTTTTGTCTTTACTGCTGTTACAAAATAAAATTCTCCATAGTTGAATTATATTGTAATGTGACTTAGTAAAATTACACAGTAAGTGTTTGCTGCTGTTATTTTATCCAGGATGGGGACCTTTTACTTTCTCTTTATTTAAGAGCTTTATTGAGGTAATATTGACATACAAGAAACTGCACATATTTAAAAGGTGCAATTTGATAATATTTGACATATGTATATACTTGTGAAACCATCACCCTGAAAGTTTCCTTGTACACCTTTGCAGTCCCTCATGCTCATCATGAGCAACGGTTTATCCGCTTTCTGTCACTATTGATTAGTATGCATTTTCTTTTTTTAATTATAAATATATTTGATATATAACTGTAAATTTAAGGTGTGCAACATGTTAATTTGATGCATTAATATATTGGAATATGACTGCCATTGTGATAATTAACCTTCCTATTACTTTACACAATTATCTGTTTTTAGTGGTGATAATGATCTAGTGTCTTAGCAAGTTTAATTAATGTAATACAATATTTTCCTATATACGCTATACTGTGCAGCAGAGCTCTACAGCTTATTTACTACTCATTGTAATAGTTTACATTGTCTAGAGTTTTATATAAAATGGAATCATTATAGCATGTATTCTTTCTGTATGGCTTCTTTCATTCAGCATACATATTTATTTTAAGATCCATCCATTTTATATACATCAGTATTTCATTCCATTTTATTGGACAGATATACCATACATCATTTATTTATTTATCAGTTGATGGACATTTGGTGGGTTCCCCTCCCAGTTTTTGACTATTACAAACAAAGCTGCTACCTATACACATTTTTGTACAGATCTTTCTATGGCTATATATGTCTTTTTCTCTTGGTTCCATACGTAGGGATGCATTGGCTGAATCATACAGAAATTGTAGGTTCAACTTTTGAAAAAACTGTCAAGCCGTTTTACAAAGTGGCTGCACCATTTTACATTCCTACCAACAGTATATGAGAGTTCCGGTTGCTCCACATCCTTGCCAAAACTTGGTGTGGGCAGTCTTTTTAATTTTAGCCATTCTAACAGGTGTGTGGTGGTAACTCATTGTGGTTTTAATTTGTATTTCCCTAAAGAATGATGATGTTCAACATCTTTTCATGTACTTATTTGTCACCCATATATCTTCTTTAGTGAGATGTCTGTTCAAATCTTTTGCCCATTTTGAAATTGTTTTGTATTTTCTTTTTCTTGTAGTTGAGTTTTGAGAGTTCTTTATATGTTCTGGATACAAGATCTTTATCAGAGACATGCTTTGCAAAGATTTTCTCCAAGCCTGTGGCTGGCTTTTCAGTCTCTTCACAGTGTTTTTGAAGAGCAGAAGTTTTTAATTTCGATAATGTCCAACTAACCAATTTTTATTTTTATGGATGTATCTAAGAACTCTTCACGTAGTCAAGAATATTTTGTCTACTGTTTGCTTTGAGAAGTTTTAGAGTTTTATGCTTTACATTTTGGTCTATGATCCATTTCAAGTTAATTTTCCTGTATGGTGAAAAGTATGGATCCAAATTCATTTTTTTTCTTTTTACATATGAATATCTAATTATTCCATTCCCATTTATTGAAAAAGCTATCATTAGTCTACTGCAATTGTCCTTATATATGTGGGCTTATTTCTGACCTCTATATATTCTGTTTCATTGATTGAACTATTTGTTTATCTTTATACCATTGCCAATTGTTTTGATTACTGTAGCTTCAGAATCATTCTTGAAATCAGGTAGTGGTAGCTCTCCAACTTTGTTCGTTTTCAAAGTTGTTTTCTTTTTACCCCATTCTAGGTCATTTGCAAATCCATATGAATTTTAGAATCAGATTGTTGATGTCATCTTTTTACATCTGAATTTATTAATTGCTTTAACAGATATGCTTGGCTGTGTTTTTGTGGTCTTATTTTATAACCATGGATGACACTGATGTTACTGTCATTTTAGAAGATGCTTAATCTTCTCATTGGTAGTCTAAAAAATTCCTTAACTTTACTATGGATTTGCAAAATAGGACTACTTATTTGCTTTGCATTTATAACCCGTTTTTTGTAATGCACCAAACTAATATTGATGGCCTTTTGTAAATATCTGAGTATTATATCTGTAAAGAACTGATTGGGTCTGTTCTAAATTATAATTATATATGTTGCTCCTAACATTCTTTTATTTTTTTATTGTTTTTTATTATTTTTTTAATCTTTTATGTTTTATTCCCATCCCCCCACTCCTTTTGGTAACCATCAGCTTGTTCGCTATATCGATGGGTCTGTTTCTGTTTTTTGTTTATTCACTTCTTTTGTTTTTCTTTAGATTCCATATGTAAGTGATATCATATGGTATTTGTCTTTCTCTGACTTATTTCACTTTGTGTAACACCTTCTAGGTCCATCCATGTTGTCACAAATGGCAAGATTTCATTCTTTTTTATTGCTGAATATTTGTGCGTGTGTGTGTGTGTTTGTGTGTGTGTAATACATTTTCTTTATCCATTCATCTACTGATGGATATCTAGGTTGCTTACATGTCTTGGCTATTACTAGTCATGCTGCCATGAACATAGGGGGGCATATATCTTTTTGAATGCGTGTTTTTGTTTTCTTCAGTTAAATACCCAGAAGTGGAATTGCTGGATTATATGGCAGCTCTGTTTAGTTTTTCGAGAAATCTCCATACTGTTTTCCATAGTGGCTGTACCAATTTACAATCCCACCAACAGTGTATGAGAATAATCCATTTTTGGTGAATGGGTCCATGATTATCTGCTCCATACATCATTTTACAGATGTCAATCATATCCTTTTTCAGTCTTGTCTGTCTAGACAACAAAAGGCCTCTTTAAAAAAAAATTAAAAAAAAAGCTTGTTCTCATATAGTTGTCCATCCATCCCATTCTTTTGAATCATTTTAGCTTTTAGAACTAATCCAGCATCATGAAATCTTTTCCAAGGGTCCAGTAACAAAATCAGTACTCAGTATCCCTGGGGTAGAAGCACTGATTTTGTACAAAGAGACGGTGCTTTGATGATGACCTGATTGATCATCAGCTGCCTTCTAGATGCTGCTTGGAATAAATGGCTCTAGCTGTTATGTGTTTCCCCTAACAGAGGCTTGCAGCAAAAGTGGACAAGTACTGTTTGAACCTGGAGACCTTTGCCCTCTAACTATTCTTTTTTTTTTTTAATTAATTTATTTATTAGTTTCAGGTGTACAAAACAAGGTAATACTTAGACGTTCATCATTTATATCCCTCATACTGTGAACCCCCCTCCCCCCATCCACTATCCCTCCGACCTCACACTGAACCATCACATTATATATATAAAATTATAGTTGGCATTCATTAATGTTTAGCTTCTGGTGTACAATGCCATGATCAGGTATCCACAGTATCCCTGAGGTGGTCTCCCAAATAGGACGCATGTCCATCGGATACCCAACAAAATCTTTACAACATTATAGAATACCTTCCCCAAATTAATTTTCAAAAAAAAAACCCTGAGGCCATCTTGTGGTTACCAGCTGCTTCCAAATCCCTTCACCTTTCCCCTTATCCCCAACCCCCTCCCACACACCCATCTAACCACTCTCGGTTTTTTCTCTGCGTCCCCAAAACTGTCTCTGATTAGTTCATTCACATAGTCTTTTTTTTAGATTCCATATATAAGTGAGATCATATGGTACTTGTCTTTCTCTTTCTGACTTATTTCACTTAACATAATGTTCTCTAGATCCATCCATGTTGCTGCAAATGATAAGATTTCTTTCTTCTTTACGGCTGCGTAATACTCCATTGTATAAATGTACCACAGCTTCTTAATCCAGTCATCTACCGATGGGCATTTCGGTTGTTTCCATATCTTGGCTATTGTGTAAAGTGCTGCAATAAACATAGGAGTGCATACAGATTTTTGAATTGGAGTTTTGGATTTCTCCGGGTAGATGCCTAGGAGTGGAATTACTGGATCATAGGGTAGTTCCATTTTCAGATTCCTGAGATACCTCCATACTGTTTTCCATAGTGGCTGCACTAATCTGCAGTCCCACCAACAGTGCACTAGCGTTCCCTTTTCTCCACATCCGCGCCAGCATTTGTTGTTTGTTGATTTATTGATAATAGCCATTTTGACTGGAGTGAGGTGGTATCTCATTGTGGTTTTTATTTGCATTTCTCTGATGTGCCCTCTAACTATTCTTAACCCCACCCCTAGACTGTACCTATCAGGACCTGGGGTCTCTTTTCTAGAGATCTTACTCAGGCTGAGAATTTACATGGACTTAATTCATGAATGCCCATGTCTGCATTAGAGTCGGGAGAAGATGAGATAGGCCTTAATCCCATGGATTTTACTGCTTGTTGAGGAAACACATACACATGAAATAATTAAAGAGCAATTCAAGACTTGTGGGATTAAGAGATCTTGTGGAAATTAAGGGCTATGGGAGTTTAGAGAAGGGGGCTCCATGGATGTGAACTCTAGTTATCAGGGTATAACTAGCTCGCTCCATGGGTTTGGGGAACTTGGTTGGGACATTGCTGGATGGGTACTATTTGATAAACCAAAACAGAGCAGCAAGGGCATGGTAAGCCTGAGAAACTCTGTCAATGAGCCTGGAATGTTTCCTCAGGGGACTATGAGGAGACCACTGGGCTTGAAGCCCAGGCTTGAGTTGGGAAATCATGGGAAACAAGGCTGAGTAGGTAGGGTGGGGTCAGACTGTAAAGGACCTTTGGAAACCAAGCAGAGGAGTTTGGACTGTAGAGCTCTGCCGAGTATGGCTGGTGTGGCCATAGCCATAGATCTAAACGTGTGCCCTGGAGTAGGAGTTGTTGGTACCAGCTCAAAGGCTGAGGGAGGAGGGAGGCAGAGGCAGGGCCACGACTGGAACTTAATCTCCACCCAGTCAAGTGGGCTTTCTGCTGCACCATGCCTAGTAGTTGGCTTTTTCAAAGGCTTTCACATCTACTCTGTATAACTTCTTAACAGAGACCACAGGCTTTGGGAATAGATGGTGAAGGCCTTGTCTCTCCGTGGCTAATGGTATGATGGGAGGCAGAGCCACCAAGAAACACCCCTGGCTCACCTACCCTATTGCTCTGGAGCCACTCCTTAGGTTAAAGCAAGGTAGCTCCAGATGGTGCTTTAAAGTGAAAATGTGTTCAAGAGAGAGGTGACATATTAACTCATTAACACATGAACATTAAATGGCTTATATGTCTGAATGGTGGGAAAATCATTCCTGGGGAGATGGGATGGCGGCCTGTGTAGCCCTGGCTGCTACTAAGGTCAATAAGCTTGAGAGAAGCTCTGGGTAGCATGAGAGGGGGGAGGGAGGCCCTAGGCTGCAAGAGCCACGTGACATGGCATGCCTGTTACATAGCCCATTAATGGCAAAATTGCCTGAGCAGAGGTTTCCCAAACTTTCCCACTCAAGTGCCCCAAATTATTGAATTGTTTGCTATACACCTACAAGTACACAGTCTCATAAAAATTTCTTTGAAGTATGGCATTTTATCTTAAGTGTGAATGTTGCAATCTACTGTCTAAATATATTTAATTGATTTATCAGTGAATGAAATGGAAATCCCTGGAAGATGAGCAAGGTTGGATTGTGGCTTTGATTCCTGCTGTGGAGCTTGGTCAGCTTTGGCAAGCAGGCCCTGTCCCTGTGGGACCTGCCCACCAACTGATCAGAAGTTGGACTTTCAGCATCTTACTCCAAATGCTGGAAGGGAAATATATTGCCTGCAACATGTTCATTTGCTTACTGTCCCCATCCTGTCCCCTTCCTTGGTTTAAATCTAAACCCTATGTTCTGGGGGAAAGTTGTTGGAATTTGGGTGGGTGAGCAGATCCCAGGGTGGGATGGAGACAGCGTGGGACCCATGAGGTTCTGAAGTTTGGGCATGGATTGCTTGAGGCCATGCCCATGGATTCTCTGGCCTTTCCTCCTCCACCACGCTCAGCCTGCAGCTCCTCATTCCTCCCCACCTTTAGCTTGGAGTCGTTACGGTACTCTGCTGTTAAAAAAAAAAAAAAAAAACCAAAAACCAAAAACACACACAAAACTCTGCCTGTCCTCTCAGAGCCTTTTCAGTGTTGTCCCCACTCATCTCTTAGTGGCTGAGAACAAAATTGCTGAGGGGCACTCTAAGCCAAATTGTCCCCTCAGCAGCCCAAGTACCTCATTCTTGCCCCTGCAGCCTAAAGACAGACATGACAGTATAGAAGAAACAAAGCATGCTCTCCCCCAGCTTAGGCAAGGTGGATAAAGCACTATGAATATTCAGGTTTCAGTAGAGCCTTCATCCACACCCCCTTCCTGTGGGGGTGGGGAGTGGGGGTTCTCCGGACTGCCTGTAGTGACGAAACCACAGCAGGTAGGGCCCTGGGCAGGCTGGTGGGGCGGGGCAGCCAGCTGGGTGAGGCCCAGATTCCCCAGGCTGATAGGGCAGCCTGTAAACACCCAGCAAGGGGAGGGGGCAGAGGGCAGGCGACCAGATGGCAGGAGAAGGGGCGAACCGGAGGCCAGGCCTAGCTGCAGGAAGTGGGACTTGATGTGGAAACATCCTGTCCAGCAGGAGTTAGACCAGCGTCTATCAGTGATCACTCCCTTCACCGTGGAGGCAAGCTCAGCACAAGGTGGGGCTGCCTGCTAGGCCAAGAACCTGATTCCTGCCGTTTGCAAAGGGCATGATCAATTGGTTTCTACTATAGGTTATTCTCCCACCTAGCACTGCTGGCAAGGAAACCAGGACCAAGCTACCCTCTCCCCTCACCATGGAGAAAGGCCCAGTAGAATTGTATGAGAGAATTTATCTCTCATGGCAAAGTCCTGGTCATCACTAGCAGTGAGGAGCATTGATTGGAACATCTAATTGTGTCCAAGGCCTCTTGCAGCACTCCGAGAAGAACCATATAGCTGACAGGCCATTCTATTCCATCTTGCAGTGCTTTATAATTAGAACCTCGGAGCTGGCGGAACCTTTGCAAGGGGTAACCAAACTCATCTGCTTCACTTTACAAATGGGGACGTTGGCATTCAGATAGGGACATGGCCACACTCATGGCAGAACTAAATTAAAGCCCCTGTTCTAAAGCATTTTCCATTGCCTATCCTGTTGCTTTAGGTCCAGCTGCCAGCCCTCACACATAGGACTGGCCCTGCCTTGCTCACTCACTGAACCTTGGCAGTTAAATCCTTGCTGAGGGTTATGGGGAGGCTGATAGAGAGAAAGAGCCCCAGAGTCATATATCAGAAAACCTGGAGTCTGGCCTGAGCTGTTCCATCAACTTGTGTGTAGCCTTTGGTAAGCTGCTACCCCTCTCTGGGCCTCATTTTTGTTTGTTTGTTTTTTAAAGTAATAGCTTTATTAGATATAGTTCAATACCATATAATTCACCCAATTAAAGTGTATGAGTCACTGGCTTTTAGTATGCTGGGAGTTGTACATCCATCACTGTTATCCATCTTAGAATATTTTCATCACCCTATATAGAAACTATACCCATTAACAGTCACTCCCAATTTCCCCCCAACCTCTGGAGCTCAGTTTTGAAGAGAGATTTGTTACAATATTGTTTCGGGCGGGGGGAGGGGGGGGTGGGGAATCCAGCAATGTTGTTCAGGCAGATTGGCTAACCCAGTTTACCGAGAACTTAGATACGAAGTTCTACTACAGAGAAGAGTAGGGTGGGCCCAGTGGTAAACCCCTGGCCATGGGCCTGACACCTGTGAGGTGCTCAGGGCTGACTTTCCATAAATATTTGAATAAACATGTGAACCAACACCCCAAGATAAGAACTCACATTTACATTACGTGTAAGCCAAGAGCCAGTGTATATTTTTGGGGCAGGGACCGTGCCGTGGCCACCTCAGATTTGGAGCCAGGAACTCTCTGGAAACTGTAGGCCGCTGAGGTACAGGAATAGCATCAGCCTCCTTCATAACAGAGCTGGAAGCCTCCTGCTCCACAATACCCTTTCTCCACAGCTGGCGACAGGGGATCAATTTGTCACCATTTTGGTACAGACTTGGCCCAGGAAATGAGGATTCACAAATCACATGTAGCTTTAGTTGACATTGAGGCCTCAAGGGGGATGGGACACAGGCTTGGGAAGCTTTTGTTGAAAGGGCATCATAGAGGCTCTGAACTTTCAAAGTTGGGTGAGCAAGGCCTGAGCTAGGGATCTGAGCGCATGCTGACCAGCACGGGGGGGAAAGCACGGACTTGGCAGGACCAAGGTTACACAGTCTTGGGTTTGAGTTCTGCCTCCAACCTTGACAGGCAGTGGTACCTTGGTCATGTTACGTAATCTTTTCTGAGCCTCACTTCTGCCATTTTTAATTTTTATTTATTTTTATTTTTTCTCCTTAGAAATTGTTACGTTTTGTGTATGGATATATACTTATGGGAAATATGGTTTTTTATTTTTTATTACATTTATTAGGGTGACATTGTTTAATAAAATTATACAGGTTTCAAGTCACCACCCAAAGTCAAATCTCCTTCCATCATCATATATTTGACCACATTCACCCTTTTCTACCATCCCCTCCATCCCCTTACCCTCTGGTAACCACTTAACTGTTGTCTGTGTCTATGAGATTTTGTTTCTCATTTGTTTGTCTTGTTTCAACGTTGCTTTCAGTTTTATATCTCACATATGAGTGAAATCATATGGTTTTTGACTTTCTCGGTCTGACTTATTTCACTTAGTATGATATTCTCAAGATCCATCCATGTTGTCACAAATGCCAGAATTTCATGTTTTCTTACGGCTGAGTAGTATTCCACTGTGTATATGTACCACACCTTCTTTATCCAATCACCTATAGAAAAACACTGCAGTTGTTTCCATGTCTTGGCCAACATGAATAATGTTGCAATGAATATAGGAGTACATGTATCTTTATGGGTAAATGTTTTCACATGTTTCAAGTAGGTACCCAGAGGAGGAATTCCTGGGTCATACGGTATTTCTATTCCTAATTTTTTGAGGAAGCTCCGTACTGTTTTCCATAGTGGCTGCACCAATTTATATTCTGACCAACAGTGTATGAGGTTTCCTTTTTCTCCACAGCCTCTCCAACACTTGTTACATTTGTCTTGTTGATGAAAGCCATTCTGACTGGGGTGACGGGATATCTCATTGTGGTTTTCATTTGCATTTCCCTAATAGCTAGTGAAGTTGAGCATCTTTTCATGTATCTGTTGGCCGTTTGTATGTCTTCTTGGGAGAAGTGTCTGTTCATGTCCTCTGCTCACTTTTTAATTGGATTGTTTGTTTTTTTTTTTTTTGTTGAGTTGTAGTTCTTTATATATTTTGGATATCAGCCCCTTATTGGAGGTGTTGTTTGCAAATATCTTCTCCCATTCTGTTGGTTGCCTCTTTGTTTTGTTGATGGTTTGTTCTACTTCTGCTGTTTTTTAAATGGAACTATTAACACAGGAGGATTATTACCGAAAGAAATTTCACTGGAAACAAAGTTCAAAGCAAAATAGTTGGAAGTGAACCTGAGCTCAAACCCCAGCTGACTAGCTACTTTGTAGGGCTGTTGTAAGAAGTAAAGGACAGAGCCCACGTAGTAAACAGCCTGGCACAAAACCAGCCCCACAGCTTGTACGCAGTAAATGTAGCTCCCTGCTTCCTTCCCTGTGCTCCACCTTGTTACCCTGTAGCTTTTACTGTTTGGCCCCCTTCTCCAAAAGCAGAGGGAACAACTTGAAATGCTATCAGAGGATGCAAAAGAAAATCTTGCCTACATTTAAACAAGTAACCACTCCCCTCTGTCCCTCCCCCAACAGGCCCATGGCCGAGGTCACAGTGGCCACACCCGCCATCCTGGGTCCAGCACTAGCTCAGATCAGTGCCAACACCACAAGCACTTGCCCTGAGCTGGCACTGATCTCAAGTGCTTCCACCCCCTCCGCCCAGTCTAGATGTGCTTTCCAAACACGTGCCACCAGCTTTGAGTTGGGCTTGTAACCAAACCTTGGCCCTGGGTTTGCACTGCAGATGTTGGGAGGGGCTGGCAGGAACCCAGGTGCACATCCAGATGTTGTCTCTGAGGCTTCCTTGGCATCCTGTATACCAGCTGTGAAGCAATATTTACTACAAGTTGCAGGGGTAAAGAAACAGGTTTGTGTGGAGCATGCACTCCCAGGCCATAAGGCGCTATTACTGGGTCGCTGGGTCCTATTTGCCCCGGGGGGCTGTGGAGGGAGTGGGAAGAGGGACAGCGAGATTCTGCTCTTTTGACAAGAGGCCTGGCTGGGCAGGGCTCTTGGCCAAAGGCACAAAAGGATGGATGATCTCTCAGAGCCAAGAGAGGTCTGAAGATCATCTTCCCATCCATTTTTTGTTGACATGCCCAGAACCATAATTTCTTCTCTCACTACTACTTGAACCTCGTGGAAAAATATTACCTCAGGCAGACCAAGCTGATCGTGTCTATCCACTACTAGGTCCCTATCCCAGGCATCAATGCTTCTAGAACCATCATCATGGACTTTTGCCTTCAAGAGTACTGGCAACTGGGCAGAGGTCCAGGGCCTTAAGCTGCTACTGCTCCTCTGACCCATAGCCTTGGGAAGGCTTGGCAGAGCTGGTCACCTGCCCACAGGATTCCTCACGGGCACAGAGCCCCACTGCTAGGAGCCCCACCTTGCAAGGGCATCTGGGAGGCATTTACAAGTGGAAGTCACCACACCAAATCAGCCTTGGCTATGGAATGTGATAGCTTCCTATTCTATCACCCAGAAAAATACCAGTACCCTTGACCCACATATGATTCTTTGCTCTCCATTGTTGCCTCAGTCCATTGGTGCTACGGACAATATCATTGAAAATTGTGAAGTAACATTGATTTTAGTGTCACCTGCCCCTTCAAATTAACCCCCATTACTGGCCGCTTTTCCCAGGCTCTTGCTTCAACCCACCGCTCCATCTGAAGCCACCAGGGCTGGTCCTCAGCCCAGGTGGACATTGACCTCAGTATTTATAGTTCAGTCTCTTAGCCAATTCTCTAAGGCCAGGCTCACTCTGTCCCCAAGGTAAAGTGCTAGATAAGGTGATGAACTGACCTCTTCTCGTCTGCTAACAGGAGAGGGTTTGTGGAGACAGCCCCCACTCCCTCCCAGGTCCCTGCTCCACCAGCCCAAGCAAGGTGGCAGAGGAGCTGCTGGGGTGTCCCTTGTATAGACAGCTATTTCCTCAGCCTTCCTGTGAGGGATCCTCCCCACTCACCCAAAGGGCCCCTCCCTTCTCTGTACTCTCTGACCTGTGTGAGGCGGGGGCGGGGCGGGGAGGGCCAGCAGGCCCTGAAGGGGAAACTGCTGAAACCCCTGGGACAGGAAGTGGCAGAGAGGGGCTGTTTCCTCTGGCAGAGTAGGGGTGCGGTGAAAGCTGGCCCTACCTCCTGCCTTTTGGCTGTGGGCCCCGGGAGGCTGGTGAGAGCTGAGAGCACTTCTTTCCCTGCCTCCACCCCCATACAGAAAATGGAGGCTTCTGGCCCACCAGATCAGATGGGAAGCTCTCTCGGAAAAGGCCGTCTTCATTTTGCAGGGAGAAAAATTCTGAAAGAAGGGCAGACAGGTCAGCAGAAGGGAAGGGTGGGGTGGGCCGGGTGAGTATGGAGTCAGGGAGGCCCACACTGGCAGCGGAAAACCACAGCGGGGCAGGAGAATCTTCTGTAAGCTCGTGTTCTGAGAGAAAATCATCAGGATTGTGCCTGCTCAAAACAGTGTGAGTTGGAGATGCAACAGATTGCTGACTTTCTCAATCATAGGGCTAGAAAGGACCTTAGACCATCCAGCCCAACCTCCTCCTTGTGCAGCTGAGGAAACTGAGGCTCACAAAACAGAAGTGACTTGCTCAAGGTCATACCATGGGCAAAGACAGGGCCAGGACTTTCTTTGTGATGAAAAGCTGCCAAGTTTGTATTTGGTGTTCCACACCTCCCTCCAGACACCTTTGAGTCTCTGTGATATTCTTCTCAGAAATGAACTTGATGAATGTATTCACACTGAAGGGGAGTAAAACCTTTAGTCCAGGAGTCAGTAAACTTTTCATGCAAAGGACCAGATAGTAAATATTTTAGGCTTTGTGGCCCATACGAACTCTGTCACAACAACCTAACATAATACAAAAGCAGCCACAGGCAGTACGTAAATAAATGAGAGTAGCTGTGTTCCAATAAAACTTTGTGGCCACTGAAATTTGAACTTTGTATAGTTCTCATGTGGAACAAACATTCTTCTTTTGATTTTGTCCCCCAATCTTTAACAATGTAAAAACTATTACTAGCTCATAGGCCATACAAAAACAGATGGCAGGCTGGATTTGACTTCTGGGTCATAGTTTATGATCCCTGCTTTAGTCTAAGAAGTCAAGCTAAAGTGTTAGGAGGAGGAGGAGGAGAGAATATACCAGGTGCGGGGAAAGCAGGTAAGGCATTTGCTTCAGATCTTGATGCTGTGTGGGAACTGGAGTTGCAGAAATTGGGGTGGGGAAGTTGCTGCAAAAGTTCAGTGTGTTCTGCACATGCGTGGCCTCATTGTTATTTGCCAGCCCTGGGTCTTTGGCTGCTGTTGATGCTCACCAGAGGAAAAGGGTTGGCTTTGTTGACGATGCTGAGAGACAATGAAGAGAGGAGGAAGAAAGATCCCCTGGGAGTCATAGCAACTAGCTGTGTGACCTCGAGCCAGTCACTTCTCCCTCGGGAAGTCAGTGACTGCCGCTGGATGATAAGAGGGATGGATGTGATGGTCTTTCAGGTCCCTTCTAACTTTGCTATTCTGGGACTGAATCAAGGAGAGGCTTTCAGCAGTGTGGGTGAGAGGAAAGGAGACCCCTGGGAGCTCATGGTGACATCAGAGCTTTGGCTGCCCGCCCTGTGAGTCCACATCCCCCCTACACCCCACAACAGGCCGTCTTTCCACCTCATCTTTCCTTGCGCCTTCCCCTCCACGCAGGGAACACTGGATTTCCCTTTGCTTTTGCTGACCTGGGAAGTGGCCAGGGGAGAGGGTGCATTTGGAAGGTCACCCAGAAGCAAGCAAACAGCCAACCGTGTGCCCCCCCCCACCTGGGGTGTCCTAGATCTGAGCAAGAAGGCTTTGCCTTAGTTCCTTTTTTTTTTTTTTTTGCCTTAGTTTCTAGGACACGTGCTGGCAGGGGCTTTGACAAAAAACATTGTCCCTTCAGTAAAAATTATCTGACTTAATATACTGTCAGTGCCGAGTCACAGATTACCCCAGCTTCTAAAAAAACCCACTAATGGATTTAATCAGTCTCTGGTCAGTGTTTGTTTTTGTTTTTTTAAAGATTTTATTGGGGAAGGGGAACAGGACTTTATTGGGGAACAGTGTGTATTTCCAGGACTTTATTGGGGAACAATGTGTCTTTCCCAGGACCCATCAGCTCCAAGTCAAGTTGTTGTCCTTTCAGTCTTAGTTGTGGAGGGCGCAGCTCAGCTCCAAGTCCAGTTGCCGTTGTTCAATCTTGGTTGCAAGAGGCGCAGCCCATCATCCCTTGCGGGAGTCGAACCCGCAACCATGTGGTTGAGAGCGCACGCTCCAACCAACTGAGCCATCCGGCGCCCAGGAGCTCAGTGGCAGCTCGTTGTCTTCATTCTAGTTGCGGAGGGCGTAGCTCACTGGCCCATGTGGGAATCGAACCGGCAACCCTGTTGCTCAGAGCTCATGCTTTAACCAACTGAGCCACCCATCCACTTGGTCAGTGTTTTTGTTCCCTCCCTCTTTCAACTCCCCACACTCCCATGGAAGCAAGCAATCCTTCCTGGGGGCGTGGTGGGGTGGGGTGTGTGCCATTTGAAGCCACTTTTCATTCAGCACATGCGAATGTCTGCCACAGTATTTGTCCAGATTGCCAGCCTCACCAGGCCAGGCCTGGTCCTTTGGCCACTGAAAGCCTGTCAAGGTATCTGTGTGTGTTTGTGTTTAGAAAATTATTCCTTGGGTCCTCTTTTTTTTTCCTCCATTAATCCTGGGGTTTTTTGAGATAATCCTACCTTCAAAATGCCCAAGCTGAACTCATCTTCTTGCCATATTACCTGCCCTAATCACTTCATATCTCTTAACATTCTTAACAGCCAGAGCAGGCTATATACCTTGGGGTTGCTACAACAACTGTATTACTCCATACTCTGTCATTTGTCTCCTTCGGGGTGGCTCTGGGATTCAATTCACTTCCTGGGCTCCAGCTGCCCCACCTGGTCTCCTTTCATCTCTTCCACACATACATCAGACTAAACCAATCTTCCTAAATAACTGCTTGCTTTGTGCCCCTCTCTCAATCGGGAATCCGCAATAACTCCCAGTTGCTTTCCATATCTTCACATTCCGCTGCCTGGTATATGTCAGGCACATGCACTTTTCCAGCTGATCTCCCTGACTCCCCAGCTAGTCCCCTCTCCCCACAGTCAAGCTGGTTTCTTCTCTCTGCCGTAAGTTTTATGGCTGTTGGTTATGTCCCCCCTCCGTTTTTCATTTCATTGCACCGTCTTCATTTCCCTTTCTTCCTGTCCATCCAGGTAAAGAGATGCTGACTGCTTAATGAGTGATCATGGCCCAAAAGACACAAATCAGACCGGGAAATGGAAAAACATGTTTGGGACCTAACAGACAGTTCTCACCTACATTAACTCACTGGCCTGTCACAACCACTCTTTGAGCAAGGGTGGGTATCCCCATTTCACAGAGGAGGAAGGGGACTGTCCTGAACCATAAGGCAAAGCTGGATCTTAGGGTTGGAAGGCCTATGCCCTGATGGTCTGCTGGGACTTCTGGGGTCCCCCCTAGGATCTAGCTGGCAGCCCACCATACTGGAGTTCAGTAGCTGCCCCATATTTGTTTTTGCCCCCCTTCCCTACAGTGTGTTCTCCCACTCATTAGCTTGTCCTTCACTTTCCAGAAGATCTTACTCAGTGCACCTCTGCCTCCTTCCTGTTCCTGGAACAATAGAGACAAGGACGTGGTGGCCATAGGCACCTCCAGGGAATGTTCTTTTGGCTTTTTCAGGCAAGGCCCCTGGGAGTCAGGGAAGCTGGGGAAATAGATTCCCTTTTTCGGTCACCTTCCTCCACCCCTCCTCCCCGATTGGGCTTCTGTAGTGCTCTTCTTGACACATAACCACAACCTAAAGGGCTAGGGCGGGGTGAAGGTGGTGAGGACAGAGGACTAGGAGCACTCCTCCAACCACAGCAGCCTGCCCCTCCCTGCGGGGGCCCCCAACCTAGGCAAGGAGCCAGCCCCTTCCAAGCCAACAACTGGAAGCCTCCAGCCCCATCCTATATTCTGGAGCCAATGGGGGGTGCTTCAGGGGGGGCTTCATGGGGTCTCCAGCCTCCCTTGCTCTCTGGGAGGTCACCTGAAACCCACCACTTGGATGAGTGCTTTTTAATTTTCAAAGACTTCCTGATGAGCATCTGCTAAGCCTAGATTACCCTCAGCCCTCACCGGCTTTAAGAATGACAGAAACCACAGACCAGAAAGATGGCTGGCTTTTCCAGGGTCACACATCTTCTTGGGATTCAGCCAGGAGAGGACTTACCTCCTCTTCCCCCAAACTGGACAGGGTATACCACACACCGTGGGTGGGCTGCTGGTTCTCCTGGAGAAAGAGGAGGGGACATCTCTCTACTTGTGGTCTGCTATCTTCTGCAGCCCTAATTGCTCTTCCACTGGGACCCTTCAGGGCCTGGGAATGTAGGGACAAGACTGGAGCTGAGAAAGGGCAGGGGCAGCTGGAGAAGAGCTCTGGGCCCACCTCACCACCAGAGATGTGACAAGCCCTATGCAGGAATCAGGCAATGACTGAGGGAAACTGGGTTTCTTGTAAATAAGTACAGAGAAACGCCAAACAACACAGCTTGCAAAATCTTTATTTTCCCCCACCCTCTTCCTGATTTCATGTCAAATGGAGGAGGTGGTGGAAAGAAAGGAATAGAGGAGACGAAATAGCTGTGGCTGAGGCCCCTTCGCTGGGCATTTGCTCAAGGAGGAGAGCTCAGCTCGTGATGTGAATCAAGGTTGTGTGGGCAACCCACGGATGGGTTAGCTCTGCTCCGTCCATGGCTAGAGATTGGATCCCTGACTCTGGCCCTCTGTCTCTTAAAAATACATGCCACTGGTCACTTGGTACAGCATGCAAATGTGCTGCTGGATGACTATTAGCTTGAGGAGGGGCTGTTTTTCAGTGGAGGGTATAGCTATTCCTGGGGTAGTTTCCATTTTGTTTGTGGTTGTGGGGGAGGAGTGTTGAGGGAGTGGGAAATGGCATGAAGGAAATTGTCACTTCCTTTCCAGAGAATTCCAGAAAGGTTTCATGGGGGACTGGGTATTTTAGGAGTGAGCTGGCTCAGAGGGGACAAAGAACTGGAGGAGGAGAACTCAGCTTTGTAGCCCAGCTGACCACCTGGCCCCCATGTTTCCTGGCATGTGTGAAAATGCCATGGGTGTTACTACCATTGCAGTGAGAGCCATTGGCTCAACTGAACTGGTGTAGATTTCAACTCACTCTCGGAGATTGTGGACGTGGCTTTCATAGAGGACATGCTTCCTACGGAGGAGGCTCAGGTAGGTGGGCGCTGGACACTGCTCGACGTGTTCCAGTGACAACCCCAGAAAGGGTCTTTACGTCAGAAGGGGGCCCAGCTGTGGTGACACAGGAGCAGCCCAAACCACTTGTGTTTTGCTAGTTTTGTGTTGAAATGAAGTCAGAACCACAGAGAGCCGGAGCTGTGCGTTTGCAGGCGGGGGCATGTAGGCTCCCTGGCTTGCTTGCTCCCTCCGGTGGCACACACACACACTTGCACACAACACCCAGGGGCCATGTGCTCTCACACAAGTTGTGCTTTCAGCCCAAGTAGCACAGGCCCTGGAAGCCAGGGATCCTACAGTAGCCTCGAAGGGAGTCAAGGGGGAGGAGCTCTTGCCACCCTATGAGCAGACTTTGACTAGAGCTGCACAGTGATGAGGTGGGGTGGGGTGAAATTCACCACCTGTTATTAAGGGTTTCCAGGCACTTCAATTCTTTGAGCCAAGTGTCTGAGTGTACTCCTTAGCCCCCTACTTGCTGGCAAGACTGTGTCCAGGGTTCTGGGTCATTGAATCTGTGCCCCGATGTGTCTATAAGGACACTGGGGAGGGGAGCCCCTGGTGTGGGCCTCTCTGGCCTACAGCAGGGTGGGCCTTCTGTGGTGATGGCTTCTTTGGTTTCAGGTTCCTGGGAGAGGGAGGTTATTTTGAGGGACTTGGGGAGGTGGTTCACTCCTGCCGGGGAGAGTGAGTGAACATGCAAATGAGCCTCTCCCCACCTCTCACTTTCAAATCCTCAAACATCTGAAGGGGGAGGGATGAAATTTTCTGGACTGGAAGGTTCCTTGGGGGAGGGGAAGGGAGAGTTTTCTTAGCCTTGGCCAAGAGAGTAGGACAAGTGGGACAGCTGCTTCCTCCCCCTACACCCTTTCACCTTAGCTTCAAGCTTCAGCTCTGGCAGAACAAGACACCAGGATCAGCACCAGTGGGTGCCGGGTGCAGCCTCCCAGTACTCACAGTCCTGGGCCAGTGGGACATGCACCAACCAAATCTTTAATTTAGAGACTTAGACATGTGTACACTTAAAAAATGCAATTGGATTAGTCTCTTTTATTTCAAACCTCCTCGTGTTGATGGCCAAGGGTTCCATGTGATATCGTGCAGTATTGCCTCCCCACTGCTACCACCTCCCTAGCAGAGTGGACCTTAGGGGGCTCACCTCAGGGACTCATGGGCCACATACATATTCTTCTGCAGACATTCCCTCCCTGGGCAGCATAGAACTTTGAATTTTCAGGGTGGGGGAGCGGTGGTGGCAGCCCACCTCCATCTTCACTGCAGCCTCTTCTACCTGGCATGAGCTGGGGGTGTGGGGAGGAACCGACAACTGAGCTTGCTGTCCTGATGGCCTGAGCATGGCAGCCCTTTGACACACAGAGGCTCTCATGCACAGGTCCCCACACTTGGGACACACGGGCACACCCTGCACATATGTATATCTATGGTGTGTTTGCACACCCACACTGTACTCCTGTTGTAAATTACAATGCAAAAATATACAGATGCAACACAGAGTGCACTCATTCCTCTCACTCTCATATAAGCCAGCCCACACCTAGTATACACATGGATATATTTATTGCCCAGAAAACACGCCTCAGGTACTGACTGACCAGTGTCATTCATTCATTCGCTATGTGTTCGTTCGTTCTGCACACATGAATTGAGCATCTGCTACATGCCAGGCACAGGATACCATTGTCGAATGGGAAAGGTAAGGAAGGTACACAGAAGTTCCACAGGGTGGGTTCACAGGCAGTGAACTCACAAACCTGAAATACTGATCTTTGAAGGGGAAGCCAAAGAGATGAGCAAATCTGGAGGGAAGGCCCATGGTGGAATGACCGTGGGGCGGGGGGGGGGGAAGGAGCAGACAGGAGTTTCAGAAATTTCATGTTTAGACAAAGTAGGATTAGGTGAAAGTGATAGCCGTTCATTTGATTAGTTGAGAATGCTCCCTGGGAGCAGTCTGTGGGAGGGCCTGGAGCTGCAGGAATGCGGGCTTTGGGCACTTTGGCTGAGGCAGACAGACCTTCCAAGCATAAATGACCCTGGGAGGCTTCTCAGGCCACCGGAGATGGAGATGGGGTCACGTGCAGTGTCAGGTGGGGTGAGGTGCGGTGGAAGGGGTGGAACTCAGGCGAGAACCAAAGACGGAGAATGGAGGACCGTGGTTTCGCTGGTGCCTCCTCTCTGTCCCAGCAGCCACCAGTCTCATTCACCCAAAGGGAAACTCAGACCTGACAGGTTGAGTCGAGTGACTTCTCAAAGTTTTTTGTTGGGGGTGGATGGAAAGGTGTGGGGGTGATGATGGGGGTGGGGAGAGGGTGGAGCTAGCCCTGTGGGCTAACGGAAAGGAAGTGGGAGAGGCCTGGGTGTCTCCTGTGGGGGAGAGCGGTCATCAGGGAGGTCACCCGTGGTCCTCCTCCCTTCCCTCCCCTTTGCCCCCCTCTGAAGTTCCTCATTTCTTTCCGGACCAGGAGAAGGTTTTGCCACTCTGGCACTGCCAAAGGAGTGTCAAGGGGGTAGGAGTGAAGTGTGTTGCTCCACTATGGTGTGTGGGCCCAGTTCTTCAGGCGCTCATGGTTGAACCAGGCTGCATGTAGACCCACTACACGTACACACACACGCAATGTCACTGAAAAACAGAACCATAAGCACCAAAGATCTGGCAGCTGGAAATGAAGAAGCCCCATTGTTCAGTGCTGGAGGAGCTAGCATGCTGGCAGGAGGGATGTGGGAGCAGGAGCTAGGCTCTAGGAGGCAAGCATGGGTGCGACACAGCCACAGCACGTACAAGAGTAGCAAGCACAGGAAACAATTGGAGGCCCAGGAGCCCTGTGAATGCCTGAGGTGCAGACAGTGAGCATGAGAGGCATTCAGGGAGAGGAGAGACGTGTGGGCTACAGCAGACAAATTTCCTGGAAAAGCGGGGAGGGGCCACTGATCTGGCCCTGGAGCATGGGGAAGGTTCCTTGGGCCCCTCTCTCAGCCGGGGCTCTTCTCACAAGTTCCCAGGGTGACAGTTCAGTCTTGAAACTGAAAGCAAAGCTGAACCAAGAACACGAACCCACAAGGAGCACAGAGGGCCAGTCTCTGGCTGGCAGAGGTGGTGGCGGGGTGATGAGTGTGCAGAGCATGTGGCCCACCTGTCCCTGTGTCTCCAGGGTCTCTGGAGGCGTGGCCATGTCTGAGAGTCCCATCCCCACAAGCCGGCTCAGGCTGACAAGGCAAGCCTCACAAGACATTTCTTCCCCTGTAGACCCTGCCTTCAGAGCTCAGTGGCCCCCACTCTCAAGGTAAACTGAGCCAAGCAGAGTATGAAGAAGCACCCTGTACACCCGTGTGTCCCTCCCACACCCCCAGCACAAGATTGTTTCCCTAACCAGGGGAATTTTAGGGCTTTTTCATGCTATTGCCCCATTCATGAGGCCCTGACTTCTCTTGTGGCCACACCCTGGGGACTAATGTTCAGGGTAGAGAGAGACCGAAGTCCCTCTATCTGTCGCTTTCTCCAGAGGAGTGGGGGAGGGAAGAGAGGGAGGCTGTGTATGTTCACGGCCAGCTCAGGTACAAATGCTGGTGACAGACTGGCACTGAGGCTTGGCCACTTCCCACTGGAGGTGACTCAGATAACTTCCTCTTTTTCCTTCTTTCACCTGTCTTCTTTCTTCTCCTTCCACCTTCTTCTCCCATTGCCCTCTCCTTTCAGCCGTCCCTTTTCTATCAGTGCACCCTGGCATGGCAGGGTCCCTCTGGCTCGCCAGTTTTCTAGGGAACAGAGGTCAAGGGAGGTGACTTACTCACTGCCCCCATCTTTCCCTTCTCTCTAGGTTGCTCCTGCGGTTGGCCCAGCCCAGCATGCAGCCTTGAACCTGGCTTAGGCCACCACCTACTCCAGCTCCCTATTCTACTGTGGCTCAGGGTGTAGGCTCTAAGCTTCAAGATACCTGAGCAGCATCTTTTCATCAGGAAAACCCTGCAGCTCCAGAGGGCCCTGCGAGTCCTGCTGTCAGCTCTGAGAAGACAGCATGGCTATTACCCTGCAGCCCAGTGACCTGATCTTTGAGTTTGCAAGCAACGGGATGGATGACATACACCAGGTATGGCCCCAGAGAACAGAGCCCAGTCAGCCAGCACAGATGATCAGATAGACACAGACAGGCAGGCAGAGAGCCAGTGAGCCAGCCGGCTGGCCGGCTAGCTGGTCAGCAAATACTGACCAGCTCCTAGGTTCACCTCCTAGGTTCAGGGCCACTGGGCCTAGTTGCCAGCCAGACTGTGTGCCAGCTAGTCACTCATGCGGCCAGTCAGCCATCAGGCAGGCATTTAGTGAGCCAGTTGCCCACATGCAATTATAGGGCACGTACAGTCACCAAGCTAGCCAAGCAGCTGCTAAGTATACCAGCTGAGCTGACAGCCAGTCAGCAACGTGGCTGAATGCACAGGTGTCCTAACCTTCCTGTGCATTTTTGGCTATTTCCTTTCACCCCGAGTGTCACAGTGAGAAACTGCTGGGACAACCACATAGCAAGAGTGAACACTGACAGCTGGAATCGCAGGGTAGAGTCCAACCCCCTGACACTTTCAGATTCATATCTCTAGCCTAAATGATGAACCTTTCCATAACCATCTTTATAGCCGCGATCTGAGATTCAGGATAAACGGGAAGTGGGGTCTTCTGGTGGGAGAAAGTTGGAAAATAGGACAGATTTTCAGCACTCAGGTCCCCGCCGCTTCATACCTTGCCCTGCACTGGGGCTAAGAGAGCACGTTTTTTGTGCACTTATCTGTACCCATCAGACGGTGTCCTGGCACACTCATCACCACCTTCCACTCCCCTCTTTCCACAAACTGGAAAAGAGGGGCCAGGTACGATAGAAGGAATGAAAGATTAGGAGTCAGGAGTCCTGGATTCTGGTCCCAGTTTGGCCACAGTGTTACCTAGTCAAGCCCTGTCCCCTACCCTATCGGATGTCATCTCCCCATCTTCAGCAAGAGGCGATCCAGCTGGATTATGTATAAAGGCACTTCAGCCTAATTCTAAAACTCTCTATCCTAAATCCTCTGGAGGGCAGAAAACTTTGTCCATTCTCTAGTGGCCTATGAAAGGCTGCCCCCTAGTGGGCTTTGAGTACATTGTACTTTTTGTCCCTCTGGGTCTTACCTAAAGTTGCTTGCTCAGTTTAATTGAACACCTCTGAGGTGCCTCGCCTCGTGGAAAGCATTATGGGAGGAGAAAGGGAAAAAAATCTAACCTTACGTGGGTTCTCACTGCTACTAGTCATTTTTCACTTGTTTCCAGTTCACTCAGCAACTGTTGCTGTTCTTCATAAAGGCTGTTCACAGAAGCTTCCAACCCCATACTTCCCAACCACACACGTGCTCCTCCACCCTTAGCAGACAGCCTCTCCTCCAATCCACAGAGAAGCTCAAAAATCAAGGATGCCCTCAGTTTCCCTCCCTGCTCCCTTTTATTGATAACATCACTGTTCTTATTTCCTTTCCACTGGCTTGGGAGAAAGAAGTGTCCCTCCTCCTTCCAAGGGTAACTCCTGCCCCCATACCTCATTTCTTCTTTCCTGCCTCCTTCAAGACCTCAAACCATCGATCACCTCCTCTCTCTTATATCTTTCAGACATCCCAGATGTTTTTCCTCAAGCAAGAACATCTTCGGGTCTCCCCAACCCTAAAAGAAAACCATCCCTCTCTTCTGCCCAGCTCCATCAAAATACCACCTTAGCACCTTTCTTCTCCCCAGCGTAGTCTCCACCCTCTGTGTTTACTTTCTCACTCCCCTTCTATCACTCTTTTTTGAAAACAATTTTTATTGCAAAATGTATCATGAATAGAAAAGAATGCATAAATCACATATATGTGCATACATGCATACACACACACACAAACACACAGAGGGTGCCAAAAATATATACACATTTTAAGAAAGGAAAACTGTATTAAAATTGTAATACTCAATATAATGTACCAATAACAAAATGAATACAAGTCACATTTAACTTCTGCAATTACAAGAGGTGCGTCAGCGTCCAGATACTTCTGATTATCGCGAACTACTGCTTGGGCAGCAACGTTGACCAAAGTGTCCATTTTATACAT